>NW_006262075.1:2493778-2516542 GCF_000493195.1 Citrus x clementina | reverse complement strand
CCCCCAAAAACCCCTCCGGGTGTCACCACCAATTGGAGCCATTTTTATATCTAGGTGTTGCCCGCGCATCCTCCCTCGGAACGCTTAAATTTCAGGCCATAGTCAATATTTTACAATATAATTCAATCAAGATACAGCATGTGCATGAAGACGAAGTTTTCAACCCCTTACCTATAACTGAAAGGAAGCTAAATAACAAACTCTCAAATGTATTGCAGACGGACACTAGACTTTTGAGTTGATCCTGAGAACATAAATTCCAAAAATAAGAAAAAAAATTACTTTTCATCTAGAGGACGAGCACTTCCTACAAAATTGCCTGAAGCGCGGAGCTCAAACCGTAATTGATAGCCGGTCACCTGAAATGTAAAACACTCCAAATAAATTAATTACACACCAAAGTGGCAGAAAAATAATAGCACAAAGTTTCCTAAACAAAAGATTTAGATTTTTCCAACTGCACTAAAAGAAAGAAGAAAAAAAGAAAAAGAAAGTAACTTTTCCTCCTACCTCCTCCATATCTAAACATAGATCAAATCATATACTGAAACCAGGAAAATAAACGCAAAGCTTAAATAAATTTTCACAAACGAGAAAGAAAATTTGGTCTTTTCTTCCTCTTTAAAAAAAAAAAAAACCAAAAAACAGAATCATAGAACTCCATAAAAACTTGGACGAAATAGAACTCACCAAGGACTGAGTGTATGGAGACTTCATAGAGAACCCATCGCTTATCTCTTGTCATTAAGCCCACAAGTGCTTAAAATGATTGAATGAGAGCTATGGTGTCAAGCATCAAGGGAACCACTAAAACAGAGGCTTTGCAGGGGAGGAATATTAATAAGTAAAGTGTCTCTTTATTTAGTTATTTATTATTTTAAGTTAAAAAAATCAAATAGAAAATAAACACAGTTTAAAGTAAAAAAAAAAAAAAAAAAAAGAATGGATCGTGTTGTGTTTTGTTCCTTTCACTTTAAGTCTTTAACAGTAAGGAAGTCAGATGTGTGCTTTTAAATTGTGATGATTACAAATTTACATGAAGATGTGGGTCTCAGTTCTGGCATGCCGTTGCTTCTCTGCAATTGCCTCTCTCGTGTCTCTAAATACTTTTTTAGTTTTTATGCGATCATCAAACTGGCATCCCTACTTTATTTGAATAACATACTTTATTACTCGAAAGAAAAATTAATAATAATAATCCAATCTTAATAAATAATAATGATGCTTCATACTTCTATTACAGTGCACTATAGTTTACTACAAATTGGATATAGGGTAATAACACTTGAGTCCCTGAGTTTTTAGATTTTTATAAGAAAGGACATAATGTTTTCATTTGTATAAAACAGGTCACCGCTCCTTAGCTCAATGAAATGACCAAGTTACCACCATAGCCTATATAAACAACTTTAAGACGATGCACATAACAGTAAAGGGTCTGCAAAAATAAAATAACTTGAAAGGGTATGTCGGGCTTTTAGACGAGAGTAAGAGCCTGACAGTCAGCCCTCCACTCAGCCACAGCCAGGGATTAATTTGAGACAAATGGACAAACTATTTTTTTGTTCTTGAGAAATCATGAAATAAAGGACTCAAATGTTAATAATACCCCATATTTTCTTTACTGGGAATTAGTATCTGGGGTATTAAAAATATTTCCTTGTAAGATGGTTCTTTTATGTTTAGTTACGATGATACCTTATAATATTAATAATATTTGGATGCTTTATGTGTTGGCAGCTTTAGTGGACCGTCGTTGGATTTTCTAGGCAAAGTGACTATCGTTATCACGAGAGGGAATATGATGGAATTACAGAAATGCACTCATGGTGTTGCAAAATCTGGGTATGAAGAGGGAAGATGATGTGTGGGCAAATTTGACCATATGTATACATACAATAATAGTATGATAGATAAGGCGTGAGAGTTTATGAAATGAAAATGATGGGCGGTCTAAGCTGCCAGCAGATTGGACTTGACGGAGAGACAATGTTGATATTTTATTTCATAAGGTTGAAAGAATCTATTATCTTTTGGGCTTTTCCCGGCCTCAAGGCGTCAAATTAATTTTTCACTGGAGGATTTGATTGGAAGATGGCCACACTCATGACAGAGTTCAAAATTTGCTAAAATGGGGTTAAACAGGACGGTACAACCAGTCGGCATCATCTTGCCTCACCAACTAGTTTGGGATAGGGTTTTGCAATTTAATTCTAAGACTTCTCACATATATATGAGTGCACGCGCGCGCGTGAGAATTCTATGCTCCCACCGTAAGAATCAAATTCACACACTCTCTCTCTATACATATATATAAATATTTCAATTCAGGATTTTAAAGTATAAAAAAAATTTGGTAAAACTTTAAAATTGTATGATTATAAAGGCTTATAATTTCTCACACTTTAAAATTCTAGACCAAAAACTTACTATATATATATATATAAGTGCACGGACGCGTGTGAGTATTCTATTCTCCCACCTTAAGAATCAAATCCACTCTCTAGATATGTTCACTAGTGTCAAATTCTAATTTGGATTCTTGTTTCATTTGTCCATTATTAATAATGTATAATCAAACAAATAATGGTGTGCTTTCTATTTTCTAATATAATTATCAATCATCTGTTGTATCCTAGAATTGTCAAATAAAATTAGATAACGTTTGGAGGAAAGGAACAGCTGTTTAATTTGTATAGGATCCGCAATGGTGAGATTGGGGTGTTTGCAAAAAATAATAGAACTCGAAGGAAAAGTGAAGTTGAAGATCACAGGTCAGAAGCACCCATTTGTTCTTGGCTCCTCTCGAGTACATAAGAGAGAAAGAGTCATCTTTGATCTCCAGGTTACATTTCTCCTAAATTTTAGAGTAATTTAAAGGATCGTTGATTTTAAAATCTGGATTGCGTCATAGTTTTTATTTATTTTTTAATCTTTTAAAAGGTAAGTTAGAGGAGTCAGTAAAATCTAAGTTAATTTTTTAATTAACTTTTTTTTATAGGATTCAAAATAAATTTACTTGAAAATCGTTTATTCAAGTTTTCAAGACAAATTGATTTTTTAATCTTTGTCTTTTTCAGGATTCAAATAAGAGTGATTAATAAAATAAAATAACATAAAAATCACCTACTTAAATATTTGAGGATACGTCATAAATAGAATTAACATAAATTACCAAAATTAATATTTCATATAGATTTATAAATAATAAATGTACATCTCACCCAAACAGTGTGATGATAATGATAATAATGTATAAAAATTATACTAAGAATAATTTTATTTGAAAGAACAAAAATAACAAGATGTTAGTGCTTGTTTAAGATTCAACATAGATTGTAATCAAATAATATGCACCAAAATCTAGTTGATTCTCTATGCCAACACATGCATTAACCTATCATCAAGATTCTATAAATCTGCAGCGGATTTTGGTACCAAACTACCCCAAATTATTGTGAGCATCTTCTTGATCATATAATGTTGTTTTGTCAATCTAACTCAAATCCTCATCAAATTTATTGTCGGTCCAACTAATAAAACAATCAATGTTGAGGATTTCTCAACCAACAAAATATCTTTTCATTTTTGTGCCTCCTGTTGATGCCCTTTTACTTTATAAAAAGATGGGAAAACATCACCGTCTCAAGAGACATAATTGATCATTCACAGGAGATGATGAGAATATTGAAGAGTGAATAGACCAAATATACGTGCAAGCAGCTTTGAAAATCTTTTGACTCTTTTTCACTTTACTTTACATTTTTATTTTTTTCACATTTCATTGTCTCCCTCTATGGCTTGGCCCTGCAAAGAGCAATAATGGAGGTAACAAGAAATGATGCCAAGTTGGAAAAGGAGAACACGTTTTCATCATCATACATCGATTGGTCCCAAAAAGGAAGCAATGGGTAAGATGGGTTCATGGCTTTGCTGGACTTTTGGTCCACCATTTCATCACTACTCATGTGGGGGTTCTATCGTGTGCCAATTCATTGCATTGCCATTAATGATCACTAATAGAAAATATGCCTTCCTTCCATGTGCTGCTTTAGACTTTATAACCAAAGCAATTCCGCATAGTAATGATTGAATTATGGCATCTATTTCTTTGGCACATGTTATTAATCCAAAAATTGACCTCATCACTATGCACAGAGGAAACAGCATCTTCAAGAGGTCGCTTAAAAACAAGGCTTCCTTCTCGTGTATTAATTTCTTCAGCTTGTTACAGAATGATGTTAACAGAAACGCACAGGTTCTTGAAACAAAGAGACAGATTACGATGTGACCTTATCTCATCTGCGACCCTGACAACGAAAAAAACCTAACAATGGAGTACGGCTTCACATTAACACGCATGTGCGGATGTGCGCTGCCTGTATAATGTCTGCGCCTCATGAGCAGACCGCTGAGTCGCTAACTGTTTGTTATGGAGTCTTCTTTTCACACAAACGCCATTTGGCTTATGACAGAGGACATTCCGTCACTGGACCCTTGCCCGTTGTGGTATTTGTAAAGAATGATGCCTAAAATATTTAGCTCTATATGAATCATGTAACATAAAATATTTTCTTTAAAAAATCATTTTCATTTTTGGGTATATAATTAATTACAATTTGATGATTGTTAATTTTAATTTTAATTTTATTTTAAAATCAGTTTTATATTTTTTCCACTTTAATATTTATTTGATTTATTTTTTAATAAATTACTAATTTTAACTTTTAAAAATATTAAATAGTCAATATGCAAAGGAGTTTACTGAGCGGGTACAAGTCATGGTACTATATATTCCTGTTTGTTCAACCAATGCAAATTAAAAAAAAAAAAAAAAGAGCCATGTTACGTAATCCAAATTTAAATCTTAATTTGAGTTCCAACTAATATGATATTTATCAATTGAATGGTGATTAAATAATTTTACAAGTTATAAAATGTATCATCCAATAAATGAGTGACATATGACATTAGGCCTCAAACAGTGAATTCTTATCATTACTCTACACACACACATACAAACATACTTACATCCAGTCTTTATTAAAAAATAAGAGTAAAACTAAACCTTATATCCATCCTAACATAACGAGCCAGATAAACCCTATCTTGGCAGGAAATTTTACCCAAAAATAAAAATAAAAAATGGAACTATTAGCACCCTTCTAAAATTCTCATGAAGCCCCTCTTTTCAAAATTTATGGTTTTAACCATGATTAAGTTTAAAATGTTGTATGTCTTAATTAAACACTTATCATTGTTATTGATGTTTTTGAAGGTATCTCTAACTTAGTTAAACCCCTTTATTTTTCTGATTATTCTTTATTTTGTGATACTTTATTTCAAAACTTAATAGTTATATATTGTTTTTTTTTTCTTTCAAAAGAATGATAGAAGAAAGTAAAACAACAACAATAGCGATGGTAATAATAAATGTTATGAATCTTGTAAAGCAAAACGGTTGTTGAAAAGGTCGAAGGAAATTGAGAGTGATTCTCGCAAGGCACGAGTTGCAAATTTAATCCGGTAAAAAATAAAGAAGTTTGTTCATACAAGATTTCTAGAGAAATAAAAATACATGGTTATTTATAGAATTAAGGTGGGTGTTGTTAAAAGTAGTTGAACTCAGAAACAAAAAAATCAGTTTGTTCGGTCATTAACGGAGAAATAATGTGGGCTCTTGTGTATCTCCTAGCAATTTCTATATTGACAAGAGCTAATTAACCCCCGGGTCCGACCTCAGTACACCTTTTTTAATTTTTATTTTATTTTCTATACCCCGTTCGGTTTATTTTCATAACTACCCTTACCGTACGATTGAACAAATCTATTTTCAACTGTCTTCGAGTATCTATCTCTTTTCTTTTACATATGTGTGATATTTGTTTTAATTTAAGATAAATGAAACATTCATTGATTTATTCTCCAGATTATCTGAACTACAATTATTTATTGTCTCTCATATATCTATGACAAATACTCCATCTATTATCTATTTTCAGCATATATAATTTTTTTCCAACATGCTGATGATTGGCATATATTTCACCTTCTTTCATTCTTTTGGCATATATCTCATCATTCTGACAATCTTTTGTTCCTCTCTTTTACTACATGCTGATGATTGGCATAACGTAAGATTGGTACTTTTGGTTTCCACTCTATGCTTGTGCTTGCACTGTCAATCTGGTGAACTGGGCAATCTCGTCCAGAACAACAATCTGTTATGCTGCCATTGTAGCACTGTTTCTTGGAGCATTGTTGTTTATAAAAGTTGTAATTGAAGATTTCGTAAGTGGAATAGCTGGTCTCTGTTCATTAGATCTTACAGAAAGAGTAGTTAGAGAGAAAATTGGAAGTGGGTTTGTTGTTATTTCAATGATTTTGCATCTTGAAGCTGCATCTGAGAATAAGCAAAGAAAGAACAAGAAAATTTCAAGTTTTATTGACGTTGGTGAGATACTAAAACTAGTCCTATTCTTCTTCTAAATATGTATTATACTTATTGGAACATAGTTTCCTCCGGCACTGATAGTAACCGGTGAATTTTGGGTTGCAGTGATGGCGGTTTTGGTAGGCTTCAGTTATGGACTCCCCTTCATCTTCTTTGTAGTTGAAAAAGGACAACTTTAAGTTATGATCAATGCAGAAGTAATAAGGATCCATCAGGTTTTATTAATATATGGAGCGCGAATTGCGGATGAACATTATTATGTACTTCTCCAATGTCCCAATATCTTCTAATTCCAATTGTTTCTGTTCGGTTACCGTTTTATGTGAGAATGCAATACAGAAGCAGAATGATGGTCGCAAGAACCTTTATACAGTGATGAAGGAGAAAACAGCATCGCCATGAAAAATCATAGTTTCAAACATTGGCCATCAAAAACTACCTTCTGTTCCTCTAGGCTAATCTAAGCAAGTAACTACAAAATACAAACTACAAACTACAAACAGAAACAAAACAAATCCCGAAATAAATAACGAGTTTGCATCCTCTTTTCTTCCAAGTGCTGAGTACACAAAAGAGCATTTGGGTATCATATCTACTTGAGGAAAGAAACCACGTGATCAGGTGGCACAGAAAACCCATTGCCATTGCTGGTGAATTTTCCTCTGTGCAAGAAGACTTGCTTGGCAATCATATTGTAAGCAGCTACTATGGCAATAAGTTGATAACCGGCCAGTTTGACCAGTTTGTCACATATATTTCAATCTTATATAGCCCCCTTTTATTTGCCAAAGTTCAAAACAAAACTTCTGCATGCTGGGGAGACTTCAATCGTGTCATTTAAAGATTTAGTAAAGGCGTCCCCTGCACTTTGAATCTCCACAATGGCATGGATATCCTTCTCCAGACAGAAGCTCGTAGTGATAGTCATACGTCAGTTCTTCACCCACAGCTATCTGCTTATAACATGAAATGACTATATTTAGAACAAGGAAATACTTTGGACCATTAATTCCTTCTACAGTTTGCTGGTAGATGCAATTAAGAAGTTATATGAACAGAAAAAGATGAACTCCTGCAGCATCATCCCATGCCAGGCCAGGCAAGACTCTGAAAAGCTAAAAATTTGAACAAGTTGTCTTCAAGGGGATAGCTCGGTTAGATCTTTGGGATCAAAGAAAATCCATGTAACACTACCTTTTACCCCATCAGAATCAATCATCTTAAAGATCCATATAAAATGATGGTCAAACCTGTCTGAACCTCTGTATTATAGTGACAAATTAATAGCATAGAAGCTCGGGAGAATGCTTACATCTCGACTTGCATAGAGACCAATATGCGCACGCTGATAATCCATACTGTCCACGAGAACTTGGTGATTCACAAGATTCGGAAAGCAGCTACCAACAAAAATCAGTAATTCAGAAAAAAACTATGTCGCCCAGAGCAAGGCTTAACAGCGATCAATTAAAAATAGATTTAATTCAACTTCACTAAACAACCTCGACTCTCAATTAGCTTAAAATCATGCATTATTCCATGAGAACATAACAATCTCCATAATCCACCGCCTAAAAAAGTACAATTTTACAGCTTCAAACAAAATTACTAAAGGGTAGCTTGAGTAATGTTTATTAGATTTTAATGAAGTTATCCATACAGCTGGGCTATCATAGAATCAAAAGCTAATACATATTTTTCTCTTCGTCACAATCACTGGACGTGAAATATATGCTTATTCATTAAAATTATAAACCTCATAGTACTTTAAAGCATTACTACCCTTACAGTCAAGCATGGAAGCCAAGTATAGATTCAATTAAAGCCCAAGGTGGTGTGTAAGAGAACATACTTGAGAAGAGAGACAGGGAAAAGTAGAACACAGACAATGCCTTCCCTCACCTATGATTGATGAATCGAGAAACATTTCCATACTTAGTGGCGTCAATGACATACCGGACCTGTCCTTCAATCAATCTGCCCATATCATTGATATGGGCACCGATATTTAACATATAACCGCATCCGTCTCTACCATACCTGAACAATCATAATAACTACTTACCATGTACAACATTAAGACTAACAAATGGTAGAAATGAAACTTTATTAGTCAAAAAGTAACCTGCTACGCCTCTTATTTGTCTCCAGCTCATCTAAAACCTCCCCTATATACTCACATACAAATGTGCCTCGCAGAATTGCTTGACCTGCCCTAACGGCCCAACCCTATAAATTAACACACGTGTGAGGCCACAGATAAAGCTCTCGAAAATAATGAAAATTGAAATCATTACCTTATTCTCTGTTTTAAAGACTTCTAATTTCACTCGTACTCCATTCTGCAAAACTCTATTTGGACAGGTTCTATCGCAGCTACACATGTGATTGCACTCATAAATAAGATAACCCTCCTGCACATTTTGCAACAGAACTGTTTAAACTCCAGTATTAACAGCAAAAGACCTGACTGAAAGAGAGCAGAGTTACCAGGACAAACATTCCCACCTTTTACGCACAATTTCTGCGCGATATGACAACTCAAATTATAAAGATAAACAAAGTCAATAACTTGGTGAGTTTTTTTTGATAGGACATAGCTGATGGGACAACTATCAAACATTGAGAATTTTCTGGTACATGTTTTGGACAGTAAAGATATCTAAACAAAACCAATGTTGGACACTTGCAAACTCAAATCAAGTCAGTGCTCCTTTAAAAAAGAAACTAAGTCAATGCTTTTTTTATGCTTGACAGAACCTACAGGGATAATAAAAAAGAAAAAAGAAAAACACCAGCAAGCCTGATTTTTCTGCCAAATTATCTCCTAACAGGTTGACTTACAAGTCGTAAGAAGAAAGGAAATCCGGGCATCTACTGACAAAGAGCACACAAATATATATAAGCTATGCAAAAGGACACTACCAAATTTGATGATCATAAAATAAAATACAATACCTCAAGAATAACCCTTCCTGTCTGGTCGTATGGGAATCTACCATGCACGGATTTCCCATCAATGTCTTTTGCATCTTCGTAATCATTGTCAAAGAGGTATACGTGATCACATGTTTCAGGAAAGCAAGTTGAATTTGCACAGGCACATCCCAATTGCAAACTCTGCAGGAAGAAGAAAAAGAGAGCAAACAGAAGATGAGTGTCCAAACTAGCTCATTCATTTGTATTGGCAACATGAATTTACAGTGCATGCATGTGCCGGAAAGCATATTTGTGCAAGCACTATGAGATAAGTGTCACAATTTGTATAAATAAAGAGAAAAGGATCCAAATGAAATTGCATTAATAATAAAATGCATAACCCACAAACAGGTACCTCGGCATCAAGATCAAGGGATTGATCAAGTAATGGCTTTGTAACATACGTAAAACTCTCCCAAGGCATGGAGCATCTGGTCTTTTGGCTGTCTGAACTATCAGCAGAGATGCATAGGGTTTCTAGAAGACCATCATCCACTACACAAGCTACTGGAACCGATTCCAATCCCGAGCTTATATCATCACACAAGACAGTGCCCCTTAGCAAGGGTTTTCGCCCTAAATGACGTGAATCAATAATACAATGACACTCATCCACTTCCCACTGATTATTCACAAAATCTGATGAATCTGAAGATCGTATTCCTGCAGAAACACTGGGTAGAGGTTCCAAATGTGGAGGCAAATGTGGGTCCTTGAAAATCTTACATCCATTAGAACATAGAAATCCCTCTCGATGCCATTCCACTTGAATGTTATGCTCACTGCAAAGTTTGGCTGCCTTTAAACAAATGTTTTCTGGCAGCGCTCCATACTTCTCCTCTAGTGAGGCTTTAAGGCTCACCTTGCAGCAAGCTAAGCGAGCCATGGATAAGATTTCATGGCTATTGGGCCGAGGTTTTGTCTTCCGAATCTCTGGAATCAATATTCTTGAAAGTGTTGAGCATTGGGATTCAACCAATGTGCCAAGTGTCACTACCTCAGTTGCCTTAGGCTGTTCAACTATCTCCCCCGAGGCAAGTGGCTTCAAAGTCTGGATGCGTTTCTTCATACCTGCAGCACCCCTATTCCTGATCCTATAGGACACTGCCCCAAGACCTTTCTTAAATCTAGGACGGCTAAGTCTACCAGATTTTAATTTATAAGCATAAAACCGAATCCCCTTTTTGTGGGGCCGAGAATTGACTAAGTTAGGTCCCATATGAGCAGCCTGATGGTGGCGGCCAAGATCAGGTAGCAGATCAAACTTTAAGCCACAAAACCTGCAAATAAACTTTCGAATAGAGCCTAAATTCTCGGAATGATTTTCAACGGATGCTGAATATCCCAGCTCAAGTTTCTTTGGAGAATCCTCACCAACAGACTGATTATGTTGTTGAGCAACTTCTGACATTTTGAAATCAATAGCATGAACTGATTGCACATGCAGCCATAACTCTTCAGTATTCCCAAAATGGCTACCACAGGGAATACATTGTTGTAGCATGCACTGCTCAACAAATTGCACATGGTGTCTTTCCTGCACATGGGATTCCAAAACTTTCTTGTTAGTAAAAGAATCTAGGCAAATAGCACAAGCATAACCTCTGAACAGCCATTGTGCTTCCTTCTTATGATTGTCCATCCAATGGACACCAAGCTCTTGGTCATGGAGAAACACCTGTGAGCAAATTTTGCACTTATGTGTTTTTTCATCTTCACTGCGACCAGCAATTGCCAATGGCAATACAGCTGAATCTTCCACGACAGAGGAGGAAACATGGGCATTTTCATTGGCATCGAAACCCCATGTTTTACTAAGTCTCTCTTTTTCACAACATACCAACTTCATTAAGAATTCCCCAATACCAGCATCTTTTGATGCTTCAGATAGGGCCCATTGAAATTGAATTTCCATAGGAACTGGATTTCTTAGCGATAAAATACTCTTCAGGAGCTTGTAAAATAGTTCACATGCTAGGTGCAGATGCAATTTTTGCTCAAGTGAGCAGCAATCCTTCAAAAGCTCTAAAAACACTTCTTTTGATATTATCCTACTCTTACCATTCCTTGCACGCTTAAGCCAGCTTGGAAGGTGTTTATCGCAATATAATGAATGCCGCTTTGGACTTTCATGACATGGATTGCTGCTATTCTGAGAGTATAAGCCTATGCAATGCTGCGCTTCAGTAGCACTATAACCTTTACCAGAATGCTCAGGCTTATCAATTAAGCTGTTTCTTCCTAGGAAAGAATCACTCCCCACGACTGAGAGCGGATCTACTTGGAGGGGACTGATATCTTCTCCCACCAATACTATGTCTCTGCAAGATGTGGTTTCTGCACTGGGAATAGTCTCCTCATGTTTTCTCTTGAGTGTATTATCTGGTGAATCCAATATCCTTCCTGTATCAGTCCTTGGTCTGTGTTTCTTACAAAATGAAGAGCCATATAGAGCCCGATGCTTACATCTAGTGCCAAGGACTGTAGTACCTTCACACATAGGTGAATCAGCAGAGAGTGCACATTCTGCTTTTGTAGTGCTACCTGTAAAACGAGAGGCTAAATGCACACAACAGTAAACATCGCCTTCATTTGCCCACCTCACACACTGTCTTCCCTTTGATTCAATAAAAGCAGTACACTGGCGATTCCTCTGCCCAAGCTCTAAGGGTTTCTTAGTGACCAACTCATTCAGAGGAGTTAATGCCATATTAGTCTGGTTAAAAGGACCTGTAGATACTCCATTCACAGGGGTCAATTCAACATCTTTGGTATGGATCGGCGCAGAATTTCCCACTCCAACAACCATTCCATCCCACCTGTTACTCACAGTACTTGGTGTATTTGTTTGTGCAGTTTCCTCCCTCAAACCTGGTCCTTTAGAAAGCTCAGATGCAAATATAGCTGGATTTCCTGTGTCTTGACTATTAAAATATTCCGAGTCAATTTCAAGAGCCAGAGGTTGATTTGAATCACTGTTTTCCAATGGGGAAGCATGTGAATCAGGACGACGTACTTCAAGTTTGGGCCTTTTCCTGCAAACTTGAAGGCTCGTGGTCAGGGAACCATCACTTTGCCGTGGTTCCATGTCGCCACCATTAGAAAGAGGATGAGATGTTGAAAACCATTTCATAACTTCATGCTTCCAAGTTTTCCACTCAGAACCCAGTGTGGGCTGCACTGGTGCATCCCAGAGAGAGTTAACTTCATTCCACAGTATATAATCATACAATTCCTGAATCAGATAGGGCATAAAGATATCAGCAAAATATTTACAACTAAATTCATACTATAACTGTCAATAACTTGCCATACATGACAAGAAAACTTGTTATAAGTTATATTACCTGCATCACATTTCTCACAAGGCAAAAACAACAGAACCAGCTCCGTTTAAGAAATAATTTACAGTATATCACCAGTTCAGCAACTAGTTAATAGTATTACATCTACTCATCATCCAACTAGCAAGAAAATTAGACCAACTTGCATGAAAATTAGATAATTAAAAGACTGAACATAAATATGTTACATTGCAGAGAGTGAAAAGAATGTTGTAGCTAGCCAGAATTACTTTGGTGAGCATACTTTATTAGAAAACTAAAGTTTCTATATACGAAAATGAATTTCATTTTCCAATTACGTTGCTTATCTGATTTATTGCCTTGATCACAATCTATTGACATTTAACTTAAATGGCTGGTCAACGGTGACATGTACCTCTTTCAGCAATTCAATGGATTCAGCACTACGTGCATTTTGACAGCGTTGTACCCAAGAGGGAAAAGAATGCTGTAGCCAGTCAGAATTAATGTACTGCTGTAATATCATCTGCAGAGAAATAAATGTGAAGTGAAAACACAGCTACAGATAGAGTTGATATAAGTATAACCCAGCTCAAATTAATGCAACAGTACACAAAAACACATAAATTATCTAGAAGGTAAATAATCATCTATGATAGCTCACTTGGTTGGTCGCTTAAAATTGAAGTAAGAGGTCTAGGGTTCAATTTCAAGGGGATGCGCTTAATTTGGAGATGGGGTGGGTGAGAACAGAAATTCTATCTATCTATCTATCTATCTATCAATATATAGAAACTTTAATTAGAGAATTGCTGTTCCAATTTCACCAACTCTCGAAGGGTCAGAGACATACACTTTGAAGCTTCACGAGCATCCTTCCAAGATCAGAATAACCAACACAGCGGGAAGCCTCCATTGCAAATTCTTTCCAAACACTCACGTTACGAGCCGTCTCTACCAAAGCCTAGACAAGTTTGAACAAATCACATATGATGAGGATGAAAAGTAAAATAAAGGCAAAAATTCACATCAGAGAACAAAGAATCACAAAAGAAACAATCACCAAAAAACAGACCTCAGAATGAAACTGATCAACAATATTCAGCATGCCAACAGATAGCTTTTGCATTATATATCGGCGTGCCACCGACAAATCTTTAACCATTTTTAGTCCAACTTTATGCGTCCTATATGCAATAGGTTGAGGAAACTCATTAATTGATCGGACAAGTAGCATATCTGCCCAAGAGTAATTTCTGGTGTGGGGGAAAAAAATCACAAAGTACTTCTTCCGGTCATGAGTTGGTTTCGCTTTCAAAGTTGGTAGTGGCCAGTCAGCCCTAGCACATCTGATTCCAGCCTGCCACTTCCCCCTCCACTACACTTGGAAAAAACACAAAGGTACCAAAATGATAACAAATTCAGGGCACAATTCAAAATTAAGCCTCAATAGAAATACACAGTCAAAGAGTAAAGAAAGCACAAGAACCAGTACATCATGTGCACATATAACTAAACAAATAGACTAACAAAAAGCATTTTTTATAGAAGTGAAGGATGTAAACATGAGCAACTTACCTTGACCCACAGTGCAACAGATTCATCATGTTCTAGCCACTTGGGCTCTGAAAAAGATGATTCTCCCTCCTTATTGTCATTTGGCACTTCACTTTCAATAGTGTCAACAATTAAGTTGGAGTTTTCAGAGGCTTGGCAAGGCCCTGTGCACTCGTTTTGAGCATTCACGTCGTCATCTTCGAAATCATGGGAACCACAAGATAATCCTTGCCCCTCCAGCTGACAATCAAAATAGGAAACTCCACCTAGATGTCCTTCTGAACTAGGCAATTCTTCCCCAGTTCTTTGACCTTCACCTCGTCTTTCTGATACAGGCCCTTCGACATTTGACAACATGTCATCCATTTTACCATTTGTCATTTGAACTTGATTTTCATGTTGAACACAGTTAGATTCTCCATTATCAACAAACTCAGTCCCTGAACTCTGTTTAGCATCTAATTCCCCAACATACTGAACACCAGAATGAGGAAGCACTTCCATAATTTGCAGTAAAATAAGTACAATTTATAATGTGTGCATAATCGTTGACCATCAGCAAAATCAAGTCCCTGCTCAGTAAAGTACAACCGCTTGGATGCATCAGACGAATATAATAATGTAATTAAAGAAATATATATTCCAAACAGCCTTAAAGAAGACGCGGGAAAGTTTGATGTATATTTACATGTGTTTGCATGATTACAGTAATTTGGACTAAAAAAACCAAGAATGCAATGACAACTTATGGCCCACCAGAGCCACTTGGAGAGGGCCTTAAAAGCAAATATTCACACATTTTTTACAAAACAACCGGAAGTATAGTGTGGTTGGGACATTATAATCGCAACTCATCCAATTGGTGGCAACAAAAATCTTCAGGAAAGGCTAGGAAGAATGAGTCCAGATGCGGAGTCTGACTCTAGTACAGCATATTTCAGGTTTAAGCAAGTGAACAAGATAAATTGTCATCCTTCCTCAAGAACTTAAAAGTATAAGTGATATATATGCATGTAATTTAACTTTTAAGTCGATAAATGATAGATAAAGGAATCTGAAAACCTGCCAAAAACCAAATAGAAATCTGAATTTTTATAGCAGTGGGCATGAAGAGGGACAAAACTCATCCAAATGCAATATCATGAAGAAAAAGAGTAACTTCATAGGCTGATTTTTTTATCAAATATATTTCCTTGTGTCGACAAAGTTTCTATCATAAAAATTAAATAAATCATCAACCTTCATACACGAAGAGCCAAAGAATTGGAGTCGTCTCATTTGTTTTCAAAAAGAAAAAGGAATAGTTATGATTGAAGTTCCAGTTAAATGATCAGTTTAGAGCCAGCATTTTAGTTAGCAATGGCAACAAATAAGATCGTGTCATTTAACAATAGATTACTTTGGACATGTTCTGAAATGCAAGCACGGACACTTGAGAAGTTTTTAAGATTCACTTTGTGAAGCATGACATTTTGTGTCAATTCAGGACTTGAGTGGACTAAAGGCAGTTCATCTGTAGATGAATATTTTAGTACAATATCCACAGTTTTAAAAATATGAATTTAAAAAGAAAATTTATTGTATGCAACCAATTCCAATACAATTTGTGTACTTCTGCTATATCTCCATGGACATTTTTGTTTTCTATTAGTTTAGTCTCTCTACCCAAAAGAAATATGTAAGAAAAAACATGCTCCATTCATGTGCAAGTAATGCAAGTAATATGTTACCAAATATGTCTCATAAACTATCCAGCAACCACAAGCAATGAGAATGATAATTATTCTCACAAAACTCTAATGAAATTCCGCCTAATGTGCAGGAATGACATCCAAATTCACATATTGTCTTTCTTTTTTTCTTTTTTATTTAGTGGGCCTACAGCATAGCAATTTTCTCTGATGAAATAAAATTCTAATGATTCAGAAATATTAGTGGGCTAAACTCAGGCTATTAAGCCTCAACAGGAAAACCGATCTGACAATATAACCAACAAGCAATTATTCGGTACATATTCTAAATCATCTGTATCCCAAATAGTAAGGTGATAAGAGCTTTTAACACAAACAAAACAATGCTGCATAACGATGTTACAATGACCAGGAGTGTAAATAACTTGCGAAACATATGAATATAATTGTCAACCAAAAACCTAAAAGCCCAGATAGCATGAACCCGTAATAATCCTGGAATTATCAGGTAAAAGGCACCTTAACAGTCAAAACCCAGATGCAAAATTAATTGCTTAACGAAACCTAGACTATCACCGTAAAATTGGTAATGTGATGTGATTCGTAAAACACAAAAAAGGTAAGCCGATCATGGACATGTGCAAGCAAGCCATGACCTAAACGGAGTAGTGGGTGGGTCCAAAATCCCAGATCAACAAAATCCAACATGTACCGCATAGAATAGAATAAAATCCAGAAGGGGTTTTCGTTGCGTTTTAGTCCTCACTTCAATTATGATTTATGGGCGACATTCAATTATGGGTATTAAGGCAGCAGAGAAGAGAAGGGCTTAGGTCACGAAATTGACAGCAAAAATGTGACATACATGTTAATATGTCCAAGGAAGGCAATTAAAAAAAAAAAAAAAGTAGAAGAAGAAGAAGATATAATTAATTGATAATAATAAGATTGGAAAGAGGTCTGCGAGTTGTAATGTATGTACCTTTGCTTTAAAGATGGGGAAGATCACCTGTACCCATGGTTGTTGTTTTTTTTTGTGTGTTGTTTTTTGTTATGGTTGCAGGGCAGGGCAGGGCAGGGGTGTATGAATTGTGCAGCTCTTTTTTTTTTTTTTTCCTCCTCCTTTGTTTTTTTTTATAAAAAAAATTACCTTTACTTTCCTCTCTTTTGGGGGTGGTTTGGTGTGAATATGATGCCCGAGTACCTAGTTTCGTGGGATGTGGGAACGTGATTGTGCCGTGGCCAAAATCCAAAATCGAACAAAGTGAAAAAGAAATTATGTTTATGCGGGTATGTGTATCATTGGGGGAATAATTGGAACAAAGACGTATGTGGTGGGGTGTAGTAGGAGTACTACTGTACAATACAAGCACTAAAGATTTGCTAATACAAGGAGAAAGACTTGAGTAAACCCAGGGCTTGGATTGGGTTGGGTTAGGTAATTAGGTTTAGGTTTCAGCTTTGGTTATTTGTTATATTTGTATCTGATCTCTAATCTAGTGCCATTTTTACGGTTGGCTTTGCTGCGTGCTGTGGCCTGGCTAATTGGATCGAAGAGTGGGTTCCGGTTCGGGTTCGGGTTTCACTGGTTCTGAGAAATTAAACAACTATTTCGGGAAATTGAAACTCGAAAGAAAGGAGAGACTTTAGACATCTAGATGCGGTTTCCTTTTTCAAGACGGAGATACCCACATTTCCATTTGACTCTTTAACTATTGTGCAGTGGAAGTGGCAGATGACGATGCCGTAACTGTTCTGCAGCCGGTTATGGAAGTAACTTAGCTGTTGTGTGTTTACTTTACTTGAAGATTTTTCTTTTCCTTTTTCTTTTTCTTTTTCTTTTTCTTTTTCTTTTTTTTAACATTGATCAAGGGGGTACTTGAGAATTCAATTAAAAGTTAAAATAATAATACGTTAATTCAAAATTAGTGCTCCTTTTTACACGTATAACTAAATTCGATTGACCTTCAAGATTAGTATTAATATCTACAATTCAACAACCCACCCAATCCTAACATTAGAAGAGTCCGTGAAGTCGTGAACAATTGAGATTTTATTACATATTCTAAATAATTAAATGAATAACAATAATGCAGACGCGTAATGGGCCGCGACAAGCCCAAGGAAGTTGTTCCGCACGAGGAAATTGCACGGGTGATGATAGTTTTTATATTCAATTTAATTCTTCAGTCCTCGAATCTTTTTTTTTTTTTTAATATACTCATTTATTTCTATATCTGACCCTATTTATCATTATCTTCTAATAGCTCTTATACGAGTTTTTTTTAGTGTAACAAAAATTGAGGAGAAAACTGAATAAGAACTATTAAAAGAATGAGAGTAATTATTTAAAAGTACTTTTTTTAATATTGCTCGAACAAGAACTATTAAAAGAATGAAAATTGATAAATAATAGTAATTTTAAAAATGAGGGGGTCTATTTGAATAAGTTAAACTACTCAACATGCTCTATTTCTTGCTATACCCATCATTAAGTTCTTAAAAAAATGAGAAATTTGCTTCATAGACCTTGAAAATTTTAATATAATTTCAATTTTTCACTTCTTTCTATGGATCTAAAAAATGTGCCTCGTTCCTAGGCTTAGAACCATTATAAGAGAAGCATAAGGGTCAGACCCATTATATGCTTGAGTAGGGCTTGGACTTTCACTTTTTTTTTTTTAAATTTTAATTATTGTAAACTTAAAATGAGTTAATAATTAATAAATTGTTATAAGTAATAATTAATTAAAGAAAATAAAAATATCTCAAAATAAAATAATAAGTAAAAAAATTTTAATATTTAATTTTTTAATAATAGATTATTTAATTCAAACACTTTCTTAATTTATGTTATAATTTTAGGTTTTTATGAATTAAGAACTTAAGTTTTTATTTTATATTATTTATAAATTTTAATTTATTATTCTAATTTATAAATTTATTTATGAATTATGATTAATCTCAATTCACACGAGAATCGTAGTACTACTTAAGTCTTGAGAATTGTAGCATTACTCTATAATCTGTGTTGAATTCAATGTTCACGCGAATGTAGTTGAGCAAAACAGAGTAGGAGTTTAGAAGATATGTTATCGGTTCGTCACTAAAGATGTTGGAAAATCCTTTACTTTTCTTCCTCTCCCTGAATTATCATGGAGTTTCCGGCATTAAAAATTGCTAAGAAAGAATTAAGCTTTTAAAAAGGTCGATCATATACATATACATATACATAAACATATATACACACACGCGTAACACGTCGCTGCAATATTCATTGCCATCAAATTAAAGTAATAGTGAGGACATTAATTAGTTAATTGCCAGTGTACACTCAAGATTCCAAAGATTAAATATGTACTAATTAAGCAACAGATGCACAAAGTAACAAACTAAAACGAAAGAGAACAAAACAGATTAATGCTAAGATTTGGGTGGGATGCCTAAAAGGTTTTAATCTCTTCCGATGGAAGGACGTCGACTTTAGCGGTGCATGAGAGCAAGAAGTTGACACAATCTTTCCAAAGATCAGATCCCTTCCGCTGCCTCTTCTTCTTCTTCTTCTCAGTAATCCTGATTGGTTGGGTAAGCGTAAGCGTAAGCCAATGCGATAATTTGGTCCATTTATTATTCTCTCTTTCTGTGTCGTTACAATTGTTGCCAAATGTGTAGCTCCTCAAATATCTCTGCCTGCACGCAAAGCGCTCATCAAGGTCAAGGCAGCTGTGGTCAGACACTTTTCGTTCAAATTCAACGCTGCTATTAATATTAGTACTGCTTAAGGAGGAATAAGTAGATATCAGCAGTTCTTGATTATTGTCTCGACGATGGTTCTCCTTCGTTAATGTCGTGCTTATAAGCTTTTTAAGAAACTTTGCGTCCGATTCATCCCTTTCTTTAACTCTTCTTATGTTAACTGGAACTGCGTCTTTAACATCGACACAGCTTCTTGCAGCACAACCCCCACCAGCATTTGTCATCATCTTCGTCATCAAATTAAACCAAAAAGAGGTTCCTGTCTTCCCTTTTGCTTTCAATATTTAATTGAATCTTTATATGCAAACGTGGAGGTTGTCTGTTTCCGGAAAGGAGAAGATTTAATAAGCTCTTACTTTGACTGCACTCTCACTGTCCTTCTCCTACATGGAAAAGATGTAATACCGATTAATGCGGCTAATCGGTTTCCTTTCTCATTCAGGAAACCCTATGAATATGCATCACACGATATTTTAAGATGACGGAAATTATTAGCTAAATTTAATTGTTTATTGCTAAGCTTTTTTTTTTTCGAAATTTTTTTTTTGAATTTTTTTATACAGAGATGGTTACTGATATTACATCAAATATTACAATTACAATATTTACAATCATACATTGCAATTACAATATTTACAATCATACTAAACAACTGGAACCACCGTCATACATTAACCCACCGAATCACTTGTCCAAATACTTTAAACCCTCTCTAATATTAGAGATGTGTCTACTCCACTCACATTTCGTAAGGGAGAAACTGTCTCCACTCAAAAATTACAATATTTATAATCGTACTAAACAATTGGGACCACAGCCATACATTAACCTACCGAATCACTTGCCCAAATACTTTAAACCCTCTCTAATACGTAAGGGTGAAACTGTCTCCACTCAATTAGTTGATAATTGAATAAGAACTAAAACTAACATCCATAATGTTCTTATGGAAGTTCGAACCATTGCACTCAACATTGTAAGTGCAATGTTTCTCCCATTGAACCAAAGTTCAATTGGTTGTTTATTGCTAAGCTTAACAACAATTGGAAACATATTTTTCAACTCTAACAAAGAAGTACTTTTAAATTTGAATCGACCGACATCCATATGAGTGGAAATGATGAATTAATACTTTAAATAACGTATTCTTTTTTCTAACAAAGTACACCATTTAGTCTTCGATTCCTTTATTATATACCGCTTAATAATTCTTACCTTTTTGTCTTCACATAACAGTGAATCTGAAATTATTATTAAAATAACTTCAAACCTCCAATCCCAATTTTTTTTTTAAATAGCATTAAGGTGATTTATCTGTACCACAAAGTCATGGAATGAAAATGGCTGCCGTGGAATGATGATGGCTGTTGGCTGATGAGTGATGAGAACCCACAATTTTGAGAAACAAATCCCGCTTAAAGCGTGATTAAATTGGTCACCTGTTTACATTATTTTCTGATGATATTAATCAAATCGAAGGGCTATTCTTGTCCTTTTCCTTTACTATGAAATTGTTCCAATTCCAAAAGTCCTGTTAGAATAATTCTAGGATCAATTTCAGTTTTGTCACCAATTATGATTTATGGGCTCTGAAAATAAATAAATAAACAATGAAGTTTGCAATTATTTACAAAACGTAATACGTATAAAAGTTAAAATAATAAATAAATAAAAACCGTGAGGTGAGGATGCAACTCATTTGAAGTTTCCACAATTTACAATTCTGTTTTGGAAGAAAAGCTTACATTATCTTGATTGTTTTGTTAAAATTATTAAATTTTTAAAAACTATATTTACTAAATACCAAATATAATTAATTATTATTTCACAATCAGTAACAGCATACGGCACCGCGACACTCTGACGTGGTTAGAAGAATCGGGATAGAATCCAATAATCTTGTAGCCTAAACACTGTCAGTATTTGCAAACAAACCCCTTTAGGCTCATTTAACAGATGATCGCCTCGAGACGGTGAAAAGTCCATTGGACGGTTAATTTGCAATCTCAAAATTAAAAATATATCCTTTTCACATATTATTATTACCCTGGGGTTATTTTAAATTTTTTTATACAAATCCTAAGCCACTGACAGCATGTAATTCGATGGTACATAGATTGTTAATTTTAGTGATGACTTTAAATTTCTAGCTATCTCCTATCATTTGATTTTAGTTAGTAATGACTCAAAAAGTTGTGTAAAAAATAATTGAATTTACCCATTTCATATGAATTTTATATTTGGCCCCTCTTTTTGACATACTTTTCTTATACCCTACTAAATTTTATAGTTTACCCATTATAGCCTCTTCTACTAGCCTATTCAATGTTACAGAATTTATTTTATAGATCCCCCTATCTTACATGCATGTAAGATAGAGATTGCTTTATTTTATAGCCTATTTAAGTTTATAATTTTATTAGGTCCTGTCAAACTAAAATCTTGATCCGCTCAAACCACCCCATTCTATTGTACAACTGTTATATAATAAATTGATTTTTTCACCCTCTTAGGATTTTTAGAATCTTCCGTAATGTGAGGAAGATCCGATCAAGTATCAAGATCTTTTGTGCCACCCATAGCGGCAGAGATAGAAACTCATTTTAACCTAGTTAAACTAAAATAATCTTTCAATTAATATTATTTGTAAAGAGTACTGTGTTTTTTTTCTTTTTCTTTTAATGAACACTACTTACTTTATTAAGACTTATGAAAGGATGTTTTAAACTTTATTGTGCCTTTGCATAAATTTTCAAGCCTAGGCTGGTCTTTTCCAGGGTTCGCCACCGGCCACCGAAAAAAAATCTTCACAAGTTGAAGCAAACCAGTATCTCTTTGAAAATGTTAAAAACCTTTCTAAAATCACTTTCACTAAAGGTAAGACGCATACGGACGAAAGAGGAGCACTTATCAAATTAAGAAATCAAGCAAAATAAAAATCTTAAGCCATCACCAGTATGTTCTCCATTGTAATTATTACTCTACTTTTTTTCTTTTTTTTGGGGGGGGGGGGGGGGGGGAA
>NW_006262075.1:2019812-2493678 GCF_000493195.1 Citrus x clementina | reverse complement strand
AAGTCAAAAATAGTGAAATAAGCAATAACAACTCAGAAAAGGAAAGGACAAAGCGGTAGGCCAAAGAGAGTTTTAAATATTCAGTTAATTGATTAGATCAGGAGAGTAGAAAAAGTTGGGCAATACAGATAAAAGGGCAGTGATTAAGGCCACAAATTGCATTTTGTTGGTTTCTATCAGTGGCTGATGTAATTGGCTGCTGGAGGCAAAGCGGTAGGTACGTGTCTAATTTCCTCTGCTGCCCATTTTCAAATTTCAAAAGCGATTCTAATTGAATTATCCTCTCTTTGGTCTTTAATGTCTTTTTTTAATGATTAAGAAAGATTTGCTTTGCAAGATATTGCAAACCAAACGCCTCCATTGAAATCCACGGATTCATTTCAATTCGTTCTAAAAGATTGGATAGGATAGACATATTTCTTCTTCAAATATTCAGTAGACTCCTAAAATTTATCATAATTGCATGCATCTAAATTCTTCCTAAACTTTAGGTCTAATTTGATTACGTGGGATAACTCCATCCACTCCCAATCTTATCTCATGTTATCATATCCCATCATATTTCCTATGCCAAACACTCTTTTAGATTGTGATATACGTATACTGGTAAAACTTTTTTTTTTAAAAAAGTTTTTAGGAACAAGGTAAAATGCCGCCAGCGTCATCATATTAATTAATAGCCAACAAAAGGGTGCTGGAATTCAACTGGGTGTTGTCAGATCCAAGCAGCTAGGATGGGGCTAGTCAACACATTACCCATTCGATAAAAATCGATGTACTTCTTTGATAATTTATTACCAGTGTCGGCATGTGTTATTATATATTATAAGCATTTTTATGTGAACATTGGTTGATATTCTTTAACCATTTTACAAAATCAGAGAGTCATCATGGCCTGCTAATTTGCAGCGCAACATATTTAAAAGGGCTTTAATTTACTTGTCACGGTCATATGTGCTATATTTGTTGACGTTCTTTAAACCAACCAATCGGATTAACATCCAAGGTGGCTAGCACATGGCATTTGGTGCTTGGCCTTTATTAATTATGTGACCGCACTGCTCCACTAATTAGTTTAGTTGTGTGTGTTTGTGGGTGTGTTTTTAATTTGTTTGAAGTGTTACAATTTGTGATTTATTGTGTCCCCCGTGGCCCCATGGACTGCACCCTACGGCCAATAACTTTGATAACAACACTGCACTACATCTCGATATCATTACACAAATTCTTTTGATAATAACATTGCACTACATCTCGATATCATTACACAAAGATTTGAATGTAATTTATACATATTTTTCATGAGACGACGCAATTATTAAAAATGAAATCAAGTTGGATCAATTCTGATGTAAAACCCATCTAACTGATCACTTTGAAACTATATTAAGTTCTTTAATCAAAATTTGCAGTTGATGAATATCAAATAAAATATTAAGAAAATTGGATCTGGAGGCACCAACCAATCAATTGATTACACCTTGAATCATTATTCATAAATAACAAAAGAAAATGAGTCGTTTTCAATTACCCCGTAGCAATAATACTTTGGTTGGTGGACCTAAGCAATATAATATATCTTTATCAATCAAAATTAATATCAAAATTTGAGATTTTTTCAAATTTATTGAGGGGGAAAAAAGAAGAAGAAAGACATTATGAAAAGGGTGCTTGTATTATATGCGAATGAAACCAAAAGATAAAAAAAAAAAAAGTGCCACAAGCCTACCACTATGTCTTTGTCTATATCATATTATAATATTGAGATGGTTTTATTTATGCTACATGCGTTACTGCTTTTGTTTTTTTGGTTTTCAATGAAGTGGGAGAACAAAACGTATGAATGTGTACGATTGTTGAGGCCACCCGCCAGTCATGTGGATCTTTCAGATATGGAGGCAAGCACACAAGCACAGGTACAGAGACTGAATCTTCTGAGTTTCAAGCTGAGGCTCCTCAATCAGTACAAAATTTGTATTATTAATTTCGCAAATTTGAATGCACGAGACTCGAGTAAGTATAGTTTCCTGGGCAATTTTTGCTTTAGAACTTTCCAAAGCTTTCCGATGTCGGCACCAATTGGGCACGTTAAATAGCCGAGATTTTGCAAATTGCCTATCCAATATCCATTCCGTACAACAAATAAAATATTTCTGAAAAGGGGAAATATATATGATAACTATAATATAATATATAATTAATCTACTACAACCGCAAATAAAGGGAAGTAGGAAACTTTCCCTTTGGGGGTTTAAAAAAAAAAAAAAGAAGACGTCGATAGAAGCCACGTGGCAGGAGCCCACTGTGTGGGTCAGTAGTTGGTACGCGGGTTACTAAGAGCGGGTAAGTAAGTACAGAGCTGACTGCAACTGTAATGGAGATGAAACAATCAGTGAATCACCACCTTTTGTCACTTTTTCAACGAGAAAATAGTTATGGGGTTTTTGACATTTAGTGAAAAGTGTGGTGTGGTGGATAACAACAGGTAAAGGACTCACTTGCAAAACCACAAAATGTTAAGAATTCAAACAAAACAAACCAACTCGGGATCGCGATTCTATTCTATTCACTCTCTCTCTCTCTCTCTCTGTTTTATCTTTAAATCTTGTCCTTTTGGTTGTTTTTTAAGGAGGGTAAAAGAAAAGAAAGGAAAGAAAAGATTGCACACTCAAGAGGATTTCAGGTTCCCAAAATAATAATAAAAAGGATTCCTCCCGTTCGTATTTTTATTGGTACCCTTTTAGCCTGGATTTGCGTAGGATTCAAGTAGTCTTTTGTATTCCTTCGTTTGTTGCTTCCTCTTTTTATCTTATCTCGTAATATTTTATCTTGTTGAATAGAAAACAAGTTTTGTGTGAGTTTAGAGGAGGCATGGTAGTAAACGGGGAGAGGGAGGGAACCTTTTTTTATCCTCTGATTCTTGTTTGGTGACTATGCATTCATGGGAAGTGGATGCTGTATCTGATTGGATATTCAACGGATTCTATTGGTTCGGCAGATACTTTACTTGTTTCGAGTGAGTCAGAGTCTCGTACGCTCAATTTCTCCCTTACCTATCATTTTAAGGATTACCAAAGCTGAATTTTTTTTGCTTTTTTTTTTTTTTTTTGTTATTTGAGTATTCAATGGAAGGGTGTTGATAATTGTTTTGATAGAATTATGGGGTGTCATGTGATTTGCTTTTCTATTAATTCTAGGCCACCAATAGTCATATTATATTTGGAATATCTGGGAATTGGGCATTTCTTTCAGGTGATATTTTACTCTCTGGTTGGTCAGTCATTCAGGATTGCCTTCAATTCTTTGATTCATTTGATGGAAGAAAACTTATTTTTGGTATTTTAATTCCAAGCTGATCATATGGCTTTGATAATTCTTTTACATGTTGATGCAAAATGATTAATGATTGAAGGATGTCTTGCAATCTCACGTCTCCATGTGTTCGTCTTTTAACCTCCATATCACCTTCAAATATTATTTATTTACTATTTTCTCTTCATCTGCATGGATATACCACTGTAGCCTTGGTTCTTTTCTATTTTAGGATTTAGGATTTAAATTTCAGATAAAAAACACTTCATGTTCTGTTTTCTGCTCTGCAATGATTCTGAATATGGTCTCCCCCAAATTCGTCTCACTGATTGATGTATTCTCCTTTTATCTGTTAATGTGTGTGAACTTCAAAAAATCCATGATATTATATGTAGATTTTCTTAAAGTTGTCGGTGATGCAGCAAATACACACTGGCATTTCTTTTTCCCTTTCTTTGGTGCCTAATTGAGTGACTTTGTGGCAGGGAGAGGTTTGCCATCCTGCTAGCAAATAATTTCTCACTATGGGATGGCTGACCAAAATTCTGAAGGGTTCCAGTCGCAGGCATTATCATGCGAGATATGGAGATGACAGAACTTGGGATGAGCGTCGATATTCAGCGGTAATTAATGATTTTCTTTTCCTTTTATATTTTCTCCTTGTTCTGTAATTGTTACTGTAGTCTTTTCTTTGATTGTTTCCCAACAAACAAAAGAAGGGCTAATACTCTTGCATACTCTATATTCTGGCATTTTCCACCCAAGTTTTTGCTGCACTAACCCCATCTGGGAAAACTTGGATGCAGGCTGATGATTCATCAGGTTTTGACAATGAAGAAATTGACCGTGCTATTGCACTCTCCTTAGTTGAAGTAGACCAGAAAGGCAAAAAGGTGATAGGTAAGGTTGCCTACCTGCAAGCACTCATCATGAGTATGTTTTGTGATTGCTACTGGGAAGTTTGCACTTAGTAATTACAATTGATTGCTCAGTGTGTAAAGTACTTCATGGTGACATATCAAAAGGATACAGAATGAAATTGAAAAGTAATAGAATGCTGATAGTACTGATGATTGATTGCATTTTTTATTAAGTCTTCAACTTTTGTCAATTAGATCTCTTCATCCTCATTGGTCAAATTTTGCTCCACAAGTTATGGGCAAGAACACAAGTTATTTCTGTCCTTATTTTATAATTTTATGGTGAGTCTGGATTATGAACTTATGCCTTTGACTAACAAGTAACATCTGCCTGCGTTTTGAATGAAATCCTCATTAATGACTGTTAGCCGTAAAAATGAATGGCCTTCGTATAAACTTTGTTTGTTAATTGAGCATGCATTATGCATAAGATCAACTTAAGAGACCAACTTTGTATATAACTGGGCACTGATTTCAATTTGATTCAGACATTTCTAATTTTATATTTTCTTTCTACTTAGTCTCATCAATGTTTATGTTTTAGAAAATGAATATGACTCAGAGGACGATTTACAATGTATCAAATCTGATGACTCGGACGAAGATGAACTAGATGAAGATGAAATACGTGCTATAGCCCAACAAGAGGAAGATGAAAGACGAGCTAAAGCTCAACAAGAGGAAGATGAACAGCGAGCTGGAGCTAGAGCTCAACTAGAGGAAGATGAACAACTTGCTAAGGCTATCCAGGACAGTTTGAGAGTGGATTCTCCTCCTCGATATGATAGTGGAAATATATTTCAACCTTTTCCATTCTTCTCTGGTTATAGGTAAATGTCGCCATATAAAATCTGTATTCCAGTAGTCTAACTGCTACTGTATGCCAATTGCTTTAATTTTAGCTTCCAGTGAAATATGTTTTAAATGATTTAGGGCTACGCTGGTGCATACACTAAATATTAGGCTACAAATCTTTTTCAAGGTATAAGCATTATTTAACTTATTTTATTTTTGCACTGCATTTACCTTCTTAATCTTGTAGGCTAATAATTTCTCACTTTACTAGGTACTAAGTAGCACTCACCTGAACCCTTGTATGAAGTCACTGCCTTCTGAGTGTTTAGTACTTTTAGATACTCAACAACCTTAACCATTTAAATTCAAAAGGATACTAACTTTGATTCAATTAGTTTCTTATAAAATTTCCAGTAGTTTGATGATCAGCCCTTGAAGCTAACATATTGTGAAGTATTTATGAATGCTCGAGCTAAAACATTGGAATTTCAAAACCGTTTTTGAGTATAATACTAAAGAATCCAACTTCTATTCTTATTTTCTCTGACATCTCTGCAAAATGTGCATAAGGAGATTTATAAACTGGAGACATAATTTGAATAATTCATGTTCATGATTGGTCATAGAGAGAAGAGGCAAGTTTGATGAGGATTGATGCAAATTGACATCAATGTAACGTTTGTATCAGTCCACTTTAGCCTATGCCTTTGTGGAGCTTTAATATTAATACAAACTGAAAACTGAAGCGCTATAAACATCTCCAGTAATATCATGATTGGGGATTTTCCCTGTTTAAGTCATTATCATTATATAGATACTTGGTTGGATTGTGTATTTAAGATTAAAAGAACACACAACTCGGTAGAGTGGGCTATGATAATAAGAAACACATAATATGATTCACTTCGAGTCTTTTTCTTCCAAAGGAGAGAGCACTTGGGAAGCATTTATGTTAGTCAATTACAATTATGACAAACTGGGAGAGTATATCCGTATGTGATATCAAAAAATTGCATGTACAACCTGCACAAATATCATTGTATTTTTGAAAATTCTACCTTGTACATTTTAGCTATATTTATTTTTACTTATCTGATAATTTTGGAATCTTGACATGGTTGTTAAATCACATTGTTCATAGGATCTGTGCTGGTTGCAATACTGAGATTGGTCATGGGCGGTATTTGAGTTGCATGGAAGCTTTTTGGCATCCTGAATGTTTTCGCTGTCATTCTTGCAATCTACCAATTACAGATGTTGAGGTACTCTTTTTTTTTTTTTTTTGGTTTAGGATGTACTCAAGTTCTTGGTTGATTTTGCTTTTAATATTGGTGGGTTATCAAGTCTCAAGTGAATGCTGCATACAGCCTAATTTTCATGTCTTTTCGGTGATAGTTTTCAATGTCCGGGAATCATCCCTATCACAAACACTGCTACAAGGAGCAACATCACCCAAAATGTGACGTTTGCCAGAATTTTGTAAGTTTAATTTTTTGTTATTGTTTTTTGTCAGTGCAATGCTAACTTTCTTTTCCTGTTTCTATTCAAACTAAAGCTAGTGCTTTGTATCCTGAAAGATAGTTTTAAGAACTTCTGAAACCAAAATTTAAGTGGCTGTTGGGATCATAGTAAATCTGCATAAAATTTGCTGCCCCACAATTTTTGTCAGAAGCAAATGAAAAATATAAAATAAGGTGCATTTGCTGGAGAAAACTTGAATCAAATTGGCATTGGATTGCTGCTTCCTGCTAGTCGAGTATGTTAAGTGGCATTATCACCTAACAGACTGTAATAGAACGACAGTGGGAATTAGAAGCCTTTCTTGTTGTGGCTACTAAGGTCACTTGACCATGAATGATTGATTATGGTGGTGTATATTTGTCTTGGTATATATGTGTTTCTTCTGGCCTTTGCACAATTCCAGGATTTTATTATTTGCATTACTGCTTGTCTTCAATCTCGGAAAAAATTCTTTATTTATAAAGGATATAGAACTCCTGTCATATTTTTACTTTGTGAAAAATAAGGAGAAAGAAAAAATCAGATAATTGTATTGTGACCCTGAAAGTCCACTCATCTGTTGTACTTTTACAGATCCCAACAAATTCAGCTGGCCTTATTGAGTATAGGGCACATCCATTTTGGCTTCAAAAGTACTGTCCCTCACATGAGCGTGATGGAACTCCTCGGTGTTGCAGTTGTGAAAGAATGGAGGTCAGTTTATAGGACAAATGTCCTGTCTTCAACAAAGATATAGAAAAACCCACTCCCACTGTTTGGAAAACTTAGCGTTATAGTGTAACAATATACATCTATGAATTCTTCATTTAGAATAATGTTGTGGCTCATGCAAACCTTTAATTGAATTTATGCAGCCAAGAGATACAAAATATTTATCACTTGATGATGGTCGGAAGCTGTGTCTGGAGTGTCTAGACTCTGCAATCATGGATACACATGAATGCCAACCTCTTTACCTTGAAATACAGGAGTTCTATGAAGGTTTAAATATGAAAGTAGAGCAGCAAGTTCCTTTACTCTTGGTTGAGAGACAAGCATTAAATGAAGCCATGGAGGGAGAAAAGAATGTAAGTCTAGTGCATTAGTTTATGATGAATTTGCCTTCACTTCTTGCTCTCTCGTTCTTCTGTCATTGTAATTATTTAATTATTTTGTTTAGGGTCATCACCATTTACCCGAGACCAGAGGGCTCTGTTTGTCGGAAGAGCAGACTGTTACCACTGTATGAATTTTCTCCTTGAAAATTTTAACTTTAAAACTTCAGTCTAAGTTAACCAAAGATCCATTTGGAAGCACTGCCCTGCTAAGAGGCAGCACTCATTGACAGAGCTTAAATGTATCTGTTTACTGGATCAGGACTCAATTTTAATTATATCCAAATTACCAGGTTCTAAGGAGGCCAAGAATTGGGGCAGGCTACCGTCTGATAGACATGATAACGGAGCCTTACAGGCTAATTCGCCGATGTGAAGTGACAGCCATTCTCATTTTGTATGGTCTTCCCAGGTATTCTCTCTCTAGACCTATTTGGAGTAATAATAATAGTAGCTGCTCAAGGTTTCCAATGTTTGTTACCCCGAGACTTTTTTGTACATAGGTTGTTGACAGGGTCAATATTGGCTCATGAGATGATGCACGCATGGCTTCGTCTTAAAGGTTTTATTTGTTTCAAGTTAATATACTTTGTATTCTAATGATAATAAGCTAGGAACTTATAATGGAAGTATTCGACAGGTTATCCCAATTTGAGGCCAGACGTAGAAGAAGGTATTTGCCAGGTATTGGCTCATATGTGGTTGGAATCTGAGATTTATTCTGGGTCAGGTAGTGATGTTGCTTCATCCTCCTCATCCTCTGCCTCCTCTTCTTCATCCTCACCGTCATCCTCATCCACATCATCTAAGAAGGGTAAACGTTCCGACTTCGAGAAGGACCTTGGTAAATTTTTTAAACACCAGATTGAGTCAGATACATCATCAGCCTATGGAGATGGATTTAGGGAAGGTAGTAAGGCAGTGAATAAGTATGGCCTCAGAAGGACTTTAGACCACATTCAGATGACGGGAAGCTTTCCATACTGATTTATGGGGTGGTTACACGTTGATCTCTGCCAACATGATTGCCAAATACCTTAAGCCTTATGTATAGCTATAGGAATAAAATCCATGTCCAGAAAATGTGATGAAAAATGCTCTTATCCATGCGCAATTTGCTGTAATTTTTCTAGACCTGTTGACCAAAATAGCTCCCAAAATAGTAAATAACGGCACGTGTTCAGAAAACTCTTTAAAAGACCCTTGATAAAAATGAGGGGTGTATGTTTATATCTTCCTTTTGTTCAAGACATTTTTCTGTTGTTCCTTGAAGAGTGAGTGGCTATATCCATTGGCGGAAGTAGGATTCTATCGTTCATTTGAGGGCCAAACTGACAAAACTGTAAAATTAAGGGGTTGAAAATATATCTCAGTAGCCTCAGAGAGTTAAATTGAAATTAAGAAAACTTTAATTTTTTTTTTTTAACCCAGGGGTACAAGGACTCATTTTTTTTTTTTTTTTTTTAACCCCAGCATTGTATGCTGCCCAAAGGCCAAAAGTGGTCATGTGACATAAGAATATAATAACCTTAAAAATAATGAAAAATTTACAAAAATGGCCATAAAAATTTTACGTTTTTCAACTTTAACCCCTCAAAGTTTTTTCTATCATAACTAGCTAAATACCCTATATTTGGACTACATTACCCTCGTCACTTTCATCAAATTTACAAAGGCATGCCACTTGTTCAATTCCAGCAAAAGTAAATACAGATTTTCCTCAACAACTTAACAAACATTCATCACTCTCAACAAACTTCATCATTCTCGATAAATCAATTGCATAATCGAATATATAATTATCAATGTGAGAGCTTCTTAAAATTAGTTTATGCTCTTATACAATGTAAACCTTTAATCTATTAATTTTATCAACTAAATTCGAAATTAAAGTGGGTTTTGTTGTAAATATTGTTATTTTTAAACGCAGCACCTATCCCACTTGCCTGTCTCACCAAATTCATTTATGTTTCGAAAGCCATAACTTGAGCTATATATGTCCGTTTTAGGCGTATAATATACCGTTTCGAAGCTTACGACGAGACAAATCAAATCCAAAATCATGTACTCTATAAAATCCATGGGTTTATGTGCGGCAGGCAGTGGGACAGGTGCCTGTCGCACATAAACGCAGCACCTATCCCACTTGCCTGTCTCACCAAATTCATTTATGTTTCGGAAGCCATAACTTGAGCTATATATGTCCGTTTTAGGCGTATAATATACCGTTTCGAAGCTTACGACGAGACAAATCAAATTCAAAATCATGTACTCCATAAAATCCGTGAGTTTATGTGAGGCAGGCAGTGGGACAGGTGCCTGTCGCACATAAATGCAGTGCGTTTATGTGAGACATGCACCTATCCCACTTGCATGTCTCACTTGTTCTGAACTTCGTTTTTTGCCCGATTTTTCTGTGTTTTCAATGGTTTTTCTTCATTTTTCAACTCAAACTAAGTACTTTAACAAATCACATTGTTTTATAAATGAAAAATAACAATATTTACAACAAAACCCACTTTAATTTCGAATTTAGTTGATAAAATTAATAGATTAAAGGTTTACATTGTATAAGAGCATAAACTAATTTTAAGAAGCTCTCACATTGATAATTATATATTTGATTATGCAATTGATTTATCGAGAATGATGAAGTTTGTTGAGAGTGATGAATGTTTGTTAAGTTGTTGAGGAAAATCCGTATTTACTTTTGCTGGAATTGAAAAAGTGGCATGCCTTTGTAAATTTGATGAAAGTGACGAGGGTAATGTAGTCCAAATATAGGGTATTTAGCTAATTATGATAGAAAAAACTTTGGGGGGTTAAAGTTGAAAAACACAAAATTTTTATGGCCATTTTTATAAATTTCCCAAAAATATTTGACAGTTCATAAGCGAGCATATTTATGTTTATTGTAAGTTAGCAACCTGTGTGCGAAAATTACTTATTTATAATCTCATTCCATCGTCTAAATATTAAACCCAGATCACTTTCTGTTTAATAATCGGAGACCACTTGGGAGTTGGGAAGTGCTCACTGTTATAAAATAAAAATAAAAAGTAAAATTGCTACAAAATTGACAGAAAGAAACATTTGGTCGCTAACAGCCACGTTTGGTCGTGAGTTATGACAACACTCCAAGCTGCACTTGTGTGTGTTCTCAGGACTCTGCGGGAACCGACTGATAGCCACCTTTCCCCTCGACTCATCATTCGTTCTGCATATGGTTTCCCAACATTTACATGCGACGCCAAAACCCTGAAAACCACGTGAGTTGACACATCCTTCTACGTTTTGTAGGCAGCATTTTCATGCGCACCACATGTTTGATACTTCGACAACGCCAAGATACACTGCAACTCAGTCTTTGATTGATTGCTAATAATGTTTTCTAAAAGGTTTTTGCCTGCTGTAATCCTGTCAAAAGCCTTTACCCAGTTGCAAACTCGTTCGTTTGTCCGCGCCCCTTTCGCCAACAAACTCGCTCTCTATCTCCGCCGAGCACAACTCATTGACTCAATCCGGCTCGCTGTCCGTTCCAACTCATCCAACTCGCTCTCATCTCTCCTAAACGACCGCCTTCTAGACCCCTTCATCGTGACTCACGCGCTTCGCTCCGCTCCCAATGCGGACTCTGCTCTTTCCATTATGGAAGCTTTAAAATCAAACCCGAATTTTTCTCATAATCAAAGTACCCTGCATGCGCTGGCCACAGTTTTGGCCAAGTCTCAGCGAAACCATGAACTTAAAACCCTGATTGGTGACATTAGTTCCAGCAAATTTTTGAATGTCAGTGTTAATTTTATGAACCTTATGCAATGGTACAGTACAAGTGGAGACCTTGAGTTGGTTCTAAGCACCTGGAATGAGTATAGACAAAGGGCGAAGCTTTTGAGCACTGAGTCTTATAACATTGTAATGAGCGTTTATGCAAAAACGGGAAAGAATTTTGAAGCTGTGGAGACTTTTAGACAGGTGATTGACGAAGGGGCAATTCCCAATTCTAGGACTTATACGGTTATGATTGAACACCTTGTGAATTTAGGGAAATTGGATTCAGCTCTGGAAGTTTTTAGTGCATTACCACTGATGAGGATTAAGAGGACTTCGAAGCAGTACTTGATTTTGGTGGAGGGATTTGTTGGGGTTGAGAGGTTTGATGAGGCTAAGAGTTTGCTTAATGAGATGCGGGATGATGGGAAGTTTCCTGGTAGAGACATGCGTGTGGCTTTGGAACGGATGCAGGAGATGGGATTTATTGAGGGGACCAATGAGTTTCTGAGGGAAATGTTGCCAGATAAGAGAATAAAAAATGTGCGGTATTATGAGGATGGTAGTGATGATGATGAAGATGAGAATGATGATAACAATAGTGGCGTTAGAATTGCACATGGAGTTCGGTTGAAACCATGGTTGGATCCAAAAGCATTGGCAAACACACTGGATGAATGGAGCCCTGAGGTGGTATCTCTATTGCCAGATGCTAAGTTTGTCTGGACTACTCGGTTGGTTTGCAAGGTTCTTAGGCATTTCAAATCACCTGAAACAGCATGGCATTTCTTCTGTTGGGTTGCTTATCAGCCAGGGTACACTCATGATGTTTATGCACTGGAAAAGATGTTGACCATTTTAGCACGCCATGGGCATGTTGAATTGGTTGACAGGCTCATAGCTAAATTAAGAAGTGATGGGATGAGATTGCCTTTTAGTACCATTAGGTTAATCATTGATTTTTATGGAATTTCAAAGAAAGCTGATGCTGCTTCGAAAGTCTTTCATGATGATAGAACACTTTGCGGTCCAATTTCAAAATTTAAGTTGATGCTTTTGTATTCATCTCTATTGCGGACATTGACCAAATGTAAGAGGGATTTTGATGCCATAAATGTTCTTGAAGAGATGATCTTTAGTGGGATTGTCCCAGATGTTCAAACATTTTCAGGGTTGATGTATCATTTTGCACTACAAGGAGATGAAAAAATTGTACAGAAACTATTTTCAATGGTCAGGCAGAATGGTGTGGAGCCAGATGCTTATATGTTTAAGGTACTAATTCAAGCTTATTGCAAATGTGGGAGGGCTCCTCTTGCATATAGGGTTTTTGAAGATCTGAGTAATTCAAATCTGATGCCTGATGCTGCCACCAAAGAATTGCTCAAGAAGAGTCTTTGGAAGGAAGGTAGGCGAAAAGAGGCAGCTGCTGTAGAAGAGAGATGTGAGAAGATAAATGATGTCCCTTCACTGGCATTGCGTGGTCATATATGGGCAGTCAGCTCTGCAGATCTCACAAGAGTTCATAGTATTTACCGCAACAGCATTACATCAATCGTGACTTAAATTTTTCATTGTCTGGACCTAGTTTAAATCAGAATGTCAGCAACTTTTTCTCAACCTCTTCTTCCTACGCATCGTTTTTCTTTATGCATTTGCTTTTTCTTTATTATGTTTTGGCGGGGGGGGGGGTGTTTCTTTCAATTTTTAATTTTTACAAAAAGTAATTTGCATTATTTTCAGGGAAGAAAACACATTAGCACTGTTAATGGCTGACACTTAATTTGCATGTTTTCATACATTGACAGATTTTTCCAGCTCTTTCTATTATCATCATAGGATCAGTGGCTTCAAGTTGACATAAGTCTTGGGTTCAAGTCTCATGTAGTGTGGGTGAGTGTTTAATTAATAATTTAAGAAAAAAAAAACTCTGGGGACATGTGTGGCTGCCTAAATTTTGCAGTCTGGCATATATTTTTTAATGCAGCATACCAGTGTTTTTCTGCATCTTGACTTAGCTTTAACATTTCTTTACAATGTCAAATAATATCATCTGCAAACCTCGCATTAGAAATACGAGTTAATTCATCTTTCGCTACTCTCTACCATTTTCTCCTCCTTTGTATTTGGGTTCTCATTTCTTTACCCTTCGCATTCTCTCTGATTGACATATGCTATTCGATTGAATGGGTTCACATTGTCATCAAATAGTAGAACCCTTTTTATTTGGACTACATCACTTATGGTTGTATTTATACAAGAAGTATCAAACCCATACTTGAATGGATGTTTCACATGTTCTAACCGGACAAACTGCAGGCATTTATGGGGATTGGGGGCTAATAAACTCCCATGAAACATCCTTTATTCCAGGCAATTGTATATCAGGATTCAGGACTTGTCTTGAAGCGATGATGCTCTAGTGCAGGTCCATTAGAATATTCTTTTACTATATTATACATTACAATCTTAGTCTAGCCATGAAATTAGTTGCTTAATTGATTGGCTCGCTGACTTTGCATATAAAAGTTGTAGGACGGACAAGCTGGTGCCATCTCAACTTGGGTTCTGTTATTAAAATAATCAGATTGATTTATCAAGCTTTTTGTGCAACACGTCAACCGAAGTCGTTTTACAGGAGGAGAAAACTATGAGAACCATGAACCATCCAATGAAAGCTAGAGACAAGCGCCTCTTGCATTTTTTTATTGATAGAATCATTTTCATTAGTGTCAAAAGCTCCACATTAGCAATGCTGCTCATCTTTTCCATCAGCCTTTAGTTGGACTCAATATAGAAATTTCTACAATATAACTCGGCCAACATCTGCTAGCTGCCCAACAGCCCAAACAAAAGAACATTTGTACCAATGGCAATTTCTTCTCTTTCCTTGCAGGCTCTGTTTTTGCTGATGACCATTCACATCACAGCTCAATCACCAGCTGCAAATGGCACAGATTTTTCATGCTCAGCAGATTCCCTCCCTTCATGCAAAACATATGTCGCGTACTTTGCCCAGTCACCGGAATTCTTAGACCTGAGTAACATATCTGACTTGTTTGGTGTCAGTCGTTTATCAATTGCAAGAGCCAGTAACTTGGTCTCTGAGGATACCCCATTAGTTCCAAAACAACTTCTGCTGGTGCCTATTATCTGCGGTTGCACTGGAAACCAATATTTTGCCAATATAACTTATCAGATCAAGAAAGGTGATAGCTACTACTTAGTTTCAATCACTTCTTTTGAGAATCTCACCAACTGGCATGCTGTGCGAGAAATGAACCCAGGTATAAATCCAAACCTATTGCAGATTGGTGTCAAGGTGACCTTTCCTTTGTTCTGTAAGTGCCCTTCAAAGACTAATATGGAGGATGGAATTGAAAATCTAATTACTTATGTCTGGCAACCTGGTGACGATGTCTCACAAGTAGGTGCTAAGCTCAATGCATCGTCTGCTGCTATTGAGACAGAGAATGGGTATCGAAATTTTAGTGAAGCAGTGAGTCTCCCAGTGCTCATTCCTGTATCACAGCTGCCGTCCCTTTCTCAGTCTTATCCATCTACTAAAAGAAATGGATCCAAACATCATCTGACTCTCATCATTCCGATAAGCGCAGGAGGTGCTCTTTTGATTCTACTTGTAGCAGCTTTGGTGATTTACAATCACCATTTACAAAGGAAAAGAGTAAGGATATTGAATCGCAATGGTTCGTCTTTGGAGAGTGCTGATCTGATTCCAATGAAGGAAAATTCAAAAAGTGATCGTTTTGAGCCAAAGCTTGCTCAGAATAAGCTACTTCCAGGGGTTTCAGGCTATCTAGGCAAGCCAATTGTGTACGAGATTGAAGTGATTATGGAGTCCACTATGAACCTAAGTGAACACTATAGCATTGGAAAATCAGTTTACAGGGCCACAATTGATGGGAAGGTCTTAGCTGTAAAGAAAATCAAGGAAGATGTCACAGAGGAGCTTAGGATTCTTCAGAGAATAAACCATGCCAATCTGGTGAAGTTGATGGGTGTATCGTCAGATTCTCAGGGGAATCGCTTTTTGGTATATGAATATGCTGAAAATGGGTCATTGGATAAATGGTTGCACCCCAAATCCAAATCTTCATCCTCTTCTGGCTCTGGCATGTTTCTAACTTGGAGCCAGAGGTTACGTGTAGCACTAGATGTGGCCAATGGCCTACAATACATGCATGAGCATGCTCAACCAAGCATTGTTCACAGGGATATCAGAACAAACAACATACTATTAGACTCCAGGTTTAAGGCGAAAATTGCAAATTTCTCATTGGCTGCACCTGCTACAAATGATGTGATGCCAAAATTTGATGTGTTTGCATTTGGAGTTGTTCTATTGGAGTTGCTTTCCGGAAAGAAAGCCACGAGAACAACAGAAAATGGTAAGACTGCTGTGCTGTGGAAGGAGATATGTGAGGTGTTGAAAGTTGAAGAAAAGAGAGGGGAACGGCTGAGGAATTGGATGGACCCGAACTTGGAGAGCTTTTATCCAATTGACGGTGCTCTCAGCTTGGCAACCTTGGCAAGGGCGTGCACGATGGACAAGTCTTTGTCAAGGCCAAATATGGCTGAAGTTGTCTTTAATCTCTCTGTTCTTACTCAATCTACTGAGACACTTGAAAGGTCTTGGACTTCTGGGTTAGAAGCAGAAGAAGCTTTTCAGTTCATTAGTCCAGTCACAGCTCGCTAGTAGTAGGTCTGTCAAATTAGATTTCATCCTAATCATGTGTCATGCAGTAAAATCCATGTAAATATTGTTTTTGTAACAAACAGAAGGAGAGAATTCATTGTTTTGGTTTCTCAGATTTGACTCCTGATTGCAATGGGTCTTTTTATGAGTGGAAAAAGCAGTTGATGCAAAATAAGTATATTATTAATAACTTGTCCATCATAAATATATTACATTTATGACTTTTGAAGGTAATTGCTTTTGATTGTTAAAAATAAGCTACAACATGGTAGAATGATTTAAACATCTTTATCATCCTTTAAATGCGCTCCAAAAGCAAGGTTTGTGATCTCTGCACATCCAATTGAATCTTCATCAAGGTTGAAACTACTTCAGCCATGCTCGGTCTGCTTTCTGGTTCTCGCGCAATGCAGGCAAGACATAACATTATCAAATGATGAGCAATTTCTTTCTTGTTTGCTTGCAGATTAGGATCTACCAAGACACTGAGCTTAGCTTCTGCGTTTCCTCCTTCGACCATTGAAAAAACTGCTTCTGCTAGTAATATTTCCTCCCCATCCTGCTTATATGCAGCTTCTTTTCCTGTTATCAGCTCCAGCAGAACAACTCCAAAGGCATATGTATCCATTTCCGGTGTCACCAAGCCATATTCCATATACTCAGGTGCCATGTAACCATTTGTTCCCACAGCAGTTTTTGTAGACGAATATCCACTTTCTTCCCTCACTGCCGAACGTACAAAACTGAAATTTGCAAGTTTAGCCCTTAAATTTTTATCAAGCAGAATATTGCCACTGCTTATGTCCTTATGCACATATCCAGGATCAGTGCAGTTGTGAAGATAGTGAAGTCCATGAGCAACATCCAAGGCAATCCGAAACCTACAATTCCAACTCACAAATTCGGGATACCTTTTCTTATGGAGCCAATCCGATAGGGAACCATTCTCCATAAATTCATAAACAAGGTAAAAGACCCCATCATGCTCGCATGCTCCAAAAAGATTGATCAGATTGAAGTGGTTGATCTTTTTCAGCAAATTCACCTCCTTGGATATACTTCTTCTCATGCATTTTATAGCTACTGTACTTCCATTGATAATCCCGCGAAAAACAGAACCGTCAATCATGTTCTTGGGGCTGAAATTTTCAGTAGCCACTACTAAGTCTTCATATTTGTAGAATTTCAATCCTCGATCCAGATTAGAAACACTAACTAAGAAATCCTCAGGTAGATTCCTTTTCTTTTCCCTCTTTCCATCCTTTCGAGCAGCCTCATCCCTTCTTCTCTTATGATGGAATAACACTATAGACAAAACAAAGCAGATGACTAGCAGAGAAATTCCAATTCCAATTCCAACCCAAAGATAAATTCCTCTGCTTGACGTTTGGTTGTACTTGCGTGTTGGAACAATTGGCGAACTGGGGGGTGGAGGGTAGTGGATTATGGTTTGAGAGCTTAAAGGTTCAGTTGTCAGTGGAATAAGAATTGTTGTGAAGGGAAATAGAAGTGGATCATCTTCAGTGAACCCATTTGCATTAACTATGCTTTCTATGCTTACATTGAATCTCTTACTAATATCAGGAACACTATCACCCCAACTAACCAAATATGTCAAAAGAAATTTGGTTCCATTTACAATTTGATTGCTTGTAGGACAAGCACATCTAAGTGGTACTCGTAATGTCAAACCTTGGTCCAAGCTTGTTTCACTGTAATTATTCTCATGCTTAAGAATATTACAAGTTGACAAACCCTGGTATGTGTTGTTTGCGATGCTGAAATAAGTGTGATATATGGTAGGAATAATGAAAGATGTGTTGGCCTGATAGTACAGACCTGAACAATAACAACTTACAGGAACAATCACCTCTTTGTCTAGAGGCAAGGCTGCTGCTGAATTTGAGATATTGTTGACACGGGCAAGTTCAGTTGGGTCTGATGATGTGAGGTTTGATATGCTGGAGACTGTGTCATAAGGAGGTTGAGATTTGAAGATCAGAAAGCCTTGACATGGTCGGTTATTACCATTGCAGGTGTATAGAAAAGCTGGAGATGGGCCGTTTTCATCATCGTCATTGCAATCCATAACTGAGTTTCCTGAATAATTTTGTTGAGCATGGAGTTTTGGCATTGAAAAGCAGAAAAATAAAATAGAAATCAGCAAAATATGATCCATGGGGAATTTTTTAGTATTTAAGAACTTGTCGGAAGATTAGAAACCTGAAGATTTGCTGATAGTGATGCAAATTTGTAAACCCTGCAAGGTGTAAGGCGTTCCAGTTGCTTACTACTAGAAAGAACAACCGATTGTTGACCAAGTTGGATCACCAGAGTGCATATGAAGAACCGAGTCTACAATAATTAAAAAACAAGTAATTAGTCAATTTAATGGTTTTTATTTTATTTATTTATTTTTTAGGTTTATGACTGATTCACTCGTTCAAGTGTAAAATATTTGTTTAGACCAGTTTTGCAGGTATGAAAAGGACTTTTAGAATTTACAAAAGGGAGGAAGCTTCATACTGATGCGAGCAATAGCGTTGAATTGCAGCAGAAATTAGACGCAGAAGATACTGGGAATTCACCTAATTGTCGCAGAAATATATGTGTCCAACGGAAAAATAAATAAATCATAAGTTGAAGTCTCTCATGCTAAACGATAATAGAACTCCTTAAAGTATGATGAGTACAGTAATTTTGAATCGGTCCCCTCTGCTACACTGCTCATTTTAAAACTATAACGGATTACCCACTTTCTTTTTCTGGTGGAAGCTGGGATTAGCTTTCTTCAACTGCAAGAAAATTGCATCCTGAGAGTCTGTCAAAGTGTCTACATATTCTATACAAGGATTATGATAAGCAACATAAGAGAATTGATAGCAGACTTTTAGTGTCACAATACAGATCAGAGGATTATAATACATGCAAATGGCGTACATACCAAACCAATAAGTGAATCCACAAGACTTCCCTGATTTTATTCACAGAAGCAAACGACTCACTTTACAATCAACTAAAAGGACCCATTATAAAACAGAGAGGCAGGAAGAAAATCGAGATGCAAATTTTAAGCATTTGCCATTTCTAAAGTTCTGAGATGTTTTTTGATAATTCCCATGCCAGTGAAGCGTTCAAGAATCTTGAGATGGACTGAGCTATTTTATCCATGGCTGGGCGACCAGAGGGATCTTTCTTCAGGCAACTCTCGATCAATCTGATTACCAGTATGGCAGTTACTGGAGGATAGTTCCCTTGCATAGAAGGGTCCATTAAGTGCCTCAAACTCTCTTCTCCATCTTCCTTGTGAAGCACAGGATTTAAGACATCAACTAATAGCATATTTTCCTCTGAATATAGTGCCGGGGCCTCTTTCCCTGAAAGCATCTCCAGCATGAGAACTCCAAAGGCATAGACGTCAAGTTTTGTGGAGACCAGACCATTCTCCAAGTACTCAGGTGCCATGTAACCTTTAGTCCCGACAATGTGACTTGTCAAGGCAAATTCTCCTTCTTGCCTTTCTGCTGGCCTTGCTAGAGCAAAGTTTGCTATCTTAGCCCTAAAATCAGTATCAAGAAGAACATTACTGCATTTTATATCTTTGTGAACATGAGGAGGGTTGGTGAAGCTATGCAGATAGTTAAGACCTGTGGCCACATCCAATGCTATCTGTATTCTTTGTGCCCAATCCAAAAACTTTCCTCCTTTGTCATTAATCCAGACATTCAAGGATCCATTGACAGCATATTCATAAACCAGGTACCAATTTCCACCATTAAAACAAATGCCCAAGAGTCGGATTAGACTAGAATGGTTAATCTTGTTTAGCAACTTTATCTGGTCTGACGCATCCCCATGTACTTTCTTAATAGCGACAAAATCACCACCTATTTTTCCACGATAAACAGATCCTTTAATCCAACAGCTGGGATTGAAATCATCTGTTGCAGCTTGCAGTTCTTCAAAAGTGTACACTTTTAGGGATTGGGCTATGTCAGATATGCTCTCCAAGAAGTCCCGAGATTCTTCATCCAACTTTTTGTTTGAGGCTTTTTCACATGCCTCAAAACTGCTCGATACAATTGTTGAATCAAATTCCTTTTTATAACTTATACGGAAGAACATATAGAATATGATCATACCAAAGATCAATGTTAGAGCAATTCCTGCTAGAACCCCAATGACAACATAAATCCATGTTTTCTTCGCGCCTTTATTGGAGGAAGAGTTAGGAGGTGGAGGTGGAGGTGGAGGTGATGATGGCAGTAGGGGTCGTTGCTCCGTTGTTTGAGAACTTGATGGTGGATTTTCTAGGGGAACTAGAAGTGTAGTGAAGGGATAAATGTTGGGTGCTCCCTCAGAAAGACCATTGGCTTCGAGAGTCCTGTCAGTATCCACACCAAATCTTTTGCTAATACCATAAACGGTATTATCCCCTTCAACTAGGTAGCTCAGCAGATAATGGACACCAGAATCGGTCTGGTTCTTTGTGGGACAGGCACATCTAAGAGGAGCAAGGAGTCTTGTACCAACACCAAAATTACTGACATTACCATGCTCATCCTGGAGTGCTTGGCAGGTTGACAGGCCTTGGAAAGTGTTATTAGCAATCAAGAAATAAGTATCCCCATTCTGTACAAAATAAGTTGTGTTTGCCTGGTAATGCTTACCTGAACAAGAGCAATTGACAGGAACTATTACCATTTGGTTCGTTTCAAATGTTGCTGTTTCAGAAACTGAATTTATTTTGGAGAGCTCAGATGGCTCAGAGGCCAAAAGCGTAGAGAAGCAACAGTGTTGAAAGGAGGTTTAGACCTGAAGATGAGGAAAGCTAGACAACTCCTGTTCAGGCCATTACAGGAGTAACCAAGAGCGGAATTCGTAGTATCAAAGCTAGAACAAGCTGTTGTGGCCCGTCCAATATAAGGTTGCTGGGATTGAATCGAAGAGATGAAACTCAGAGTGAACAAAGTAAAAACAGAAATGCAAGGGAGAAAACCCATGTTAAACATGCCAGATTAGATGGACTTTAAGCCAGAATGTTGCTTTAAGAAGGAATGGATTCCTCCAGTTTTCCAAGCATTATATGGGGCTATATTTTGGTATAACTTTAGGAGAAAATTTAATGCTATAACATTCAATGGCTTAGTTTCGAATGTGCAATTTCTGGGAACATGTTGAGATGATTAACATTGCAATATATGGCCAAATGTGAGCCTGGTTGACCATCACCATTATAATGTGACGTGTTCCATTACAGATAGGATTCAACTATTAGGCTCTGCATTTGATTAGGTTCATACCATCTCCAAACATTTAAAAATTGATCTTTCCAGACACGTAACATCTGGAAAATGGTTAATAATGACGTGAGATGCAAATATAATCTTGATCTTCAACGGAAAAAATAAAATAATTAGAGCCGGTAGGGGCTTGGGATGTGTTCTAATACTAATATTAAATAATAAAATATGTTTACTTGAAGTGGTGTGCATTCGAATATGCCCTACAAAGTCTTCCATTGCTGAACAAACCAACTCCATGCCGGGTTGAAAATTTTTCCTAATCACCCATTAATATATATGTGTGTGTAGTCTTTTTTTAATGCGGACGCCTTCATTTTTTTTTAATGCAAAAACGTTTTTAAACCGTGTGGTTTAAGAGAGCTAGTTTTTAATACTAATAAACTGCACGGCTTTATAGTTTATTAGAAAAAAAAAATAAGTCTATTAAACTCCGCATTGAATTGAGGCCAAGGTCCAGAAAAAAGTCTCTCATAATTGTTTATCCAACACAAATAACATATTTACAAACATTATACAGACTTATAAACATTCAAAACAGTTTATGTTAATAAACATAAGTGTTTCATGATATCATTTGCAGCAAGATGGAGTTCAATAACCTTAAAAATTTAACAATTGCAAAAAAAGAAAAGAAAAAAAGTTTCAATATTCGACTAAATACACAAACAAGTTAATGCTCTATGTGTGAACTGAAAGTTAGCTTAAATTTGCAAAGGAACTTTGAATCATACATACAGTTCCATCAAAGAATCAGTGGAGCCTGAGACAGACAATATCAAGGTTCGCCAGTTCTCCCAATGAAAACTTTGTCCAATAAAAGATTCTATCATCTTTGGAATTGCTTTGGTTGTCGAGGAATATTATAATTTGGAAAATGATATTTGAACAAAAGCACGACAAACCAAGGAAAAATATTTTTTTCCTGACTTATTATTTGCATTGCATGTGCCATTAGTAGAAGTGACTTATAATGTGGCTGCCTTAGGGTGTATGCGCAATATTTAGAACACTTCAACTAAAGGTGGGCTGAATTTTGCAAAGAAGCATATGAGGCAATTTAAATTTGCATTTGATAACACAAAGAGAGCTTGAAGGAAGCAATGATGATTTATCCAAATGGAAACTCCATTTCTGAGAGGTTCACGAGCATAGATACAACACAGTAAAGAAGAACAAGAAAGCTACACCAAGACAATAACTAAAGCTATGTAAATTACATTCACAATTCCTAAATCCACCAATACCTCGAATCTCTGTTATAATTACTAAAACCCCAATTATGAGACAATAGACACCAGCAGCAATGCCCTCACGTAGTCCATTAGCCAGCCAGGCTGGTGTTATGACAAATAGGATAAATCGAGCAACTGTGTATATGGGCAAGACATAACATTTATCAAGAAATATTCTAAACATTGCAGCTAATATACCTTATGCCAAGAAAAAAAGAAAGAAAGAAGAATTAGTTATGATCAATAAGAATTTCAAACCTGGAAAGGTTTTAGGATAAAAAAGGTTCGCTCCAACAGCAAGACAGGCAACCCAACAACCAAACTGACCCCTGCATCATTAGGTTGGTTCTTCCAGTAAATAAATCTACAAGCATATAACTGAGGCACAATAGAAAAAGTTGACAAGCACCTTAAGATTTTGAATAGCACGGTTGGGAAACTGGTGAAGAGATACAACACTAGAAGGTTAGTTTGCATATGTGATCTCCGTCCTGTTCTGTTCATAAGTAACAAGAATCTGCAAGAGAAAATAAAAAATGAAAGGAAAAAAAAAAAGTCACTAGTATATGCCAATAAGCCGCGTTAGAACAAGAGACTTGAATTCTTAGTGTATAAACTATTACATGTTTGTCTTCAATTTTAAATTCATATTTAGAATATATAAGAGGTAATAAGAGAATCAAAGGTAGCAGAAGAAAATGACACCGGAGAAACAAGATAAAATATCTCAAAAAAATTTTAATCAAGAGCCAAGATTTCGTGGTGTTCGTTGAATTGAAGTCCATAAAAAATAAAGAACAAACAAAATTTTTATTACCATGAATCCTGGAAGCCGGAGAGCGGAGATATAAAAAGAACATAAAATTAACAAATAAAATAAAATAAAGGTATGAAAATATAAATGAGGGTGACTCACAGGGCTGCAATGGTTCCACCCCACTGCAAGCTGGCTCGAGCTCTACTACTGGAACCCAACTCTGTTAGAGTAACACCTTGGGCTAGATCCATAAATCCCATTAAACTTCTTCCTTAATCACTCAGCCGCATCTCTCTTCTTCACTTTGAGGATTGAGATCCTTTTTTATAACTTCTTTCCGCGTCTGTAAGCGCCCTTTTTTTTTCCACCTAATGCTTTCGCCTCTGATCAATTATCAAATCTCTGAATTTTAATCACTTGTAATCCAGGATTCTCCGAACTGGTTCCTCGCGCAAACAGAGCCTTCCAATTTGCTTTACTTTTTCTTTTACCCAGAAAAGCATATCATTATATATTTGCAGTATATATAATGATATATGTATGTTTCTGTTACAGGAGCGTTTCGTGTGCCCCGCATTGGTATAATATTTATTATTCGTATGATTGTATTTGCATTTGTGTATTTTATATTGAGATGTTTGGTGATGCACTATGCAAAATTAAATACAGGGTTGGAGTATAGTTTCATGTTTGATATAGCTAACGTAGACTGTAATTTTATATTTTCTAATATTTTATATTATTATTTATTATTAAATTGATATATTTTAAATTTATTAGTAAAAAAATTTAACACTAAAGGTTATTTAAGTGACCACAGTCCATCGATGAAAATGGAATGTTCAACAGAGGCGACAAAATTCCCTAATAGCAGTGGTGGTTTCTATTTTATTATTCAATAAATAATTATAAATGAATTAAATCATTCCAATATCAAAATAATAATAAACTAATAGTGTTTTTACTTATGGGATTGGGGAATTAGAATTTAGAATGAGAATAATTGATAGTGTTTATTTGTTAAAATAAAAAGATAAATGAGAATGAAACATATGGGGGCCAATATATTTTTAGGATTAAAGAATGAAAACTTGATTGGGAAGCAAGTTTTCATTCCTTGAACTTGCTATTTTACTCTATCTAAATTTCATATTTTCACTTTTATCCTCAATTAAATTATTATTATTATTATTATTAACAATTTTTTAAATAGTAATAATCATCATGGTTATTGCAATAAATAATAATAAAATTGATAATGGTGTGACAATCACACATTCGAAAAATGCCAATTACGTTTGAGAATTTATAAGGTCACCCACAATTCGGAAGTATAAATAGTGTGCGTTTAAAAGAATTTTGGCCACCAAAAAAAAAAAAAAAGATTATGAGACATGCAAAATGGCCAAATGGTAATGCATGACCAGAATTCTGATGATGTTCCAACTGAAACTGAAAACTATCTCTGATTGATTGTAATGGGGGGCACTCTACTTTTGCTCGCTATTTCCAAATAAAAAAATCAAACTAATTATTACATTGAACTCATCATGCAACAAGCTACAAGAACTCCAACAAAGAAAATCCTATTACAATGACAATTACCAATTGAATGAAGCATTCAAGATATTTGAGAGAGAATGCTCTATTTCATGCATAGTTGGGCGGTCTGTGGGGTCTTTCTTTAAGCAACCATTAATCAATCTGATCACCAATAAGGCAAGTTCCAAAGGATAATTCCCTAGCAGAGTAGGGTCTATAAAGTGCCTTAAACTCTCCTCTCCATCTTCCTTGGTAAGCACAGCATTTAGGACGTCAGATAAATGCATATTGTTTTCCTCTGCATGAAGTGCAGCAGCCTCTTTTCCAGTAAGCATCTCCAGTATGAGAACTCCGAACGCATAGACATCGAGTTTTGTGGAGACTAGACCATTTTCCAAGTACTCAGGAGCCATGTAACCTTTAGTCCCAACAACATGCCTTGTCAAGGCAAACTCGCCTTCTTGCCCTTCTGCTGGCCTTGCCATAGAAAAGTTTGCTATCTTAGCCCTGAGGTCACTGTCAAGAAGTACATTGCTGCTATTTATATCTTTGTGAACATGAGGAGGGTTGGTGAAGCTATGCAGATAATTAAGACCTGTGGCCACATCTAAAGCTATCTGTATTCTCTGTTTCCAATCCAAATACTGTCCTTCATTCTTGTTGCTGAAAACCCAATCACTCAATGTTCCGTTGACCGCATACTCATAAACCAGATACCAGTTTCCCTCGTTGAAACATACCCCGGAAAGGAGGATAAGATTAGAGTGGTTGATCTTGTTTAATAAAGCTATCTCCTTGGAGACATCTCCATTCACTTTTTTAATAGCAGCAAAACCACCATTGATTTTGCCACGATAAACGGATCCTTGAATCCGACAAGTGAAGCTGAAATTATCTGTTGCAGATTGCAGTTCCTTGAAACTATAGACTTTAAGGGATTGAGCTACACCAGATATACTCTCCAAGAAATCCTGAGATTCCTCATCAAATTTCTTGTTCATTGGTTTTTCATTTGCCTGAAAGCTACCAGAAACCACAACTGAATCAGGTTCCTTCTTCTTTGTATAGAAGAATTTACAGAAAATGATGGCGCCAAAGATCAACGTGAGTGTGATTCCTCCAAGAACCCCTGCAACAATATAAATCCACGTTTTGTTCGAGCCATCTTCGGAGGAAGAGTTAGCAGGAGGAGAAGGTGGAGTAACTGGAGTTGAAGAAGGCGGCTCTACTGTTTGAGAACTTGTTGGCGGGTTTTCTAGAGGAATGAGAAGTGTAGTGAAGGGAAAAATGTTTGATCCTGAAAGGCTATTAGCTTGAAGAATCCCACCAGTATCCACACCAAATCTTGAACTAATTCCACTGACAGTGTCACCCTCAGCAACTACATAGCTCAGCAGAAATGGGAAACCCTCATCTGTCTGGTTCTCTGTGGGACAGGCGCATCTAAGAGGAACGGTGACTCCTGCACCTATAATTAAATTGGTGGGACTACCGTTTTGATCCTCTAGTGCTTGGCAGGTTGACAGACCTTGAAAGGTGTTATTTGCAATGAAAAGATAAGTGTCTCCATTCTGAATAGTATAGGTTGTGTTTGATTGGTAATACTGACCTGAACAAGAGCAGTTGACAGGAACTATAACCAACCTGTTTGTTTCAAGTGTTGCAGTCTCAGAAACAGAGTTTATTTGGGAGAGCAGAGATGGTTCAGATCCCAAGAGTGTAGAGATGGAAGCAACGGTGTTGAAAGGAGGTTGAGACCTGAAGGTAAGGTAAGCTCGACAACTCTTGTTGAGGCCATTACAGGAGTATCCAAGAGCAGAATTTGAATTGGAAGTAGTATCTGCATTGTTACAATCTGTTGTGGCAAGTCCAACATATGGCTGTTGGGCATGAATCGGAGAAGAGAAGCACAGAATGAACAAAGTGATCAAAACATAAGCGAAAGAAAGAAAAGCCATGATGAAATTAGAAGAAAGATCAAACGGGGGTACGCCAAAACGTTGCTTAAAAGGAAATATCCAGGGTATCATTTAGCGGCCAGTCATGGTCATGGAATTCTATTTCAAAGAAGAATCATTCTTACAGAGTAGGATGACGGGGAGTTGGGGACAGCACCGTTGACCCTCTCCCATCATGATATAACATGTTTGAACGAGCACATAAATCTATGTGTTATCTATGTGTTTGATTAAGTCCGTATTCAGAAAATGATTTTTTTATTTTTCTCTTTATATATAGTTATGAAAGAATATTCCGAAAATAAACGAAATTGAGAAATCGGACGTGCAGATACAGCCTTAACATTCAACTGATAAATAAATAATTAGACACGGAATTTGAAATGCATGTAAAAAAAAAAAAAAAAAACAGTACAGCAAGTGCTTCTACACTGGTGAATTGTATCTACATATATAAATTGGATATTGATGACAATAAGACAATTTCCAACCCAAATAGGTAAATTGCCCAGATATATCTTTCATAATTGGTACCGCTGCTATTGCTGTCTACCTCTACCATATAGGTGGAAAATGTCCTCAAAACTCAACTGCAGCCAAAAAGTTTGACTTTGGACCATGATGCATGCAGTGAAGTTCCGTAGTTACGTTGAAACAGATTCCCAAATATCATATTATTCGAGAAATTAGTCGAGTCATATTATAGTATTATACAAAGCTAAATATAAATTTACACCCGAAGCTATTATTAAAAACTCTTCAAATGAGATTTTACTAATTATTTAAAAATTATATTAATAAAAAGAGTTCTTAAAAAACTCTCTAAATAAGATTTTTAAAATGAGATAGTGCTTCTCTCTCTTCAATATTTAGGGCCAGTTTGAGATTGCAGAGGTTGATGAAATAAGCTGGTTGTACTGTACAGATGAAATAAGCTGCTGATTAAAAAAGTAGCTTGGTGTTTGGTAACCTATGCTATGACGGCTGCTGTGAGTTTGAAAAGTAAAGTACATGCATTTGGTAAATCTTATTACGAAAGTGTTGTTGTATTATATAATGACCAAAATGGATATACGTTTTAATTTTTTTAATTTTATGTTTAATAAATTGTTTACACATTTTTTTCTTAAATATGTAAAATTAATTAAAAAACTCAATTAAGAAAAATATGAAAAACTTTATAATCTATTACATAAAATATGATAAAAATTTATACTTTTACATAATCTAAATAAAATAAAAAGTAACATGTATTACATTCACAATAATTTTTTTGCAATAAAATTGTGGCAGTTATATAATATCTAATGATTGATATATTATGGTTTATGGATAAGTACGATATAATTGTCTTTTTATCAAAATATTAAGGTTACAATAAGTATTTTAAAAAGGCATAGTATCTTATTGAATAAGTTGATTACGAAAAGTAACCCTCTACCTGTTTTTAAAAGCTGCTGACGAAATGGAGAAAATTATGAAATAAGCTGCTTTTACAAAATTTACAAAACACTATTTTTATCAAAAATTATAAAATAAGCAGCTTATTGAGTTTCAACTTCAATCCCAAACGGGGCCAGAGTCTTTTAAAGCATGCAAAGGAAATTCCTTTTTCATTAGATAGTTATATTAAATAGATATAGATTTTGTGAACAAATTAAAGCACACAAAAAGGACCAATATAGCTGGCTATACCAATACAATACTAGTGCAATACAAAGTCCAAATTACATAAAGTCGTTTCTCTAACCTACCCCTTGGTGACGTGGCGTCGGAACAACCGTTCCAGTATTGTTTTGACTTTACATCCTCAGGACTCTCCCTCCCAGTTCTGAATTCTGTTCTACGCCGACATTTGGACACCTTCCTGCAAATCCTGGTCCTACGAAAAAGAAAATTGCTGAAATGGTCTCAGACAGGCAGTTGTAATTGAACTTGCATGGCCGAAGGCCCGGAAATCCCTGAGGATCCATGTCATCTCTCGACTCTCCTATTAACCGCTCTTCATTTTTTTTTATACATATACAATTCTATTTATTTGAATATGTTCCTATTGATGGATTAAAGTATGATTCTTTTACTGAGAAATACTATATCATTTATTTTCTTTTATTTAATGTAAACATGATGCATTAAAAAAAAAAATTGTCCCCTAAAGTTCAAAGAATACAGTCAACGTAATTATTGTAGTTGCATTGCTTATTGTCGTTGTTTCTTCACAAATATCCTTCTCATTTTTCATGGGAAGAAATGAGAGGAGAGGTAAGACGTTTAAAGAAAAGGAAAGAGAAATTAAGGATGAATTTCAATATACATTGTTTGGTTTGACAATGAATATCTCCTCTTTTTTTTTTTTTGGGTTTTTTTCTCTTCTCCTCTTCTCTTATTTCATTTGATTAGCCTTTTAGTAATACTCTTAGAGAAGTAACTAGGAGACGTGCTCAAAATACATTATGTTTGACCTTTAAAGAGGTAATGGGGTAAAATTGGAAGTGGTATGGCTATAATTATCATAAACATATGGGATGATTTTAGGTGAGGTTATTTGAACCTGGCAATTTTTTCTCTGCACCTTCTTTTCAATTAAGAATTTTATTATGTAAATAATTTTTAGAAAATTACTTAATTAACCATTTATTTTGTTTCTCTTTTTAATTTTACAAATTTTCATAAATTCATTAAGATGTATTCTTTTACCTGCAAATAATTATCACTAGTCAAGAGGAACAAAACCTACCATTTGAAAAAAACATCAACAAAATTTTAACTGTTATAAAAGTTAATGAATATTAAGAAATTAATTTTTACCAAATGCAAGAGCTAATGAATATAAGAAAAAAAAGTTATTATATATAGAAAGCATGAAATATAGTTCATGGCATGCAAAAAAAAAAAAGAATTAAAAAAAAGAGTGAATTTGAGTGTTTATTTTGTAGAACATGAGAGTTGAGAGAGAATATTCAGTTATAAGGTAATAAGAGAAAGTGATTAGTGAAGGGTCATTTTAAGATTTTCAAATTTTAAATTTTTTATAATGAATTTATTTTTTAAAAATAAGTTTAGAGAGCACTTTGATGGGTTCTAATAACTCCACTTCATGATATTTAAGTCAAATAAGAATATAAGATATTGGATACGAAAAAAAAAGAATAAAACTAATAAAAGTATAGAAAATACAATGGACACGTGCTGAATGCGCAATAAAACAGTGAGTCGGTCGCTCACCGTAGCAAATAGTTTCCCAACTATCAACTTATTCATCTGTCTGTTTTTTTTTTTTAATGAATATTTTTAAATAAAATTTCTCTTTTGCTTTTCTAAGGTTTTAAAAAGAACAAAAAAGCCTCTAAAGGTTAAAAATTTGTGTATCACAAAATTCTAATCCTTACCTGTGCAGCATCTAACCTTTAGTCGTTACCTGTCCGACAATCCAGCTGGAGTCCGATGGGCAACCGAAAAAGCTTCTAAAAAAGTCACTCGCCCCGGGCAAATGTCTTGCTTAAAGCTAATAATGTTGTTTCTTTCGATAAGTTTTCCTAATAAATATTAATATACAGATACCCGCCAAACTTGCTTCTGCGTTAATTAAGGATTTTTTCTACAGATGGCATGACATGAATATATACATGCTCTTTTAGTTCAACGATGGCACAACTTTACGATATTTTATACCTTACCTTATCTCTTAAAAAGAAAAAAGAATTAACCAAAGTTGGTTGGTATGAGTGGTTCGGCACTCTCACTCTTTAAAAGAGGTTAAGAGTTCAAGCTTCGCTCTTGTATAGAATCACTTCTTTGACCAGCATTTTATCCTTTATGGGTCAACCCGGTGCGAACGGAAATTAATTTGGGTTGTGATAAGGACTTAAAAGTGTCTCTTACAGTTGAGGCCTACTTGGAGCCACCTCGTGGTTCAGACAACAAAAAGAAAAAGAATGAAAAATTTAGTAGAATTATACCATATCATATTTCAATTCAATTATTTTCAAATATCCTTTTTATGACTCAAAGGGAAAGAATATATTTATGTTTAGTTTATTAAACAATAAATATATATAATTTTTTCTAACGAAGATATCTTTATTTTAATAAAATGGAGATATCATTCACAAATAAAAATAATAATTTTTAATAAATTAAAATCAAAAATTTTTTATATTTTTTTTAAAAAAAGTGAGTCTATCATCATCATAAGAAAAGAAATACATATAAATTTATTTATACAAATAAATTATATAAAATCTATTAAGGAAACTATTTAGAGAGATATGATAATTTTATTTTTATTTTTTGTCTTAACCACGAGAGAGATGGTTATAATAATAAATTAATTTACACAACAACTTAATTCGAAAGTGGGCACGTAGGTAGCAAATAAATAGTAATTAAGCCATCATTTGGGAAAACTCATGATAATCAAGAACTCCGTTGCCATCAGTATCAAAGACTTGAATCATGGCAACGCACTCGTCATAAGATTTAGAATCTCCAAGGCGATTCAACATCCTTTGCAAACCTTTTGGAGTTATGCACCCTTTCTTCTCCAATTCAAACATCTCAAAGGCCTTCTTCAGATCCTCGTCATCGCCATCGCCTCGATCGTCTTTGAGCAGCATCCTCGTGAAATCTTGAAAATCCAATAAACTGTCACCATCGGTGTCAAAATCATCAATCGCTGCTCGAGCCTCTTCGTATGACATGTACTCACCAATGGAACCAAAGTAAGCCCTAAGTTCGAGAGCCGAAATTTTCCCGTCTCCATCACCATCAAAATGACGAAAGACTTGCTTCAACTCATCTTCTTTTGTGATCTTTTTGGGTTCGCATGCAGACAAGGAGGAGTTTGGAGAGCTTAATGTTGTTGTTGTTGTTGACGATGAAGAACTAGACTTTGACTTTGATCGACGACGGTGAAGGCTTAACCCATGACCCTTGTTAGAAAAGAACCACTTAGAATTAGATGGCTTAGAACCTGCAACCTTGTTATCATCGGTTGCCATATGTTTTCCTTGTTAATGGATATGTCAATATATAACACTCTTAACAATTAATATAGATTCACGTAACAGCTGCTTTTATAGTGATATATGTATACCGAAGAAATGTTTTAATTTAGGATCTCAAGTTTATTAAAATTTGAAAAAAATTCTCAACTTTGATAAAGTTTAAAAGATTTACCAATATAATTGGACCAGATCAATACTCTATATTTATATGTATGAACTGGCATCACAGTGAATCTTTATTGCTGCTTTGAAAGATTAACCAATATAGTTGGCATGAAGTTGCTTGGAAGATTGATACTGAAAAGAGTGAATAATAACTTAAAGACTTTTAGTGGCGAGGAAATTGCATGGCAGCTTCGTAAAGGGTCCCGACGTTGATTGACCACTGTCCATTTTAATAATGCATATGCGTGTGTCTCAATCTCACGCACGCATACAGGGTGTGAAAATCACGAGCCTAACCATTGAGTTAATTGATTAGGAAAATAAAAAAGCTGCATCCGTTGTATCTTTTTAGGTTCACTTTGCTCTCAAAGACAAAGTGACAGATTGTTCTTCCAAGTAAATGGCTGTATGCCAGTTAGATTACAAAGTTGAAAAAATTAAACATTTTTAATTGACTAATTGATTTTTAGTTGTCTATAATTGACAATTGCCTAAATTATAATGTGTTTGTCCAGACGTTGCCTTCTCTAGGCATATGTACCCTGTAGCTAGGTTTGGTTATTAGTACTGCTCTTTAATGGGAATTGGAATTGAAATGGATGATGCCTAACGCGCAATGTGCTTGCAAGTGGTTCAACGTACGTATAATTGATGTTTCCATTTTCAATAAGTTCCTGTCTTCACTGCGTATGTATGCGTGTGTTTCACGCCGTGTCGGGTTTCTTTCTCCAACATACCCCAAATTTTTGGCCGAGAGCTTTAAACCTTTGTCTAAGATTTTGACACAAATTCATAAACAATATTAACAGATGCCCTTCGTCAGAGGACCGATTACGGGCGTTATATACGGAGAATTTGGCAAGGTTGTAGAAAGGCAATATGTTAAGAGCGCATAATCTGCGGGCAAAATTTTAGAAACTGGAATGAATTTTAGCAGCTTAAGGCTTAAGCCTTGTGAATTAATGGGAACAGTTTCATTCATATATCGCACGAAACGGGAACGAGCAAGAGGGTCAAATCCAGACATCAAGTGGAATCTACTTCTCTAAGTAATCAATTAATCCTGATTCCTGCCAAGGAATTATATTCACGAGGATTGGCAAGCCGGATATGGATGACTATGAATATTATTTATATATGCGATAAATTCTTAATTATTCATAATAAATAGGTCATATTCATATCCAGTTTTAGATGCATATTCTTCTAAAAAAACAATTGGTGCTCAGAGAATAAATATTAAATTATTTAACTTCATTCATCTCTCGGTAGTCCCAAGAGTGGTTTTTAACCCCCCATAGACCCAATCCTATGCAACAGTACTAAATTTGACGACAGAAACTAAATGATGATGGTGCAAATGTCACCCTAAAGGATGGCAACAACTTGAGTCATTTTTCGCACCGCCGAAATGCATCGCTAATTGAATCAATGTCGGTGACATCCAATGAGTTTGATCATTGTTACAGTACTCTACTCCTATTTGATGTTGGCGCTAAGCTTCCATCACCCTTTTGGACATTACAATTTTTTTTTAATTAATGAAATCAGTACTATTGCATAGATCACAAAGGTTTGATGGTACGAAATAGTGTTACCGGCAATGTCACATAACATTATTGGATTTATTTTTTGTATACAATTTTTAAAATTAAGTATTATCATCATCATCATCATTTAATAAGGCTGTTTTTAAAAACACAGCAGGTTTGTTTCTTTTTTTCAATTTTAATTTCATCAAATTAGAAATCTTAAAACTGAATATAAGGATCTACAATAGATAAAATAAATAATATTTATGTCCGTCCAATATCCAATTGGATAATTTTTAAAATCTCCATACTCACAATCTAAATAATTTTGAATGAGTACGATCTAATCTAAGTAGATGATAACTTGAATGGAAACTAATGTTCTCACAATAGTGAGAACAACACTAGCGCAGCAAATTACGTTTTGTACTCAGTATAAAAACTTACTGTTGTGCTCAAAATGCAAAATTCTCGACTCTCTCTCTCTCTCTTGTCTTGCTTCCTTGCTCTCTCTCACTCTCTATCTCTCTCTCGTCTCGCTCAATTTTCTCAATTTCCCTTCGCTATTTGTCCTTCTGAATTTCTCCTGCTTTTCAACTCTGTCTTTCTTTTCCATATGCTTTTTTTTTTCTACAAAATGAGTATAATTCATAGTAACGAACTGGTAACAACAGAAGATTGGTAAAGTCAGCCACATACAAGTAAAATATGCTATAAATTATGAAAAGATAATCATATATTGCAAATTATTATATAGATTTCAAAAATGTCCGATAATTTGTTTCCTCTAACAATATGAAATTGTTATACCAATTAAAAAAAAAAAATCGATTCTTTGTTTCAAAACAACCCAAATTTCAAATTAAAATAATCTACAGCACACTTTGAATCCTAACAAATAATTTACTAATTCAAAACCCTTGACAAATCACATTTCATATTAATGTAATGAATTGAAACAAATTATCTTACGGCAATTGTTGGAGATCAGACAACGATGGCTGAGCAAAGGGGGTGAGAGAGACATGATAGCTGTAGATTTGGGAGAAGAGAGAGTGAGGGAGCGAGACAAGAGGGAAAGCTGAGAGAGAGCCGAGAGAGAGAGGGAGGGAGCGAGAAATGCAACGTTACGTGCTCAATGTTGTGCTCATTAGTTTCATAATATCAGCACCGTATCTTGAATAGATATCCAACTCGGAATATATTATTACGTCTGCACACTGGGCAAGTTCTTCGGTTTTGGGTCTGCACAACGAGAATGGGCCCATTTATGCCAACTTAATGTAGCTTTGGTCCAATAGCCTTACAATTACAAAATAACAAAGCCTTTTAAGAAACATCTTTTGTCCAGCGATGAGTGAATGACTGAATGATGATGGAGTATAAAAACTCCCAGTGAAACCAGCCAAGACTTTTCCTCGCGGACCATAGATGTATATAGATATATAATTATATAATATTTTGAACTTTCGAAGACTTTCCAAAATTTGACGGTCCTTTTTTTTTTTCCTTTTAAATTCTTTTTCTCTTTTCAACTTTTGCTCAATTGGTGGGATTGCCATAAGCATTGTATAATTAAGATATTATTAATTAGTAAACTAGTATTGTATAGTCAAGAGCTTAATAAATTAATAAACTGTTGATGGTAAAATTCAGTCATGCAATTAGAGTGTGACACGTGTGTAATAGCCGCATCTCCAATATGTCGTTACAAAATATGAAAAGAAAATTGAAAAGACGAGGATAAAATAGGAAAATCTCAAGAAGAGAGCGTGAGCCACCTCAATATCCTAAAAAATGTAGAAAATGTCTCCAAAAATACTTTAGAGTTGCCACATGTCACAGTGACAACCCCTCCACCAAAATCACTACACATACGAACAATGCAATACCACCAGGACTCCCTTAAAAAATATCTCTCCAATAATTACATGCACCAAGAATAAAAGAGAGAGCTAGCTCAACTACTATTTGAACAATAGCTCCCTTAACCCAATTGGTTGATTTGAAATAAGCCAATAAAAGGTTGAGACATGTTATCGGCATAAACAATCTCACATATGACAGATGTCCAATCCTAAAGAGCCCAAAAGACTCAAGATGAGTAATTAAAATGCTCCATAGTCTCTACCTAAGGAAAGGAATAGCCAATAACAATTTGCTACTTGTTAAAAAAGATATAATGATGTCCTTAGAGGTACTATCATTCACCAGACCACCTTTTAAAGTGAAGTTCTCTAATATTTTTGGCCTGAACTAAAATTATATCAAAACATAGAATAATTAATAATGGGTGACAATTAATTGTGTTGGTAATGTTAATGTATCTGTAATGTCACTTTATTTTGAAACACAAGAAATTTAGGATTTAAACCTCCCATTTGTATAGGTTATCACAAATAAATAATTAAACAAATTAATACCCACTTCCCTTAAAAATAAAAAAAAAATTTAAGGGATAGTGACTTATCAGTCATTAGAGGCTCCATTCATGCTAGATTGCGCGACACGTGGACTTTTAATGATATCATATTACTGAAATTGCCTTTTGAAAAGTAATAAACAATATATTTGATTCCGTTATCTCAAACCATAACCCTTTCCTTAATTCTCAGACCAATTTCGTAATTATACTGAATTGTTATTACTTTTTTTGTTTGGAGTGCAATGAGTCCAAATACGTTTACATCCAAGTAGAATAATGCGACACGACGTCTTCCACTTTATAATTGATACAACAAACGCTCGAAGTCTCAACACCATCAACCAGCGAGGTCGAGGATAAACATGAAACACACAAGCTAGCGACAATAAAAACGACACGTATCACACAACATTGACATATATAGTCCCAGACGCGGCGCAGTGTTGCAGTGTCATATGTCACCATCTCATCGTCGAGGATCGGATCGGATATGCTTAGCCTTTGCTTTCGCTTTCCTTCGGCTTTGTGCATTGTAAAATGCAAATCGCCTAATTAACTCACGGACACGTAACTGCAGTATGCTGCTTTTGTTTATATTAAAACACTTCGGAAAATGACGACCAGGAACATTTACTTTGGACATTTAAAATATAAAGATATTAGAAAATAAAACCGTGCTTCACGCGGTTTTAAAAAAAAAATTTAGTATTATCTTTTTTTTCTTACTTTACACTTGATGAAATTGATAAAAAATATGAATTGATTTTTTTTTAAGATGAGTCAACCTTATAAAAAACAAAAAAAACTATTAGCCAGCAATACAAATAAATAAGTAACGTAAGATAAAGAATAAAATGAGAGAATATATTATAGAGATAGTGGAGAGACTATGAGATATATATTATGAACATCTACATTTATTTTAATAAAATCATAACACTCCCCCTTGGATGTTCATTACAAAGAATATGCCTCATTAAAATCTTTACATAATTGTTATTGTGTAATAACAATCAAATTAATTATGAGAAGATGAAAAGTCAAATCTAAAAGAAAATTTCTCTATTTATTAGATAATAGAGAATATACAAAGATGAGAAATGGTGATGCTACATCACCTCCTCAAGTCTCAACTTTATATATATATATATATATATTAAAGTCTAGAGACTACAATAATATCAGATATTGGTTAATAAAGCACAATAGTATGTATGTTAGGACTGATCCGACTGGATCCCAATCCCGATCTTAAATGTGAAACCAAAATAAAAGAGTAATGATGTTTGTATGCACTAAAAACTCGCACAAAAATTATAACAGACAAAAAAAAAATTTGTCTAGTAGTGATTTTTTTTTATTATTAAAAATATTGTACTCTTATGGTAATGGCGTGTTATTTTTGCACTAACTTCGGTGCATCTATAATTATTGCAAAATAAACTACAAATAAATGAACTTACGCACACAGAGACTTACTTGAATCTTCAATATCAAGTATGAGATGGGGAGGTGTTTAGCCAACTTAAGTCTCTCTTAGTATCGAAGTGTAGTGATTTTATGGGGGAAAAAAAAGAGTTGTAGTTGTAAGATTAAAATCTAGGATCATGATAATATAACATACATCAAAACAAATACACCTAACAAGTTAAAAGTGTTATTTGGTTGTGCAATAATTATTTGAGCTATTGGATGTAACTTTTGTACGCGATGTATGCTAAATATAATATAACATAGCCTTGACCTTATAAAAGTTGAGAGTATGAGGTAATTATAATTTTTCATCCTGTAAGTTCGAAATAAAATTAACTTGACTTGCAAAATGCAGTAGCAAGATATTTCAAATACTTAATACCTATAAATTTTAATCTACAAGTATATCCCACCACAATGCAGATAAACTCTTGATGAAGAAGTTGTTGACTTGAATTCGGATATATAACAAACGACATCACGGAAAGTCATCAATCAAGTAGCCGAATTTTATTCATGATCGTTAGATTGAAAAAAACAAACAAACATATGTGACGAATATGTTCTAGAGGAGCAAGGCAAGGCCCTAAGCTTGGAAACAGATACTTCTCTTGAAATGAAAAAAATTATAAGAAAGAAATGATCAAAATTTTGAAATAGTATTCTAACAGATGAGATAATGAAAATGAAGCATCACAATATGGCTTTTCGATCAAATTATTTACCTCATAACCCAGAAGTTTCCGAGGTTAAATTCAACTGAAAGGGCAAAAAAAAAAAAAAAAAAAAAGGACTGCAGGCCTACGGCTGATAAAATATTGACATGAAAAAAAAAAGAAAAAAAGAAAATTTATGTAGGGCTTGCGCGTGATATTTATACTTGTCATGTCATTTCTACCATTTTGAACTTAGTCAGCCTTTTGGGTTTGGTTCAAAACTGAACCTGCGGCAGATGCTCTTTTAACATACTCTGTGTTGACGTAACATACTGTCGGTACAGTGACATGCTTTTTGAACTTACTAATGGCCGCTCAGCTTTGCAAATAACTCACCAACAAAGAAATAATGTGATACAAGACCTAAACACACGCACTAATAAAGTTGCCCTCGGATATATATCCTCAAGGATAATCTATAATTTTAAACTAAATAATGACGACATATATATGATAACAAAAAAAAAAAAAAAACTAGCTACATCTAATTACTATTAATCAGTGGACTCATCTAGGGGATATATCATATTTAGACTATATAAGCTTTTTTTTTATTTTTTCTTTTTTTTTTGGGAGAAAGACAAGGTGTTAAACGAATTAGAAAATGCCGATTGCCAATAAAACTCGAGAATTAAGGAAAGTTGTCAAAGTCACGTTGAATTTGGGACCGTCAATTACCGAGGGAGCATTATATATATATATATATATATATATAAAATATGGACCGTTAATTAACTTGGGGGCAGCTTTGGGCACTGGCCATGGACCAACAGAAAGCATCCGCAGGAGAATATGCGTACCACATAATAACATGTATCTGAGTCTCTCACTCTCTCTCCATAGGTACTCGAAAGGCGACAAATATTGGTTGCACTAAGAGGTAGAATCTGCATGTACAATTCGTAGGATGATAGACTATTGTTGGGCTAGTAATGGTCTTATCTTTTAAACATTTTTCCAATTCACAATTGGCCCCTCGAGTCGAAATGACAGCATATTTTGCGCGCATATCCCATTCCCATGCACCCCTCAGTCAGTCCTATATATAACCAAGGATTCGGTAGCTCTTCTTCACTCAAAGCGGAGGGCAGAGAGTCTCAACAACACAAACAATCTTTCCGCTGTACAAGTGAAACGCCCTCTCTGTTTCTTTAATTTTCTTGTTTAAAAATAACCAGAAATATATCTACATATAATTAAGAGAACACTTTGTATTAATTCCATCCACCAGATTTTGAAAGAGAGAGAGTGAGAACAATTAAAGGTGTTGGTGGTAGTGGTGAGGGCAAGGGATGTCGAGTATAAATTATTGTGTGAAGGAGAGGAAAGGGTGTGTGGGCTGGATTGAAAGGTATTTCAAAGATTGCCTTTGCAACGTCAAGGATGAATTTTCATTTGGATTCGGTCTCAGCAGTCTCGTCTGTTGGGGAGTTGCGGAAATCCCTCAAATCATAACCAACTTTCGAACCAAGTCCAGCCACGGCGTCTCGCTCCTCTTCCTCCTCACTTGGGTTGCTGGAGATATTTTTAATTTGACGGGTTGTCTTCTGGAACCGGCTACGGTGAGTGTCAGGCTGAGAATTCTCTGCCTTTCAACTGCCGGTGATGTATCTGTAATACTCTTTAAATTTGTTGTTAATTGCTGCTGCTGGTGATGGTGGTCCAGATCAGAATCCCCTGAGTATTAATGTTCAGTTGCCACTTATCTTGACGCCATTTCTTTTTCATTTCTTATTACCCAACTTGTGCAGTTGTGCTAGTCAGCTTTTTCTTGTGCACTAAAAAATTTCGTCCAAGTCTTTTGTCTGATTTCATTTCTGTTTTATCTTTGGATGCAGCTGCCTACCCAGTTCTACACGGCTCTGGTAATCTAATTCACTTACTCCTCCTCCTTAGCTAATCCTATTTACATATCTTGTCAATTTTCAAAATAAAATCCATCCTAACTAGCTACATCTATCTATCCCTATGATTATTGACACTTCATCATACATGCTTCATAGAACTTTTTAAATTCAAATCTAGGTTCTCCAAATTAATTAAACAGATAAAGAGAAATTAATGTATTAACTAGTTCATCAAATGAAAAAATTTTAGGATTCGGATCCTTTCTTAATTTTATTTTTCCTCTAATCTTTCGAATCCAGTTTAAAAAAAATATTAGCTTAGTTATAAATTTTTTTAATCAGATATTATCACATCGAAATTTAAAATTCAGTTTTAATCGGTCCAAAATTTTAATGTTTTACTACTAGTAAATTCACTTTCACGCTCTTTCAAAAACAAAAAAAAAAAATTCACTTTCACATCATCATATTGGAGGATAAATATAATAATATATTATTCACCTGTCAACTTCAAGAGTTCGATTGAATCATTTTATATGAGGATTTTACACATGAGTAGGCCTACTTTAGCCTTTAGGCTGAATTCGCTTTTGGGTCCAATTGCCGATCAATGGCCTCTCTGAGTACTGTTCATTAATTGTTACTTTCTCAATGAAACTTTTTTTCCCCCAATTTTATTTTATTTTATTTTAAATTTCTTCTTTCTCATTTAATTTTGACCCAAATATTTTGTATCACATAAGAGAATTAACTAGTTGAATTGACACCCGCATTCACTATTTCTGCATTTCTTTGACAGCTCTACACCATAAGTACTGTAGTGTTAGTGCTGCAAGGTGTATACTACGATCATATTTTCAAGAGATTGAAAGGCCGCCACACTAAAGCTACACGAAGGGTACATATAGTCAATCCAGCTCTTTTTTTTTTCCTTTGGTTATTTTTTTCTGCTTAATTTTAATTACAAGTCCTGTGTACAAGGAACATTATTAATTTCTGTTGTTTTGCCACCCAAAAAAAAAATAAAAAATGATACTGCAGGAGGAGGAAGAGAAAAAACCTTTGGCACCTAAGTCAGGTGACGCGGCCATTCCCATTCCCAAGGCATCAGTAAAATCATCTCCTCGAAGAGAGTATTACTACACGTATGCATATGATTAATCAGCTCCTCTCATTAATTAATATGGCTCTCCTATTTTGCCTAGCATATGTGTGTGCATTTTCATTCGATTTGTGCGGTTATTAGTTAGTAATTAAGAATATGTTATGTTGACCACATGTATATATGAATTTCAGGTCAGCAAGATCGTTAGCAAGCAGTGGCACTCCTCCATTTCGCACGTTTCTCAGAGCAGCGCAAAGTGGGCCTTCAGCTTTGGGACTTGACAACGATTCCTCGTCGGATGATGAGGCGGCAGCAGCGGCTCCCACGCTTTCATCTTCTGGGAACCCACCGACTAGCCAGCCCAGGCCCATCCCAAGATCTGTAATTAAATTACTTAGTCAACCTCTAAATTTCTTGTAATAAACAATACTAATAGAGTTGCCATGATATATGAACATAAAACATTTTCCTTTCAGGCTGGTTATGGAACGTTTCTTGCTGCATCTGTTAACCTTCCTTTCCAAAGTAATGCACTGGCGGGAGCTATGGCAGCTGGGTTTCATTCAAGAACACTTTTAAACGTAATATTTGCTTAATTTATATATTTTACATATTTTTTTTTCCAGTTCAGTGCTTACTTATAAATTAGGGTCTAAATTAGCAGGGAAATAACATGGAGCACAGTGCTTTTGGACAATGGCTGGGATGGCTGATGGCAGCTATTTACATGGGCGGCCGTCTCCCCCAAATATGGCTAAACGTAAGCGTTATCATATGCTACAATAATTGTATAACAATTTTAATTTCGTCTTTTGAGGAAAAAAGAAAACAAACACTAATTAATTTCATTTCTAATTTGATCGTCACTTCCAGATTAAAAGAGGGAGCGTGGAGGTATGTATATGCTCTTACCACTCTCTATTTTAATATATACCTTACTTAATAATTTTGAATTGATTGCTTCAATATGAATTTGAAAATTGTAGGGTCTCAATCCTCTCATGTTCGTGTTTGCATTAGTCGCGAATGTCACTTACGTTTTAAGGTACAATTTTCTGTTCCCTCCATCTCCATTATCTCTCAATCCTCTTTTTTTTTTCCAAAAAGAAATTCCATTCATTTATTGAGTGATAAGTTATTGAATTTTGTGTGCAGTATTGTTGTGAGAACCACGGAATGGGAAAGTATAAAGGCAAATATGCCATGGTTGCTGGATGCCATTGTCTGCGTGTTGCTCGACTTATTTGTATCCTTGTCTACTTTCGTCTCACAGTCACAGTCAAGCAATTAATCAACCTAAGCTATGGCTTAAACTATCTCTACACACACACACGCACACACATTTGTATATATATATGCCTTAACGAATATCACAACAGATTATACTGCAGTACATCTATTACAGGTATTTCAGAAAGAAAAGTACGGATTATGGAGAAGATGACGACGGCGACTATATGGATGCAACTAAAGCAAATGATTAATCTTAATTGCTCTTTTTGTATTTATTGGTACTTTTAACGTCTATTTATTTCCGTTTTGGCTAGCTAAAGAGCTCGGGATCTTCTATCCAGAGAATTATTAATGCTTTCTTCTCTTTTTTTTTTTTTTTCTTTTAATCTTTTGTTGGTTTTCTCCATTCGGATTCTCAAGTGTTTATTAAAAATATGAACAGAACAGCTAGCAATGCGAATGATCAACCCATTCATCATTGATTCATTGTTACCGAGCCAAACCTCATTTGATTTTTGTCCCTTGTGATTGGGATGATCTAGTAATTTAGTAAATTGATTATAGGATACAATCATAGAATGAGAGATTCCAAAACAAAAGAAAAAAAAAACTGTAACTTATTTGTGAAATGATTTGTGGTCGCTGGTTTTGAGATGGTAAAAGATAATTTGTCATTCATATTTTATACAGCAAATCGTTTCGGACCTTCGGTCTACTTTAAATACAAATAAATATGACATTTGCAGTTTATCGTTCGTTTAAAACATTGAAGAGTCACATCGGAGCTTTATTGTTCGGTGGTAAGAGAAGAGTTATTTGACTCCCTTTCTTATATCTTATCAAACCCCATTATCATTTTTATTTAAATTATGATCTTGGTTTTTATTCAATCGTAGCTGCATTCTTGTTTCCAATCCAAAAGCACCCCAAGACCAAAACAATTGTGTGAGAGGCTGGGAACTATGCCCTTTTCTAGCGCATTCAAGAAAAAACAAGGATATGAGCAGCCATGTTTGTTTAATCTTTTTTCACTGATCCTTTATTGTTATAAACACACTCGTGGGAGACTTCATGAACAATGGCCATTAGTATTTGAAATGCTAGTGAACTAGAATAACGGTAATTTTGGTATTAACAAGATGCATTAGGAAACTTATTTATTTCTAAGAATTTAAATTAAATATATTTAACTATCGGGGGCTGCTGAGTTAGAGAATATGGAGGGTTAAATAATCCCACTTCAGTGGTAATCCATGTCAATTGAGGGCATGGGTCAAGTCTGTAGGACTTCAAGTTTCCTAAATTTTAAAGGAGCATTATTTTTTATTATATAATTAACAGTTACTTGAGTTCATCAAATAGTAACACATTGTTTGTCACATTAATTAAGTATAAATTCATTATTTCAATCGAGTAAGTATAACATTATTGAACTAGAATGTAATAGATTTCAAATTGTATGTATAAAATTACAATAATTTTAGAAATACACTTTGTTGTTGTTGTTTTTAATAATCTAAGGTAGTCCCAATATATTTTTTTTATTATAGTATCGTTGAATTTATTATTGTAAAACATCAGTGTCATTGAAAAAAAATTCCAGATAATGATGGGCTGCCTCCCACTCACAGAATAAGAGCCCAAGCTTCCTTTTGTGTCGAAACTTTTGGACCGTCAGTAGTAACTTTAAAATTTTATAATACTGTGAAAGGGCTCAGTGTCGTCCATCATGCGGCGATGCCATCGCCCATGCCAATCCACCAAGAACGCAAAATACACACATCAACGGATGAAAAATTATTAGACCAAAGAAATGGAGAAAAAACAGGTAGCTTGTCAATAAACTTGGAGCACCCAACAGCAATTTCTAAACTCTAATTAGCAACGTCTTTAATTCACTCGAGTTGCTCGAAAGAAATGAGAAATCCAGTTGCCTTTGTTCAAAAAGAGAAAAGAAATTCCCCACGTAGACGTAGTGTTATCCAAATTATATTAATGGTAAAAGTATTACAATAATTATTAAAGCGGATGGGATTTCAATCTCATTGATTAATCTCAAATTAAGCGACCATTTATCCGCTTAGATTAATTTCATGTGTCACTGATTAATTGAGCAAAAGAGGTATATTCGGTAACAGAATAATGTTTCAATAATATTTAGTATTTTAGTATAGTAATTGAAAGGTTGCATATCAGGTCAGCATCATAAAATGAGTTGGCTTTGATGCTTTCTGCTGTTATTTCATTATCTTTTTATTATTGTTGTTGTTATTATTATTATTAAGGAGAAAATTGTATTCATCATATTCATATGTAAAAATTTCATAGCACATCACATCGATTCAAACATGAGATCATAAAGTTAGGCAACACCTGACAACATAGAATTAATTCGGTTCACTATGACACCCACTTAACCAAAATATAAATAATGACTTCAAATACTAGAATTTAATGATCGCATATGAGAATATTTGAAGATTTGAACAGAAAATAAATTTGCATTTATAATATTCATATGCCAAAAATGCGATGAAATTATTTGACAACACAAATCATCAACAACTAAAACAAAATCATATAAGATTTACGGAATGGTTTTGACACTTTAATTTTATATTGTTAGAAATTTATACCGAACAATATATAATTTAAGGTAATATAATTAAAAAGCAAAAGAACCACAATATATATATAATAAATTATAAAAAGTCTAATTTGTTCATGTTTTTAGTATATTTTGGGTGCATGTATGAACACCACAAAACCAAGTTAAAAACAACAAATTTATTTTTGTTGGGAAGTAGGATGCCTTGCTTGTTCGAAGTGTACGAACTGTCTCGATTTTTTATGGAGTGAAGGAGGACTGAGAAGGTAGTGAATATGGTGGGAAGTTCGACTTCAGATGTGGAGAACTTTCAAAGGCCGCCTTAAATGTGCAAAACAATGAGAAAGAGGTCAGAGGTGGAGCTGGGGATGGCCGGCGATCATCTGACGCTCAAGTTAGAGTTGGGTTTTCTCAGGTTAGAGAGCTTGCAAACTCTTAGTGACGGAGGCTTGAGGTGGAAGAAACCTTAGCTTTTGTGGTGTGTGTTGGTTGTTTTGATAAAAATTAAACCACATTTATAAGGTGTACCCCGGCTGTCGTGCCACCTAGCATTATTTAATTGGCGTTCCTCGCTGTCATGTCAGGAATATTCTTGTTTTTCATGCGTATGGCGGCTTGGAGGTTTCAAAAATATGCGTGAAGAGTAAATTTGAGGCGTATATACGAGTTAGGCGTAGTGGGGTGGTCTCACGTACCTCTGCTAACTCTATTGAGAATTTGCAGGCGTGGTAGGGGAAAGCTGGTGATCCCAACTGTCATAGCATTAACCTTTTTGTCTTATTTATTGGCGTGACAAGTGGTTGTCCCCTCTTTTGCAGCACAAATTTTTTTTGTTGATTTCCTTACTTTTTGACATGAAATCAGCTGATCTTTTTGAGATTTTGGCTCACCTTTCTCTTGACATTTTTACAAATATTTTTCTGACCTCTATACCTAAACGAGCTGTACCCGAGGTACCCTCCGAAACACTTGGGGTACCCGACATAAACCAATTTCTTAATATAGACACGTGACACTTTGTTATTGGGCTTTCTGTTTCCTTCCCAAACAGTTCACACAACGGAAGCCAATGAGGCAAAATTGGGAGACTTTCTTCTTAAATCTATGAACTAACAATAAATGACGTATGCGGTCAAGTGGTGGACCGCTTTGTGAGAGGAGCAGTTCAAGCACTTATGAACTCAAATTCTCCCTCAATTAAGTATGATTGAGTGGAGCTAATTTGTAGTTCTTTTCCCTTGTGAAATGCGAGTGGAGAGATACATCCTTCGAATATTTATGAGGGTTATTTGTCATTATTTGATTGTAATCCCAGTTATTTGTCTGGTTGTAAATAGATTATATAATGTAAATATCTAATGAAATATCAATTTTTCAAAATATGAAATAATAATTATCATCCTAAAAAGACAGAGGAAAATGATTGAATGTAGAAACAGTCTAAATAGACATTTTGACAAACATTGGATGGGCAATTAAACCATTTGAAGGTCTCATTCAACAAATATTTCAGACTATATGCTGTTCACCTCCTTAAATTTATGGCATGCCCATTTATGATTATATCACTAAATTATTCATACAAAAATGAAAACTTGAGTGGACAAAGAAGGACGTTAAATTAACCAACTTATAGGGAATACCTTAGATTATGATTGATAAACCATTGCTTGCATTCCATTTACAGTCATGGAAACATCTGCAGCTTCACTTTGTGAAAAAGAAGATTGATTACGAACTGCTTTTCAGCTCCCTTGTTTTGGAGCTGCATCTTTATCTTCTTCGTTTTCCAGAGCATTGGGAATATTTCATAAACTAGTTGATACAAAAGGAAGAGATCACACAATTGGTGATAGTCATTAGTCAAACCAGAAGAGGGAAAAAAAATGAACTTAAGCATTCTGGACTTGAGCGCTAAAATAGCCACCTACTCACATATTTGTATATGGTTTACATTAAAAATCATAAAAGAAGATAAACTTGTTGAACAAAACTAAAGTAATTAAAATTTTATTGATTTCAGTTTCTGTGAAAAATGAATTTGTATAATTTAAAAGGCAAATGCTAAGTTACAATAATTGTAACATACATCTCTCATGTGAACCACACAAATTGTGGGTCCTATAATTTTGTGTGGTTCACATGAGAGATGTATGGTACAATTATTGTAACTTAGAGGCTCCCAATTTAAAATAATAATTAACAAAGAATGAAAATTTATAATATTATTACTGTTATAAAAGCAATATTTAATTAAAAATGTCAAAATCTTCTTCAGTTGACAACGTTCGGTGAAAATATGTAGTGAAATTTTTTTTTGATATTTGACAAGAAGCAGGCTTCTAAAAGTTTCAAATTTCATAACGTTCTGCCAAAGCGCGTTGGTAAAATTAAATTTCTAATAATTAACAACAAGAGCATAAACGTCGTTAAAAAATGTTTCAACAACGTGCAGAACTACTTGTTACTGGATATGTACATTTGAAAACGTGCAGTTATTTTGAACAATTAAAGAAACTAATCGTATTCTTAATGTGAAAAACGTACAGTTACATTAATGTGAAAAAAGGAACAAAATCATATCTCATGCATGTATCTGAAAAACTTAACATAGAACATAATTTATAGAAGCACAACTTTGTCTAACATTAATTTTTCATATTAATGTAAAATTTGCTACTAAGAAACTTATCGTGTGTTTGCTTCTTCGATATCAAAAAAGACAGAAAAATCGGAATGGACTTGAATCGAAATGAGGAATGAGAATCATAAATAGTTGTTTATAAGAGCTGTAAAAATCGAAAATGAAATAAGAAATATTTACATTGATGTGTTTACTTTATCTTTCTTTCAGAATAAATTGTTGGAGGTTACTAAAATGCCCTTAATTATAATTATGTATTTGTTCATTGACAAAACAAAAAGTAAATAGTTTTACCATTATCATTATTATAATTATTATAATAATATAATAGAATAATGACAGTTAATATAATAATAATACCTATTATTATAATAATTATTGCTATAATTATAATTATAGTAGTAATAATGATAATAACATTATTAATAATTAATACTACTGTTATTATTTTGATTATCATCGTCATCATCATCTCTTATTATAAATGTAATTATAATTATAATAATTATAACAACGTAAAAAAAAATTATAAAAAAAAAAAGTCAATTCATTCATCCTATTCATTCCTCATTTTTACTCTTATCTCTCCAATTCTTTTTTAAATTTGTGGACTTCATCCAAAATTCATCCCTATTCCTTTTAACAAGTAAACACCATAAATAAAGAATAGGAATGATTCCCATTCCCTAATCTAATGAGTAATCGCACCAAAAATGTGATTAAAACGGTTTGATTTTAGATATAGTTTTGGTTGGACAATACACATCAACAGGTTCACAGTCACAATTCCATGGTTCTCAGGTAAATTGACAGTGCAGCAATAATTATGAGCAAAGGAAATATGTATGGAAATACAAGTGCAGTCAACGCACTGATTTCTATCAATAAGCTTGACTGATGGGCTGAATAAATTATGCCATACGCATATTCAGCATATATTGCCACACGAAGGCTATATTTGCCTTTAATTTGTCAGTGACAATTAATTATCTGGAATTTCTGGTCCTTTGGTAGATGGAGCAAGCCTTTCACAAAATTTAGTATTAATAATGAGATAAATGTGGAAAAATGGAAGAGTCACATTCAAATCTCCCATGTTAGATCTACTGCTGCCCGTAAAATGTGAATCGATCTTATACATGGGAATATAATAAGTTTAAATAGTTGTTTATTTACATAAAAGCAGTTAGTTAATCATTTATTAAATCCCAAAGAGTTGACCTTAATGGGCTGAAGGAGAGAAACTTGAAGATCTGCAACTCCAAGACGCCATAGATCTCGCAGGCAGAGCAACTGGGTTGTCGGGACAGTTTAATTCAACGAGCCATTGAAGCCTTGGATTACTCCTACTCCTAGATTAAAGCGAATGAAGGGGAATTTTTTTTTTTTTTTTTTTTTAGAAGAAGTGGAGGGGGGAGTTAAATTAATTAAACAACATTATGTCAATCTTTTTTAAGATTAATTTAATAACTGAGATGCATGCTCCAATTACAGCAACAAAAGAGTTGGCTTAGTTCAGAAGACATTTTACTGGTTTGTATTGCACATTGGGCATGCTTTAAGTTGTGCTTTCATTTTTCAGTCCTACTAATCAGTCAAAGCCCAATTGAGGTGTATCGGTAACCTTTCTAAAAGCAGAGCTATTTCTGCTTTTTCCGAAAGAAGTAACCGACAGAATCTAATGTTATATAGTTTGAAATCTTCCTTCTTTCTTTTATATATGTTATTATTTGTAAAGTTGATTTTTTTTTTTTTAGTATCAACTATTCAACTACATACCATTGTCCTAAAAGTAAAACCAACGATAATCAGCACAACTCCTACAATCCGAAAAATCATCCCTGAATTCAGAAGAATTTACTCCAAGTAAAGGGGATTGAATCCGTTACCTCCAAATTGGAGTTGGGGACTTATTTGTAAAGTAGAAGTTCAATTACTTTAAGAAAAGCAGAAAACGCGTTAATGGGTTATCTTATTAGTGATGCGTACAGAGCACGATCTTGCGGAACAGCAGGCTTGGCTTGGCATACGTCACACTCAAACCTGAATTCAGATCTTTCCAAAAACAATAATTTATATAGTCTGAATCTGACAACTCTCAAACTCCGGCTTCGATAACCTTTTTTTTTTTTCCCCGATAACGTAGAACAAGTCAATCATGCGGTCTTATATATCATTTTAAAAAAAAAATACTGAGGGAGCTGCTACTTTCTCTTTCAAAATGTCCCCAAGTAAAAATAAATAAATAAAGACAGCCATTAAATATATTTGACTAAGCTTCTGCTGAGGGCCTAAAACGAGATGCAATTGCAAAGCCCTGAATTTGCTGGAATATATGCATTTCCAGCTCCCCATCATGCTTAGACTCCTAGCAATTTTTATCTGTGGGATCTATATATCATTGTTAATTCACCAAAGCCAACCAATTGGGAGTTAAAAGGTCCACACAGTTGGCCCCACACTGATCTTCTTAAATCTTTAAACGCAGGAATTTGGCAACAGTTAATTGCGGCACTTAAATGAAACTTCTAATTATGAAATCATCCCACACTTCCCTCTTAAATTAATCAAGGCAAATTCGCGGCTTTATTGCAATTTTTCTCAAAGGTTTCATAATTTAGTCAATCCATCAAAGTAGATTAATATTGTTTGTTTGGCTTTGGCCAGACAGCCGACGCCGAGTGCATGCTAAAGAAAAAAGCATCCTAATCAATGAAGTAAATCATCAAATCAGCTTAAAGTTACAATCAATCTATATAGCATCCAATCTAAAACAGTGATCATTCATAACTAATTATTTGAAAGTAACACAAAGCCGTTTATAAAATTAAATACAACCCAATTATCCTTCATATTATTCAAATATATATTGACCTTCCCTACCGAACACAAGCTATTATCCTATAAAATTCTCCGATATCTTTATAGAATTATAATATACACAAAGGTGCGATTTAGAATGTAACGTTGATGAAATGAAAATAATCAGAAATACAGATCAGACGTCACGGCCAGAAATGGAAAAGCTTGTTCAATGGCTAGTTGTGACTATGATTAATAGTTCTCAGGTGTATGGAAAAAAAACAAAAACAAAACAAAAATATTGTAAACGTTTTTATGGCTGCTGTACCTGCGTACATTTTTTATATATATGAATACCGTCTTCCCTCATCACCATCGATCAGATTCAAATTTACAGACCCAGAGATCTTCTAATTGAATTCCGCTACGTACTCTTGGATTTAGATCTCTCCTCTCCTCTCCTTTCCTCTCCTGCTGAGATTGTACATGAACAAACACCTCAAACATATATATGTATATTCAAGAAGGGAAAAAAGGGTGGTGGTGGGGGAGGGGGTGAACATTTATTAGTGTATCTAAGACTAATATATGATATATATGATACAATTGTACTACAAAATTAATATATCTAAGACTCGAGAAGAAAGGGTGTTTGCAAAAGATCATAAGGTGCCCACAAAGCGTCCAAAGGGCAGGGCCTGTTGGCGTCAAGTCTGACCCAGGGCTTGCCTTTGCCACTCCAATGCAACAAACTCACCGGACCCGGATGCAAATCCCTGCACAAACCTCTATAGTTGTCACCTCCAAGGCCATGTTGGTTCCATCTGTGATCGACTGGCGCTATGTTTCCTGCAAACACTAACAGAAACGGAGGCAAGGAACCCAACTCGTAGATCCTCATTCTCTTTTGCAGCTCCATCCATTCAACGATCTTCCTCGTGTAGTCTCCTTTTCGCCATCTCTCCAAATCAATCACCATTACTCCTGTGTTAAAGTAACACGCATTGCGTCCAGAAAATGTTAGAGATAACGTAGGGTTAGACCAAAACGTTGGGGTGAAATATGAAGTGAAGTTAGCATTGCAGTACTCGGGTGCAGCCAAAACTGCATGGTCCCCAAGTGGGGTAGCGGCGAGTTTTGAGATATCATCGACGAGGACTAAGTCGGAGTCTAGGTAGACGACTTTGTGGACACATGGCGGAAGGAGATTGGCCAGGTAGTTGCGGGCGTAGTTGAGTGGACAGTCGAGAGCTGAGCGGATGGATGTTGAGATGAGGCCTGAAACGGCAGTGTCGTCGAAGGGATAGATTTGGAAACTGAGGGAAGGAAAGGAGTGGGAGATTGTTTCATGAAGAAGGTTGTTTGCGTCTTTGTCGGAGGAGACAAAGTGAAAGAGGACGTTTTGTGGGCAAGAGGAGTGTTGTAGGACGGAGTGAATGGCGGCCATTGACCCACGGAGGTATGGGGCGTCTAAAGTCATGGCTACGTGGATCGCTTCTGCAGAGCACGTATTTATGAGATGATCCTCATCACCTTGCTGGTTGATGATGATGTTTGGGCAGTTTTGTGAGTTGTAGAATTGCGGGGCTTCTTTGAATTTGTATTTGGTGGCGGCATTGGTGGCGGTGACGATGAGGAGGAAGAGGAGGAGGAGGAGGAGGAGGAACTGCTGGTGATGTGGAGGTTTGGTTTTGGACATTTTTTTTTATTTGTGCAGATGAGATGAGAATGAAATTATGAAAGTATATCAGAGGGTAGGTGAAAGAGAAAGAGAGAGCTTTAAAAAGAGAATAGGACACATCTAGTGTTGTTGTTGTTGTTGGTTAATTTTCTAGTTTCTACTTCACTTTGAACCCACGTTGTTGATTCAAACTCAAAGAGAGCTCATAGAAAACCCAGCTAGCTCCCCCGCCCTCTGATTTAATTAATTTATGACCTCGACTCATTTGTTTATTCTCTCTCAAAATAAAAGTTTTAATGCCAGAAATGAAATAAATAAATAATATTATAATATATACGTATTTATTTTAAAAATCAACATATAAATAATAGTTATATAAAATTCAAAAACACTTATGCATATATTAATTAAAGAAGAAATTTTTAACCTATCCCCAAATGAATTGATATTTTGCATCGCACACTCAATAAAGTTGATTCGTTGCACCGCGCCCCTAATTCCGTTATTTTCTTAGTGAAGTTTCAGATGAAGGGTAAAATTAAAATTTTGTTCCTTCAAATAATTTTAATGAAAATTCTCTTTATTGTAATTGAAATAAAAATCTTAAAAAAAGAAAAAATAATAGTGGTAACAATGTAAATATAACAAGAATTTTTTTTTATTGCAATTGAAATAAAAACCTTTAAAAAATTAAATGAGCTTTAAAAAAATTTCATATAGAGGGATATTTTTATCATTCAATCAAAAGTTAGACGGAACTGTTAAAAAAACTAAAAAATAAACGAAATTAGAGGCACAGTGTAACGAATCAAATCTTTTGAAGACACCGTATAAAATGTCAATTCATTTGAGAATAGATTAAAAATTTCCATTAATTAATTGTATTACATCTTCTTCTTAAATCAGTACGTGGTAGCTATGATGAAATATCATTTAAAGCACGCACTGTATTTCTTTGGTCAATCGTGTACGGGTAGCTTAATTAATGGGATTCTGCTTTTCTTTTTTCTTTTTTCTCAGAATACAAATTAAATGAGTAAGCCATTTATTGCCGAACAATATTTTCTATATATATTCAAATTGGAACAAAATACCTGACTAGGGGTAGCCTGGTTGAGCTTAATTTTGCTTCAATAGTCAATCATCTGAAAGGTTCAACATTTATTGATATATCAACTGACTCTCTGTGTCTTTAGTTGAGCAATCCATGTCCATGAAAGCTCAAACGTAGCATTCTTACCTTACATCTAAGGTTTACAATTAATTTATTAATCATATAGTGAAAGTTTCTGTAAGAAGGGATGGCTTTTGATCAAATGTAAAAAGGATGCCTTATGTTGGTGGTTGGAAACTTGGACTAGTTGGATATGCAACGTGTACCAACCAAAAAATCCAAACTTCCGTGATTCTCCATGCAAAGTTTCACTTATTGGCAGTAACTAGGAGATCCCAAGACATTTTGTTTCCTTTCCTCTATTTTTTTTTTTTAATTATCAAAATAGAACAATAGCTAGTGTTGAAATTTTATCAAATATTTGTACACATTTAATACGACTCATGGCACTATAATTATTAATTCTCTAACCGAATCTAACCCGATACTAATATTTTAAATTGAAATTAATTTCAAAATATTGTTAGAAGTATCTATAGAGTCAGTCATTATCTAATGCTAATCCTACATAGAATAGTTAGAAAACAATAAATTAAAAACTCTACCCATATTGATTATCTATGAAAGATTATGTACATATTGTGACTTAGCATGTACGCTCTAAATAATCTTATACATTTACACAAAGAAGTTTTTTTTTTTAAATATTGATATATAGAACAATTATTGATATTACCGTAGATTATACTATTGAAACTAGTATACATTAATTTTCTGAAAATCTGTCTAGATTTTTTATCCTCCTTAATATAGGAGTATCTACTTAACTCACATTTTTTTAGAGAGAAGACTATAACTAATCCCAATAATACTTTTATAGAGGCTCAAATTATGAGATAAAAATACTCTTCCACTCTACCAAAAGCCTATCAATTACACAAATAAGTCAAGAACAATTTTTTTTTTCAAAATCAATACTATCGACTTCCCACCACAACCACATCATCACCATCAGTTTCATCATCTAGCAAATTTTATCTTTATCGAGGACTTTCTTTTCCCTAACTATCATTATATCATCACCTGTAAGATTGGATCATAGTCATTTATTTTCTAGTTGGGTGATCAGGTCATTGATTATACTTCACGAATCTTTCCAAAAATGAGAGACCCTGTTCCGTTCTTATATATATATATATATATATATATAGAAGCAAACAATTTAAGGCTCCCAATCTCTTACTCTCAGTCGGGTTTGGAGATTAATGAACAATTTTAAAAGAACATGTTGCGTAAATTCAGCATTTAATACAAAGCTCTTCCTTTGACCAACCATTTCTCATGACAGGGCAGTTCATCAATTTATTAATCCCCAAAAATTACGTTAAGAGTATAGGCCACATCACCTTAAAGTTGGGCCCCATCTGCCAAATGACTTAATTATCGGGGATGAATGACAAAGCTGGGATTGATACATTGGTGCCACCTGCAACAAAGATTGTTAATGCATGGACAAAGAGTAAAGATTTGTCCGGAATTTTGATAAAGACGGGGAAGGGAAGCTTAAAATTAGTTGTGAGTGCTTAATTTTAAAGCTACATTTAACTTCTCTCCTTTGTTTTCCATGTGATCTAATAACACTTTAATTCATTACCAAGCTTTAAGCAGAAAATGACTTTCAATCTGAAGACAAAAGAAGGAAAGATTAGACATGCAGGATATGTGTCTATGCAAAAAAGATATCTGCATATTATGACCATTTTTTCTTTTTAATTCAATGTCTTGCCAGATAGAAATGGTAGTTTCCATTTAGCAAAAATACAAGCTCAACCGCATAATTGAATATGGCATGTGCACATCACATGCTCGTTAATAAGTTCTTGACTATATATGCACACACAACGTGAACAGGGTGGAGAAATGCTTGCTCCGTTATTAGGGTTTAATAGAAGTACATTTTTTTTATGGCCAGAAGCATGTGCCACACATGGACAAGCCCCCCAGAAAACATCCCAATTATAAGGGGCCTTCACTTTAATTTCCTCTCTTGTTTTCTTATCTTTTTTCGTGAAAGCAAAATGGCAAATGGCGAGCTCCACATACGCCACCTTTGACCCGCAATCACGTTTTTGGGCCGCTTTTATCAACTATTTGACAAAAAATTTGACCACAAAAAAAAAAAAATTAAAATAACTGTTCTTCTGTGTGGTTGAATGTTCATCAATCAATCATGGATGACCCTACACTCTGTCACCGACACCCGAATTTGGTCGAGGGCGGGAAAGAAGTCAGCTCAAATATGTAAGCTGATTGCCGCAGTGTCGTCTGTTTGCACAAAATAGGCGTATGTGTAGTGTATACATGTATGTATGTATGTATGACTGTATGATTAGTATCTTGAACGTCACCTAAGCATGTCATTTTATTTTTTTCATCCTTTCTAAAAGAAAATGGCAACCCCAGTCCAATGTCACCTAAATAGGTTGATGCATGAATTCATATCATTATTAAAAGAATAGTGTTAAATTTTGTATTTCAAGAATTTGATCCATTTATTAATCATGTTAGAATTAATATTAAAATATGGATTCAACCTTAACGTGATTTGATTCGTTTAGACTTGTTCAATAGGAAATGACCCAAATTCGATTTGTTTAAATTTTATTTTAAGCTTAATTTAATTTAAAAATTATATGCAATATCAATTAAAGGTTTAATTAAACAGTCCTGAATAATAAAACTCATCTACATATAAAATATTAATAATAAACAACAAAAACAATCACAAATATATCATCCTAAGAAAAAAAAAATTCCAACATATTTTTATATTTGAAGCTCCGAAACCCTTACTATATATCCATAAATGAATTAACAAATCAATAAGTATTTCACACAAACACTAAGTAAGTGATGCAAATTTGATCCATTTATTATGTTTGTCAATTTTTTTTTTTTAACTCAAATCTATTTAACCCGTAATCGTGATGTGAAATGATTCCTAATTAACCGCAAGAACTCGTAAAAATATTGAATGCGTTTGCGTAGGGTCCATTCAAGTTGTATCAAGGTTATAATAATTTATGCAATTTACAACCAAACTCGACAAGAGTAACAGGGGTGGAGCATAACAAAAGAAAAAAGGATGACACACAGTATTATTGCAGAGGCCGGGCCACATGGACAGCAATCAAGGCATTTTTAACGTTTAAGCTTAGTCGCATAAAGTCTCGGTACCTGTTTTCTCATCGGTACAAGTTTTGTTTTTTGGCAAACCGAGCCAAAGAATTCTGCCCCACCATCTGAATCTGTCTAATTGATGATACTCCTTTGGTTTTGGAGTTGCTTCGTATTTTCCCTACATTTACATTGACATTGCAATCATTACCGGAATGCATCGAAGACTTTCTAGCTCTAATTACACTGTTTTCTTTATAAATCGACTTTCAAAAGCTGAGAACTTTAAGGGACAAAAGCTTCTTCTGATGATGTGAAAAGAGACAAGGCCGTCTTAATTTTCATGGTAGCAAAGACCTTGCATTGAAAATAATTAATAGGTTTTTAAAAGTTAGATTTAAGCATATAAGTATTCTGCATTTTGACCTCATCAGCAAATCCTGCACTGAAAATTGAAATTAGGTTTGGTCATACTACATAGATAGGAATTTATACCATCAGTTAAATATCATACATCTTCTTCTTCTTCTGTCCTCTCCCAAAGAAACTAGAGCCTGTATCCCTGCTGGCTGCTATCTTTAGCTCATCTGATTTCGATTTCACACAATCTTATTTAATGCCTATGCCTTAAAACTTAAGTCATCTATTGGCTATTGCATGAAATGAACTGCAACATTCTTCTCTTTTCTCAAAGATCAACCAAAGGCGACCAAACGTTTAGGCCCAGGAGTTTTGACAGATAAAGAGAAAATGGTTTAAATAAATGCTTGTTTGGTATGACACATTTAACGGTTATGAATACTAATTTAATTGCGTAAGTTTTTTCTTTTTCTTTTTTTAATTTTTTTTGTTGTTTTGTTATTTTCTGAGTAGAGATTCTAAAGATTGCCTTTATTAGCAAAACTCAAATGGGAGTCGAGGTTAATTTTTTTTTCTTAAATGCTAAAATTTTTAAAATATTAAAATAACCTATTTAACAATCTTATTTCAATTCTTTCATAATATAATTTTTTTAAAATTTATCTATTAGAGTATTTTATAATTTTTAATTAAAAATTCTTATTAACAATTAAACAACTAAATTATTTTTTTTAGTAAAACTTACTTTTAATATATTAGTTACAACAGCTCTACTAATGAAATCAACTTACTTAAAATATTATACCAAAAGAAACTTGAGTACTGTGTACTCTGCTTTTGTAGACCCATTTGGTGGGTGGGATTGCTTTATCAGATTAATTGGCCTGCCACGGGCAACGAAAACAAATGGGCAGCAATTCAATGTCATAATATACATACAGGAGAAATATTAAATAGGTGCTACAGTTGAGTTGGAACTTTTAGAAATGTGGGGGAAGAATTTTGTTTGTTGTTGGGGCCATAGCATGTATCATTATCACTTATCGGGCTCCTTTCAAATCCGTACCCATGTTATGCGCCTTTCTTCTTGTTCCGGCCACCACCAGTGAACTCCCAACGACTTTTCATAGCGGAGACCGCTTTCACACTCAAATGTCATAACTCATAATCACTTTCATTACATAGAGACGAGATTCTTTACATTTTCCATTCTTTAATCCCCAATGAGTGTGTCCACAAATCCATGTGATGATGTCAAATTAATAAAAAAATTTGCTGTCAAAAGAACCAAAAAGAAGAAGATACGCAAACAGCAGCAGAGGCTCACCGTTGTTCCCTCGCCAATCCCCACCTCTTTTTAGGTCGGTGAAGAGCCAGCAAGATACTCCTACAATTTGCTTGCTCGTCACCGCCGTCCTATTGCTTAATGATTATCAGAGTTCATACAAATCGTTGAAGAAACAAAATATCAGAAATTTCAATTTTGGAATTCTAACTAATGTTCTAACACAACATCAAACTAGTTATTAATGTTTAATATGATATCTACTAGTCGCTAATAAGCTTATTGCTTTTGCTTCCATGGGAAAACAGCAAAGGCGGATTAATTATGTGCACATTAAATAAAATATGTGTTTCTGAACGATGATAATTTTACTAAGCCCTTGCACGAAAGAAAATCAGAAGCCACATTCAAGATTGCCGATAACACGGCACATTGCTTCACCGTCAATCATTGGGTGCTCAACTCAAACCAAGCCACTCTTCATTTTAACAGTAAATACTCTTGGGCCAAAATAGATATTAAAACAGGCATACGGTCAAGTCTGTTGTCAATTGGGCTGAGTGTTCAGGTTCATAATTGATGTCACAATCAATTGCGTTCTGCATCACTATGTCCCCCATATTAGACGACGCAGAACAAAGCTAAGACAGACGCCTCATGCCTAGACAGGAAAAACCAAATGTTATACAGCCAGAATTCTTCCCAACTGAACAAGGGGAAAACAATTTCACGATCGGCCAAAGCCAAACAAACTATTGAAAGTAAATAGAACTGTAAATTAACTTATGCAAGAGATGGATTATTTAGCATACTTACCGGGCCATGGCACCTAATTTCAAACATCAAACAGTCTACATCATGATACCCAAAAAAATTATCACTATTCACTGGGATGTGAAGAAATACATCTCTACATGAAACCAACATTTTCCATTTGATGTGTTCAAAGTTCCAACTACATGTACCACAGAGCTTGAAACCAGCCGTCTAGTGAATGAAGCGTCGCATTAATGCCAGTTCAAACCAAATATGTTGGATCTGAGGAAAAATCTAAATCCAAAGAAAATGACTTCTGGCAAAAGCCATCAACTTTTTTAAACTAACAAAACCTAGCAAGTACACCTTCACAGAATTGAAATCCAAGTGTTCCCACCTAATATATCCAAGGCTTCTATGGATAACTCTTCTCTTTATTATCATTTTTTTGAACTTTTCAGTCTGTGTTATAACTCTGGCGACATGTGAAAAGGAAACAAATCCTCATATCATAACTGAAACGGAAAAGATCTACCACTAGTTAGGACTAACACTAGGGCCAGTGATGCTGAATTCTGTTCACATCTGCCATAAACATAAAAGAAGAGAAAGAAATTTTATGTAATAGCTCATAGGTTACAAGATGATGGCAGTTCACTCCATCATCCAATTTCAAACACAGCCCAGTCAATCAGTATATAACAAATAGGCAATAGACCCTTGGCTTTATCCAAACCATCTAAACCAAGTAACAAGCCTAGCCAAACTTAGCTAACGAACGTGCCATACACACAAATTTTTCCCAATCCTTATCCCAACGTCAAAATTGTGAAAATAGGCAAAACAGAAGAGAAGTCAGTCTACAACACTTTTTGCAAGCAAAATTTTCTTATGGTTATCTTTTTTTAAATTACAAGAACTAACCTTAAAAACAAATTTAAGAAGAAAAGAAAGGGAGATTACAAATTCATATATGACTCTTGTGTCAATAATGTGAAATATTCTTATCATCCTTTACATGATTCAGTTTCTAAACTCATATATATATATCGACTGCAAATGAACACAACACATTAAATTTTAAAAAAACTAATACAAAAAAATCATAAAGATGAATCTCCTTACGTTAAGAAAGAAGGCTTCCAAAATTAACACAAATGCAAATGTGCGCCAACACATAGTTTCTTATAAATAATTTTTTCGCAAACACAAAACTAGTCACCAGCTAAAGTATTTACAGACAGTCAAAACAACCAATATGACATTGAGTTCAATCAAAAAATTTATTTACCAAAAAAGCAGAGCAAGGATCACAAAGAGGCCAATCAACAGAAGAAGATTCTTCAAAACATTGTCGGCCTGCTGCCCTCGACTTGGCTGAGGAAATCCATGAACATGACCACCATGAAAAGCACTAAAGCCATTGGGAAAACCAGAGGTGGTTCCATAAACTGTGGCATCAGGGAACCCATGAAACTGAATATTAAACAATGAAGGGAAAAGACCACCAAAACCCATGGTAAAGTTACCAATCCTTGCAGTCGCCATCGGCATCAATCCTCCCATTAATCCAAATCCCAAGTTGGGAAAGTAACTCGCTTCCGGAGGCGGAGCTGTCTCGGGTCTTTGCCCTGCGGGACGACTAGGAATATCAATGCCCGGATAGGATTTTGATCGTGGGTCAGTCTGGGTTTTGCCCCTACCATAAAGAGGAACCAATTTCTCCTCTTGGACAACAGCCTTGCACACGGGGCATTCCTGTGAATGAGAGTGATGGTGCAGCCATCTGTATAGGCAAGGCCAGCAAAAGAGGTGGCCACAAAGAGTAACAATTGGGTCTTGAGCTAATTCAAAGCAGATATTGCATTCAAAACCACCAGCATCATTGGCACTATTGCCTACGCAAGATGGGTTTTGAGACGGCACACTTGTTGATTCCGAAAAACCACTAGCCATCTCCTAAAATCAAGAGTAAATGCAACTTCCTATAATCACGCAGATAATTAAATTAAAAGTCCGGAACAAGTCAGAATGCAGAACAATCCCACAATAAGACTAGGTCCGCGGCAAACAAATAAACTAGGTTATCTCAAAAAACCAAGTTTTGAGTAAGTGTTGTGACATGAAATTCATCAACCTGATTCAGTTAACTAATGCTGGAAAATCAAACAAAATCACCCATCACTTAACCCTAAACCTGAATTAAAACTATTTGAAAATTGATTGACAAGGACATCAGTTTTAAGAATTCTACACGAATCCAGGATTAGAATTCATTTAAAATAAAAAAAATCTTGAATTCAATGGAAGCGACACAGGGGAAAATAAAAAAAGGCCAAATGATAATACAAAATTGTAAAGGTTAGGTAATTGAAACTCACCAATTAGATTGATCGGCTAGTCTCAAATGAGAGAACGAAAGACAGGTGATATTGGATAAATGACAAAACCCGAACCGCCTGCAATTTGATTAATAATAATAATAATAATACTGCTGCCCTGGAAGATTCGAGGGTGTTCGGATTTACCAACCCTTTCGTTTATTTTAATTTTAATTTTTTCAATTTTGTCACTTTAATTCTTTAATTTGAGAGTCCTTGCTGGATCTGTTGTTTTGACTTGGTCGGTCGTGATCTATGCTCCATGGGATCGTGTCGTATTCTTCTTAGATAGAACCCACACAGATCTAATGGGTTTTTCTCTTTTTCCCTCACCGTCCGATCTATATAAATTTATTTATTTATTTATTTATTTATTTATCATTAATAAATAACTTGCCCACTTATTTAGCGCCTTAAGGCTCAACATTCAACAAGAAGATGATACTGATTTGGTGGGCCGATAGTAATTGGGCTCACTCAGTTTTGGGTCGAACCGAACGACTTATTATTTTTTTGCCCTTTTATTGAGTTTTGCTTACCACAACATATGAATTTAATTAAATTTATGAACCCTTCCTTCTTTAGATGATTTAAGTCACTATTTTAAAATCCGTATAAAAAAAAAATAACTATTTTAAAATCAAAATAATTTTGAAGCAATAAAATAACAAATTATATAATGATCATATTTTTATTACAGAAAATTTTGTTTAACGTTTAATTAAACTCTAATGCAACCAATTTTTGTCCTTTTTTCTATAATTTTCATTAAAATAAGAGTTACATACATGTATAATAATAAATGAGATTTCATAAGAGTTTTAAAAGGTGTCAGGTACTAACTTCACTCTCTTTTGTTTGCAAAAAGCTAAGAACCCCTTTCACTTTCAGATAACATACTTAAAAAGGAAAGTGTACTGCCTCTGCTTTCTGCATGCCACTTCTCCTTCACCCTGCTGCACCACCAGTCCGGTTACACAATTTTTTTCTTTTTTCTTTTTTACATTTTTCTTTAGAATTTAGTTGGAAGTTTTAGGATTTAAAGACACGTTGCGTATGGCGTAAAGCACTTGAATTTTGCTCGGCTCTGGTAGGTAACTTGTCATTCCTGTTCTCTTGTCCAAAATTTATTATTAATTATTATTATTATTATTATTATCTTTTTTTAAAAAAATAATAATAATAACTCTTTGTCATACGATTGGTGTTTAACAAGATCAGTTTAACACACAAAGAACGTTAGAATCATGTTGTGTCACGTGTTTGTGGTGGGGTTAATTTTTGTAATCAACTTGATAAGTAAAAGCTAAACGTTGAAAATGCGATCAGTCCTCAGTCATAGATGCATGGCCCTTTGCTCCTTGAGACTTTGAAAGTAACTAGCAAAGTTGCGATCATAATAATTAATGGCCGATCAAGACAACTGCCTTTGCGAGTTGATTTGATTGCAAAATAATTAAAAGGATTCCGTGTATGTATAATGCCCCTGTCATGCTCACTTCACTTAATTTCACGTACCTGTAGACAACAACAATGCGAATAATATGTAATTAATAATGGGGCCATGTAAACTATAAAGTCCTTTTCAAAGGCCACCGAACCCAGTCCAACAAGTCTCCCCAAAGTTATCTCCACCGGCTGTCGTAATCACAATGTTTTTCACTGATTGGCTTCTTTTTCTTTTTTCTTTTAAATTGCACCGTCAATCTGAATGCCCATATTTGTTTTTTACGTTCCCGTTTAGCACATTTTACAAATGTATCAAAAAACACATATATAAATATAGCAGCCTCATACTTTATGATAAGAGTTTGGTTATGTTGAAGTTGCTCTAAGATAGAGCACCCCTTCATAACTACATGATCAAAATTATAATGAGTTTTTTTATTATTTATCACTTTACGTGTGTGGCTGAGATTCGTGCTTCACCGTGAATCTACTCCAATATAGTCATATCATTATGATAATTATAATTAAGCGGTTGCGGATCCACAGCAAACTTGTCCCACTAATAATTTGACATGCTAATCATTGAATAGACAATTAGATTTCTAACCTGGAAATATATATATATATATAAAATTAATTAATGAAGATAAAATAAACTTTAAAACAAATGTGAGAAATAGGGATATTATCGTCTTTTTATGATTGTGTAAACATATTTACTAGCTTAAATTTCAGTTGCGAGGACTTGAATAAAATAATATTGGATTGATTTAGAAGGATTTCAGGGGAGTAATTAAAAAAAAAAAACTCTCTTACCTTTGAGTTTATTCTTTACACAAATAGCAATGACTCGGGTAAACTAAAAATACTATTGATGCATGTAATTGGAAGGAGATATAGACCATCAAATTTAGGATAAAAAATTAAAATATCTATCAATAAGGTTTCTTTCCCTCTATCTCGATGCCCCTACTCACAACAAGTTACTGGTCTGGGCCGGCTGGTGCGAGGATTACCCGGAGTCGTAATGACATAACCGGGCAGGGGAAACAAAGGTGACATATCCCAAATTATATTATTAGAGGATATAATACCAAATATTACTAACGTAATATAGATAAACTCTTCTCACCGACCTCTTTCTAAAATAAAGAGAGTTGAAACTTGAAGAGGCAATGACAACCTCTTAATTATATTTCTTAATGACATCTTAATTTCCCCTTTTGTTTTTACGCGGGTACTGATTGCATGCGTGGCGTTCGCTTTGTTTTATTGATGCCTGAAATCAAATTTAGATTAATTAAGCTAGATGCATTTTATGTTTTGTTCAAATCGTTTTTTCTTTTTTGAATAATTGTACAAGTTAAATTAAAAATAATGGCCCTATTCATGTCGTAATTACAATAACCAGGCTCGTTTGGAGTACTCGATCTCTTCTAATGAACTTCAAGTTAACATCGAAACTTAACTCACAAAGAGTCATGAGTTTAACGGTGCGTTTACTTCTTAGATTGGGGAATCAAAATTTAAAATTGGAATCAAATATATGTTTACTTGTTGAAATAAAAAAGGGAAAGAGATTCATTTTGGCGAGCTCCACACTAAATTGAGAATTTGAGCTTGGGAATCAGGCTTACATTCCCAGAGCTCTCTAAAACACCCTCACTTAAATTGTGTTATTACAACTTTATCCTCTTTTTAAATAATACAAAATAAAAAATAAAATAAAAATTGAAAGTCACAGCAACCAAAATTGAGATCTTGTCACGCGGCATGTTGGAATCACGTCATCAATCATCGCCCAGCATTGTATGTATCTTTCACTTGTTGCTTTGATGATGAAGAATAGAGGAGGAAGAAGAAGAATAGATAAAGAAGAGAAAAAAATATATATATATATGAATAAAAGAAAAAAGGAATAAAGGAAGAATACGAAACAATAAAGAAAAGAAAAATAAAAATAAATGAAAAGAGAAGAAGTAATGAAGAATAAGACAAAAAGAAAAGACAAAAAAAAGAGAAAATAATAATAATGGTGATGGTGATAACCACGACGACGATGACGACGACAATAATAACAATAACATCTATTATTATGATTAACGATAATTCTCTTAAATAATAATAATTATAATAATTAATAAAAATAATGATAATAATAAACTAAAAGAATATTTTAATAACTTATAAAAACTCATTCTGATTACAAATGATAATACAACTTATTTTAATTTTAATTTTTATAGATAAAGAAAATAATTTATTATGATTTTCATTTTCATTTTTAATTTTAACATATTTTAATTTTAGTCTATTCTAATTCCAATTTATTCTGATTACTGATTAGTAAATTCATTGTATTTTTCATCAAATAAATAGCTTAAAATTTTTTTAAAAATGACACTAATCTTAGTAGACCCATGTTAAAAAAAATATCCACGTTAAATAAAACAAATGTAAATTGGTAGGATATGGACATAATTGTTTATAATGTTATTATTATTTTTTAGTACAATAAACATCTTATATGACTTTGAGAAAAAATCATATAATGGCATCGACGACCTCCAAATCTCCAATGGAGGAAGCTGCTGTTGTCACTTCAGATCACATCAAATCAAACGAGTTCACTAGTATTCGAATTGGTCGCGCATACCTGTCTCGGCCTTAAAAACATAAATATCCTGTCCCCAAAAAGGAAATGTCAAAAATATCCATCAATAAGTTTTGCATTTCATAAAAAATATGAGAATTTTTTTTAATAGTTATTCAGCTAAAGTTTATAAAGTATATTATTTTGTTGCTTTTTCATTAACAATATAAGATGATTTAACAAAATATTAAAAAAATAATTTTTTACTCTTGAATGTAAAAAAATCATTTAATTGTAGAGCTGTGGGAACCAATAATAAATTACAAAATTAGTCATATAAACTCATCAAACCTGCTAATTTAATATAGAATCATCAAAATAAACACCCTAACTTATTTATAACATATTTGCAATATAAACTAAGAATCCCTACTCATATAATTCATCCTGAATAATATATTTTCAACAACAATAACAAATCTTCAACAATAATAAATCACCAACGGAAGCAATCATAATTATCCAAAATACATTCAAAACAACCATATAACCAATAATGAAAAACTTGGTATATTATAGTTTGTTCCTATCACAAAAAAGTAACAACATAAAATCAGTTATGAAGAACTTAAAGTTTATAATTTGGGTCATTAATCCAAAATAGCAATACATTATGAAAGTATCTGAAATAAAAACTAATAAATAATATTTTTACAATCCTGAGCAAAATAGTTATTTTGTCAATATTTTGTTAAATCATCTAATAGTATTAATATAAAATGAAAAAAATGATCCACTTTGCAAACTTTAAGTGGAAAGCTGCAAAAGCCAAAAAAAAAAGAAAAAAAAGAAGATATATTTTCAATAAAGCCTATAACATTAGGTGGTAAGTGGATGTTTATAAAAAGGGGGAAAAAAAAGTAATTTAAATGTATGCATTACTTGTTGAGACAGCAAAAATGGAATCTTACGGGTTGAAATGTAAGCATTAATAGGATGGGGTAACGGTACGTCTCTCTTGCAGGTACGGGCACCGCCCATGCGTGTCCTCCGCATCATTGCAATGACCCAACCAGCCAACTCTTTAATTTAATTTCTTACGGACATATCCTTCCGATTTTGTGCTTATGATCTAGGAATTAGAAATTAGGAATTAGTTGTAGAGATCACAATATATATATATATATATATATATATATATATAATCTTTCTTTATTGAGGACATCTTCTTATTAAAGTAAGAATGTTCTCGTTAGATAATAATAATAATAATTATTGTTTGTATATCTAGAGTATTGGTATAGTCGTCTACGATCCTGAATTTTATTAGAATTAAAAAAACCTTTTAAGTGATATAATTTAATTGTATAATGTTATTTATTACACTATTAAACTATATAATTTAATAACTTTTCTGAACTTTGAAAGTTTTAAGACTCCGGACCAATCAAAGATTCATGACCATATTAAAATTATAGTCATACACAAGTTAAGAGATAATTATATGTATCTCAAAAAGTTATCCCAAATGATGTGTCATTTATCAATTGGTTGGTGAGATAATACAATTAATTCACTTAAATCTTGTAAAGAATTATCAACCACTCAATTAATAACATATCATTTGGGATAACTTTTTGAGAAAAAAAATTTAGAATGTGTCGCACTACTTTTATATATATATAATCCAATGCTTTACAACTGAAAATTACTGTATCATAGACATAGACTGCATGTTGTCATTCGTGTTAATTTAATCCATCTGAAATAAATTCTTAAGACTAAACCAAACGTGCGAATTATATTCGAGGCACGCGTGCATGAAATAATATTGCTCCACGTGTTGGCACAACTGATTTTCCAAGTCTTGATGCCAACCAGTCAGGTCATTCACGTCCCTCCTGCCTGCTATTTTAATCTCCCATTGTCCCGTGTCGCTCCCCACCTCTTATTTTGCTTTCTTAAAAAAACATCCGTATTTACCAAAATGACCTCCTGATCGAACAGAAAGCAAGGTGCACCATCCGATCATTATCACCTGACCGGCCAACGATGATGATCAGCACCTTAACCTACTACCTATCAGAACACCCTTCAATCATAAACTTCCGATGGAGCCACGCCCAATCATGGGGGTCGACGTGGTCGTTCCTTTTCTCCTCCATAGCCCTGTACCTCACCCTAGCCCTCTTGCTCCACTTCCTCTTGTCGCTCTTCCTCCGCCGTAACCGGTCCGTCTCGCTGGGCCCCATCCCCGCCGTTCACAGCCTCTCCATGTCCGTCATCTCTGCCACCATCTTCGCCGGCATCCTGCTCTCATCCGCCTCGGAAATCCGCGAAACCCGATGGTTCTTCCGCCGAACGAAGACGACGCCGTTCCAGTGGCTTCTCTGTTTCCCACTGGGGACGCGCCCCTCGGGCCGCGTCTTCTTCTGGTCGTACATCTTCTACCTCTCCCGCTTCGTCCACATGCTGCGTACTTTCTTCACAATCCTGCGACGTCGTAGAATCGTCTTCTTCCAGCTCTTTTACAACTCCATCTTAACGTTCACGTCGTTTCTGTGGCTGGAGTTTTCGCAGTCGTTTCAGGTGCTGGCAATACTTTTCACGACGCTGGTTGGTTCAGTGGTATACGGGTACAGGTTTTGGACGGGGATAGGGTTGCCGAGCGCGTGTTTTCCACTCGTCGTCAACTGTCAGATGGTCTTGATGGGGTGCAACTTAGTATGCCATGTGGGTGTGCTTTTGCTTCATTTCATGAAGAATGGTGGCTGCAATGGAATCCGTGCTTGGGTTTTTAATTCTGTGTTGAATGGTGCCATTTTGTTGCTGTTTCTCAAGTTTTATGTGAAGATGATTTCGGACAAGAGAAAGAATAAATTCGCCAAATTAGCCACAAAGGAGCTTTGACCGCTTCTCACAGCACCTCCATAAGTGCGTCCTGGACTCTCTTTCGTGTTTTACTTTATTTTTGTTTCTTTTTCCCTCAAATTTTAAGTCTCTCTCTTTACTCACTACTCTAGGAAACTTCCCTTGTAAATGGTTGAAAAGTTTGTGCGTGTGAAATTTAGGCTATATATATATATATATATATATATATATATATATATTTCTCTAGTTCTAGACGAGTTCGTAGGTTATTAAGTAATTAGTTTTTTTTTTCTCCTAATTACTGAATGAATATATAGAAGAATTATGGATAGATAGATAGATGTGTGTGTGTGTGTGTGTGTGTGTATAAAGCAATTAATGATTGTCGTCTTCATGGAGTGATTAATTTGTTGGTCCATGATAAAAAATCAACCCGTATGAACTGCATGTTCTCTTCTCGCAAGTCTCAGGTTTCTTACCATTTTATGAAGTGGGCAGAGTGATCAATTTTGATAACTGTCCTTAATTTGTCGTCATTAAATATTTTTACCTATTCTAGAATTAGAAATCATGCATAGTAATCTTTCCCAATTATTGATATAAACGTAGTTCTTATTTGTGATAATTGCATATCATTCTGGGGCTCTAGAGGATCTTAATGCCAAACGAACTTTTGGCATCCCACATTCCTACCAACACTACTGTTAATCAGCTTGATGTCCGCGGGAGTGAGTTAGGGGAGAAATCCTCGGGCAAAAACAAAACTATTGTTTCTAAAAGAAATCTCTAACTTATATTCGTTATTACTTATAATCAATAAAAATAATACAAAATTGAGGAATATGTAAGTGAATTATGTGGGGTCAACGTCTTATTTTTACCTTACTTTTAGTGATGGTAAGTTACGTTAAATGTAAATTAGAGAAGATCTTTTTTAAATGATTTACAATCTGCAAAGATATTACAATTGGAGTGTATTGAGACCATAGATAAATATATTTATAATATAACTTAAAAATCTAGTTGAGATTAATTTAAAAATATATTCTTATAAAGAGAGAGAGAGAAACAAAAAATCTATCTTACTTCACATTCTTGTGTATAAACAAAAATAAAAGTTAATAAAGTATTTGAGAGAGGAAAGTGGTAACGGTGTATGACAAATAGGAATTTTAGAATACATCACTAATGCATGTATGATATGCGTAATTGAATTTAATAAAATTACCACTTACACGTTGGTCTTTCAAGATAAATATATACATACCATAATATCATTTACTTATTGCATGACTGACATAGTATCTCTAATATGTATTTTATAGTTTCTAGAATGACAAGTGTCTTTACTACAAAGCATACATATTAAGCTGCTGCCTGTTGCTTGCTGCTATGCCATATTTACCACTCCCAGACCCATAATCCCTGACATTCTGCCCGGCGATTAAGATGTACAATTTCCAATTTACATAGTGATGGGTGAGTGAGTGCTGCTGAATTTTGAGGAAGTCAAGAAACTTTGGTAATTGATCAGCCATCAGTATCACAGTCAATAATACCATTTACCAGCACACAAGAAAATGGACACTTAACAAACTCCACTATAATTATAATATTATTCTTATTAGTCCTTTTTAGCTCCCTCGTATTTCTTGACAAATAAGTTTTTACTTCCTAGTCAGGAGTCAGGACTCGGGATTAAGAATCATGATTCGTGAGAAATTTGGAGCAAATATGAGCCAATAAATAGCATCCAAATTGGGTCACCAACCGCAGGTTAAGCCGTTAAGGCAAGGTAACTAGCTTCTCACTTCTCAATCTCAAGTCACATCAACCTGCGTACACGTCATAATTTCATTGAGTCCAACCTTTTGCGTTGGCAAAACTGGTTGGACCAATGGACTGGACTGTTCGATAATGACAATAAGAACTGCATAACTGATTAATAATCATGAGTTTGCGATGAGTTATTATATATTTGCATGTCCATTGATCACAAGGAACACTAATTAATCCTTAACATTATGATTAAATCAGATAGGGATGGCTTCAAGAATTTGTGAATCAGTCAGTCGGCTAAGGTCCATATATAGAAAGACCTCATTTTTTTTAATAATGTTCAAGTTAATAGACTTTTGAAGTTATTTATATTAGAAAAGCACTTTTTAAGCCTCTCCAAAATTGATAATTACAATTAAGATTTTTATACTAATTTTACATTTGATAACTTAAAAAGCTGTAATTCATAGCATTGTTTAATTATTAATTCATTATTAGTTTTTCAAAGGAAATTTTAAATTCTTTTATCTTTTTACTTACAAAACACTTAATTATTCAACGTTACAAAATTTGTTGCACTCTCTCTACGAAGAAAATTATTATATTTATTAATTCATTTTTAAAGTTAAAAAAAAAAGAAAAAGAAAAAGGTAATTTCTTTTACTCAGTATTAAAAACTGCACTAAAAAAACTTTCAGATATTGCCTCCTTACAAATAGATTCTTTTACTGTAAATTAGAGCTGGCAAAACGGGTCATCGGGTCGTGTTCGTGTCGTGTCAGTTTCGTATCGTGTCAAATTTAAGTTGACCCAAACCCGAACCATTTAATAATCGTATCAAAATATTGAGACCCAAACCCGACACGGAAAAATAATCGGGTTACCCAATAACCTATTTAATATCTATATATTGAACAAAAATTACATCAAATATTTACACATTATCATACATACACTATGTACATACATACATACATACATACATACATACATACATAATTTATCAATATTATAAAATATACATATCTACCAATATATTACTCATTTACACTATTGAGGTTTTAATTATATATATATATATATATATATATATATATATATATATATATATATAATATTATATTATCTATCAATATTATAAAATATAGATGTCTATCAATTTTTACACATTTACACTATTGAAGATCTAAATGTATTTAAAATTTTATAAATAAAACACTGTGTTTATATTCACCCTTTTAAAGAATAAAAAAAGAAAATCATTACTAATATATGAGTTTTAATGATAAGAATATGTAAATTATTTTAAAATAAAAAATATAATCGGGTTATTGATTGGGTAAATGGGTCAAGAATTTTAACCCAAACCCGACACAGAAAAAAATCGTGTTGACCCGGACCCGACCCGTTTAATAATCGTGTTAAATTTGACGACCCATATCCATTTATTTATGTCGTGTTCGTGTCGGGTAATCGGGTCGTGTCAAATTTTGCCAGCTCTACTGTAAATTTTAAGAATTTTAATAATAATTCTTCACTAGAAAATAAAAAGTTACTGTTCAAATTTAAGTGTAGAATTACGTTGTTATTATTATTATTATTATTATTATTATTATTATTATTATTATTATTATTATATTTTTTGGATAAGTTGAGAGAAATTTCATTTAATGATTCATGTATCTTCCCAATGATGTTTTGTTTTGGAAAATTCTGATGTGACTATCATTGCGCTTTGTTTGTCTTTTTATTGTAATTTTAGTTAGGGATGACGTTGTAAATATACAAGTGGTTTTATAAAGGAAATTAAAAGGGTGCTAACAGAACCAATCCAAACAAAAATTGGAGTGCGTTTAATCATAACAGGCCTGTCGGCAGGATTGATGCTGATACGTTTGGGCCTAATCCATGAGAACAAAAACAGTTTATTTGCGGCGGCTCTTGCATCGAAGCTGATATATATATATATATAATTTTTTTTTTCCTTCATCATACGTTCTCTCCTTACAAAACTCAAAAACACTAAATTCTCAAAAATAAAAATAATCAATATAAAAAAAGATTAATACTTTTTCATCTTCATCATTATTTCTATTCAAAAAGGCTACTATTTTAGAGTTGGACGCCTCCGTGGATCAACACAGTGGCGACATTGACATTTTCATAGATAATCAAGAACAATTGCTAGATCAATACCATGTATTTATTTTAATTAGTGTTGCCACGGGCAAAGAGACAATCCCTTTTTTTTTTTTTTTTTTTTTCCCTTCTCACGTACTCATCAAACTCTTGAGAAGTAAAAGAAAACATATGCAAGGCTGTAACTGCAAGAGGTGTTTTCTTTCAAACCTCATTTGCGACTTTGTGTTGCCTGTAAGTGTGCACTGTGCAGGGAGGGTAATTTTAGTTAGGGTTGATACTGTAAACAGAAGTAAACACGCGTGCGTTTTGAGAGGATATTAGTCATTAGAGTTGTGCCAAATAGCACCACTCTAATTGCAAACTGCAAAGAGCTCTGTCATTTAGCAGAACACAAATCTCTCTTCTTCTTTTTCTTTTCTTTTTTTTTTTTTTTTTGTTTTTGGGTTGGGTGCTAGATTATCTGGTCAAAGTTTCAATTTCCAAATATTTTCAGTCAGCTATTTCTTTCCAACAGCCAGGCAGTAATGCAAGCATTCCAAAGGTTAAAAAGTTAGAATAATAGAGTGAGTTTTCTTGGGAGCAAAAACAAATTTGGTGAGAGATACATATCGAACAAAATCAATTCTGGAGCTCATGCTCTATGTCTCCCTTCTTATGTATACATTTCAGTTTTTGATTTATATTACAGGTAGAGATTCTGCCTTACCCCCACCTTTTGGTGGTTTTTTTTTTTTTTAAAAAAAAAACAAAATCAATTCACAAACAAATGAATACTTATAAAATAAATAATCATACACGCTCGCCCAATAAAAATATAAAATATTGGTCGTCCCTTACATCTAGACTTGAACAGTGGCCGGAAGGGACTTGGAAAGTGGAGACTATCGCCAAGACCCAAACATGCGAGTGCACGAGGATTGAGTTGTGTGCAACTTCAAATTCAAGTTGGTCAGATAAGTCGCTCTTAAAATATACACAAATAACAAAACATCCTTTTTTTTTTTCTACTGGTTTTGGTTAGCATTTTATTTGCATTAAGTCGGTGGGTAGCAGAAACCCAATCGAGATTCTAAATTAATTTGGTTTTTTGAGTAACAGGGTTTTTTTTTCCCCCACCAAGATCAAGTTTTCGGACACTTCTTACAGCATGCAAGCTGACAGTGCTGGGACTTGTTTGATATTTAACTAATAACACGAACCTTAACCCTGTTAATTTAAAATACATCAAAAGTAATCTAATCAATTAATTAATTAATTAATTAATATATATATATTAATAATATTATTTATTATATAATTAATGTAATAGTTTCAATATATTCTAAAATTTCTCGGCACATGATCATGTGAAATGTACCCCTCTCCCTTCAAATTCAAAGAGGACCACCCAACTTGGACGGCCTAACCATACGCATCACAGCATACGTCATGATTCATAATTAATAAATGCAGCATGCTTTTGTTGACCATGCGCATCATGTGTCTGTCCTTGTACAGAGTTCAAGGAAACACACATTGGTTTGGGCCTTGCCACGAGCACCTTCCTCAGTTAAACACTGCTTGCCTAGAGCCTACTGGTAAGAGCATTTTTAAAATTCTTTATAAATTTTATTCTTTAAATATTTATTTATGTAGTAAATAAAAAAATAAAAAATAATATTTTTTAAATTTTAAATAAAAATAAATTAATATTATTTTAATTAAATAATTATTTTTTAAGTAAAAATCAATAACAATTAAAACACTTCTCTCTATTTCTTTATTGAAAAATAATAAAATATAAATTGAAGAGAAAAAAATTAACTCTCTAAATTTAAAGAGAAAAAATCAATTTTTATTTAAAAAATCTTAATTGAAATGTCTTTTTAAACTTTAAATATTGATATACCTCTTCAAATAAATAATAAAATCTTATTTAAAAATTTTTTTGGTGAAGCTCTAACCTGGGAGGGTTTGGACATTTTTTCCCTTTTTTTTTTTGCCATTTTTGACCGTTACTTATCAGTTGAGGGACTAATTAAGAAATGTTTAATTATGTATGTACAGCATTGGTATTCATATATTTATTTTATTTCTGCTAACGACAAACCAAAAGTTTATTCTTCCTAAATTCGACATCGACGGCAAGTTAGAGACACTTATTCATGGAAATCACATGAATATATATATACACACATATACGTATATCAACTGAAATTTGAGGATGTCCGATGGCTGGCTTAAATCATGAGTTACGACTGAAATTGTACCTCCATTAAGAACGCCGCCCTCTTCAGGATAAGTTAATCAGTGTACATACAAATGAAACAAAATTGTACATTTTCAATTTGTTTACGAATTAGTGTTTGCCTAATCAATGACTATCTAAAGCACTAATCTTCAAATTTTCGTCATAATCAGAAGAAGTATGAGTATCAGTATAAGTATCGGAGAAAGGAACTTTTGTCGACGGTGGGGAGTAGTGGGGATAAAAAATCTTCCTCAGCTGATTGTACCTCTCCCCGTCAAAATCGTGAAGTTTCATCAGCTTCTTCTGCTTGGTGCTAAACCTGCTCTTGTAGAACCCTCCAAAAGTAGGCTCTTTTGCTGTCTTGAGGAAAAAAAGATAGCTGCCAATGACGGATGAGGATGTGACAAAGAAACACACAGGCTCCATCACGTCCCACGAGAGTTCCCAGAACGTCAATCTCATGAACGCGGCTGTTTGTACTACAAAGTAACCGAGTCCACACCACAGCTCTCGACGAACAAGGGCGTCCGCTTTTTTGTCAATCACCGCTTTTTGTTTCTCCATTTCTTCGTATTCTTTTCTTCTTGGGTGGTTTTGATTTGGATTGGCTGATGGCAGAGGAATTACACCCTCGATAGCTTTTGTTACCTGCAATCAGCAAAATGGGAAGGGAAAAAAAACAACTTTTGGGTAACGCTTTCTTCTTTTACGGGCTATTACATACATGGTGTATAAAGTAAATGAATTAATAATATGCATTTTCCAACCAATAATTTGGACTAAAACGTTAAACACTTCCTCGACCAGCCGCTAGACTCCAAAACTAACTAAAATGGAAAATGAATTGAGCTATAGAAAATTTTTTAAATTAGGGAATATATATATATATATATAAATATGAAAAATGAAGCTGACGTCCACCAGGCCACCACCACCCAATGGGAGTCCATCAGTCTATTCACAATTTCCCATTTATGTGACTCAAGGTGAGATTATCTTGTGGACAAGGATCAAACAGGTTGAGATATTAATATTATGTAAAGCTGTAGCCAACCCATGACTGTTAAAGGACCATCCAGGATGCGTCAACAAATGAAGCTAGACCGTTCACACTGAATGAAAACTGAGAAGGAATAATCTAGGCATCTAACATTTAATTGATTTCCTTCATCTAATCCTAATTCCAGAGGTTACCAACAAAAGTTTTGAAGATATACATACATATATATATATATTACATCACATGACCACAAGACAAGAAAAACAACTAGAACACAACAATCAGTTTTCAGCCCCAGTAACGTTGATTCAAATTATTTAAACCATTTTTTTAAAAAAGATAATCATAGAATAAGATAATTTTTAGAATCTATTTCATAATTGATACTGATAATGACTTAAGAAAAAAAAAAGTATACCTTTTTTTTTTTAAAAAAATAACCATTTAAATTTTAAAATGTTATGATTTATTCAATAGTTGAATAAAATAACATTGAAAAGGCCCTAAAAATACAATCAATTATTTCATGAAATTATTCATTAAAGCTAATTATATATTTATTTATTATTTAACTCCTTTTAAGGTAAATCTCCTTTGATTTAATTAATTTAGCTTATTCTATCCTTTAAATGTGTAGTTGAACCATACACGAAAGGCAGGCAAAGGCATGGGCGTGACCCCAAAACCTAACCCGAGAGGGACTTTGAAAAAAATCTTGAATTTGATCATTTAAAGGACAAAGAAGGGGGCTTCTATGGTCCTTCAAGCCCCTAATTTACCATCTCTAACGGGCTACCCTGTTTCAAGATCTGACCTGTGGAAGAAAGAACACACAAAACACAAAAAAAAATAACCACAAAAACCCATATCAGTTCTCAGCATCGCCCAAATTATTAAAAATTAAAAACACTCATAAATCCAGAACCTATTTCTTCATGACCATGCATGATGCATGCTATAATTTTAACCTTAATCTGTAAACAAAACATTGCTGTCATAAAAATAATCAAGTAATAACAGCTAATTATATTAATTACATTTCGATTAACTTTATTTGTACTATTAAAAATTTAAGGGGTAAAAGAATTGAAACGAAATTTACCTGTTCAGGTTTTAGAAAAACGACATTTCCCAAAACGATGACGTTTCCGGCATCATCAAGCGATTTTGCAAACTGCAACCCTAGTTCTCGATCCGAACAAGCCTCTTCACACACCCTAACAAACTCCGAATACGGAATCCAATTTCTCTCGATCATCCTCAGCCTATCCTTGACCATCTCCATCTTCACCGCCCGAAGCACCTTCTTCGCCTCCTCCACCGTCAATCCTTCCGCCTTCTCCTTCTCCTTCTCCTTCTCCGCCGCCTTCATCGTCGGCGGCGGACTCAACCCGTCCAGTCGGATCCTATCTCTAGCAATATCGATTGTTATCAGCTTCTCCATAAGATTCTCGCCCCCGACCGGCGAGATTGTCGGTTGGAACATCGCTGCCTTGTGGAGAAACCTCCGGAATACGCCGTTGTCTCCCGGATCCGGAGCATTGTTTCGGGTCGGGTTTTGAGAGATTCGGCTTGCCGCCGCTGCGGTGGACGAAATGCGGTAATTGGTTAGCGCCCGCCTTGAGGTCTTCGTTATGTTGAAGAGACGTTCAGCTAATGTCTTCCTCAACGCCATTGGTGAATAAAAATTTTTAAAGAAATTTGAAATTAAAAAAAAAATAAAAGAATTAAGAGAGAAAGCGCGAGCGTTTTAGAGCTTCCAAGAATTCATAAAAAATGACGCGTTTGTCTTCCGATGAAGGTTTCAGCGTTGTTTGGAATCATTATATAGCTGTCCCAAACGAGAGGAAGATTAAAATTTTGATATTCAATTTACCGCGATATTTTAAGAATGACAAACCGAGACAACTTCAACGGACGATAAATTATTAATGCCCCACGTTCCCGAATATTCGCTCTATCAATTTTTTTGAGTCTCTCTCAAAGGAACATTGTGAAATATTCCCATCTGCTACAATTTCTCGATAAATTGGGGACATGTACATCGTAAACTTAAGCTGAGCAAGGTACACGTGGTTGGCTGAGGATTGTAAACCAAAGCCGCCACAACCGTCCGATCATATGAAAATTTATTGATCAGAGTAGGCAACTGACGTTGACTCTAACCGGTGATGTTGGAAATCACACGTTTAACACGTGTGAGGGGGAGAGATTGGAGAGCGATGGTTATTTATTTTGAAGGGTCAAAAGTAAAATATATAATATAATAGGCTTGTTTGTTTACATGTAGTGTAATGCCGCTCATACGGCCGCTATGCGAGAACTGGTCATTGATTGGTCTTACGTTTGCGCAAACGTGTCGCCACATATTGTTCATATCTATCAAAGTTTGATTACCATTGAAGACGGAGAGAGATTTTATTTTACGTAGAGGCTAATTAATTACACACAGTAGTGTTGCCGCGTGGGCGTTAGTTATAAATGACAAGATAGATATGACCTTCCCCGGTTAGTTAACTTCGCAGTTCGGGTGGTTTAAATGTCTGGAACGTTCTGTAATTAAGATAGAGCTGCCATCAATAGAACAATTTTAGACCTTATTTTATGGAAATAAATTAATTGCAATTATTGTTTTTAAATTTAGTTAATCTCTAGGGTTTGCTTAATTGAAATATGTTTTTGAAAAATCCCATCTCTTTTTACGTATGGAGGAGGACAAATTACAAATATCATTTATATTCTATATTCCTCAATGGGGATGGAGATTATATTAGGGGAAATAATTGTTTGATTAGAATATCAGCCGTAATACTTAAATATTTTGGATATATGAATCAAGTAAAATTATGTATACATCCTTAGTCATTGAATTAAATTAATAACACATTTTAATTATGGGCAAAATTGATAATAGAAAATGTCATATATCATCCTAATAGTTGTATAAAATATTCATTAAAATTACAATTTTCACTTTGTTTGTGCTAGCAAATATCAAAAATCAACTGCATGTATGTTTTGGGATTGCTTTAGATTGTTAAATAATCAATTATTTGACAATCTAAAACTTAAAAAGTGTTTGTTGAATTCAATTTGAAAGTGATTGTTAACAAATCCGATTCTTTAAAAATCATATTTTGTATTGATTTTTAAAAGTTACCTTGAGTGGTTTTTGAAAACCAAAATTTATAAGATACAATACCAATTGTACCCTTAAAATAGTATATATTTCTAAAAATAACCTTATGACAAATTTAGTTTAATTTCATATTTTATAAATTTAAAATTAAAATTAAAAGACCTTACCATTGGACTCTTATATATTCCAACGCCAATGATTGCAACGTCGCCATCGTCGACAATCAAAAAATGATTTTAGAGTGACAAATTACATACCATTAGATTTTAAATTTATCAATCTGTCCAACAAGGGTAACTTTATCGAAAAATACGCCATATGGTGACTCCATGAGGTGCACCACTAGGGTTGGCAATGTGAAGGATGAGATGAGATTTATTAATTTCAGTCATTTCTTGTACATGTAAATTGGATAAATAAGAAAATCTTATTTCTGTCTATATATTTTTTTTTGGATAAAAATATGTCCTAATTTTGTCCCAAATGTAGGATCCCATTTCAATTGAAAAAATTTTCATCGTTAGTCGACAATGAAACGAGATTTGCCAATACAGCCCCATCATGTATATGCAGGTGGAAGAAAAAAAGTCTCACTCTCATCCTTATATTTTTTTTATGGGATAAAAATATGTCATAACACTGTCCAAAATGAGATGAGATCCTGCATCAAAAAAATTTGCCATCCCTATGCACCACCACCCACATCAATCTCATCAGCTACCGAAGATGGGAAACCGAATGGTGGATTACCTAGATGAGTCACCATTGAATGGTGGTGTTACACTGCCACCACTTCTTTTGGTGGTTTTTGCGCCATGAAATGGCCATCAACGTCGACAAAATTAGTTTGCTTATGTAGATCGGCAAAGTTTCAATATTTTGGTACCAAATTTCAAAAATTAACTATGTTTAAGAAAATAACTTCTTTGTCTCCCTTAAGGACACTCCAACTGTCACAATGTTTTACTGTAATAATGTTAAGGGTGGTTTAGGTCAGTTTTTAAATTTAAATGGGGTTATAATTCCCAGTTTTTGTAAATAATCTGAACATTTTTTTCATTTTCCGAATTATATTTTTTTCAGTCCTATCTATTTTTGTATTTTAGAAAGAAAAACACTGTTACTTTATACATAGCAACAATAGTATTGGGCAATGATGAAAATATGCAGTGGATGTGTGTTCGGCATTGTTTTCAAATTTTATTTTCTATTTTTTAAATCTAAATAATACCAATAACGTGTTTGGTACATCATTTATGAGAATATCTTTGAAAATGCAAAAACACTTTAATTGATGAAAAAAACGTGTTATGTAATCTAAGTTAGTAAGAAAGTTCTTAATTCTTATTTTCCATATAGAGAGATTATGAACTAATATACTAAGGGAATTCGACCCATTCCTTATTTTTTAAAAGACCAATATTATTTACTTTATTAGAGGTTATATAAAATTTGCCAAAGACCAATACTAACATTATTGGTATCATTAGGAGCTATAAGAAATTTTCAAAAAATTAATATAATAATGTTATTATTATTTTTTAATGGGGGCTTAAAATAAAATTTTCATGAGTTAGCCATACTTAACCTCACCTGTGAAACCATTGCAATGTGAAGTGCGTCTTTGCCCTTAGCACCTTTAAATTGATAATGAGTGAGGTTATTTGCACTTTAAAAATTACTCTAAACACTCTTATTTTAATAAATTATTTTTTAATTATAAAAACACATGTCATATGAATTAAACAAGGACTCTTTCTTATAAATTGACATAATATAATTACTCTGAACACTTATATAGTACACTTCCTATTCAATAAATAATATTCTTGCCATAACCTTTTAAAGTTTTTATTTTTAATCTCTTAAACAATATTTTTAATATATTTTGGACTACTACTACTTCTTCTTCAAAATAATTTTTAGAGTGCAGATAACCAAACCATTAGTAATTTGTTATTTTAAAATAGAGTTGGAGTTAAAAGATTTATTTTATTAAATATATGTATTTTGTTTAAAGAGAAGTTCTTAATATTGCATTATTTGATGTATGCGTGTCTTTTTTCCTTTTTTTTTTTTTAGTTTTCTTTTATGCTTATCTTCGTTCACTCAAACATATAAAATAAAATTGAAGTCGTCTAATAAAAGATCCTAAAGGCCGGCCCTACTAATACGCATTACAATGTCAAAATATTTGTTTCTTGTTCCTCCAAGCAAAACTCAACCGGCCAAGATGTTGTAATTGCTATCAGATTGAAATCAAAATCATAATTTAAGAATGAATCACGTTGGTCCCATGCAACAATTGTCAAGTTCATAAATATGTGCTGCGTGGGAAAATTTTAATCCAAAATTATGTTTTTCCGCGCTATTGCCACTGTTTCATGCGAATTGTCTACTTGCAAGAAAGTGACTGCATTTCTAGATTAAAATAATTCAAATAAATCAGGGAAAAAAAAGTTAAACTGATCCAACTACTATTATTATTATGCTTAAAAAAATTAAAATTAACGATCCATATGAAATCTTGAACATGTATTTTAAACAATCGACCGATCCTTTAACGTGTCATTGACTAAGGGTCCAGTTGAAATTGTTTTTAAGAGGTTTAAAAGTAATTTTAAAAAATTAAAAGTTAATTTTGGTATTTGATTATTTTTTTAAAAAAAATTTACTTTTGACAAAATTATCCCATCTTACAATAAATTTTGAAAAGTATGAAGGAGTAGTTTTGAATTTAAGAATCAGTTTTAAACTTAATACAATTCCATATATATTCTCATATATATAATAAAAATTCAAAATCATCCTTATTAATTAGGAAATAAAATCATTAACTATAAGGAGATAATTATTATTACCAACTATATTGAGATAACAAAATAAAAAATAAAAGTAAAAATATACAATATTTATTGAGTTATTAGTTAATATATATGCAAAACAAAAATTGTTTTATATACATATTTATTTAACATTATATATATCCAATTTAGTTATTTGCATTTTTATAACAATTTAATAATAAGATTTAACAAACACATATTATTACTTTTTAAACTCACAACACTTTTAGAAATAAATTTTACTAAACGTTTAATTAGTTCTCTTCGCAGCTTATTATTTTTACAGTATAACTAACAACAATCATTTTAAAAACAACAGCATTACTAAATTGGCTCTAAGAGTAACTAGCTAATTATTTGATTTACATTTTTTTTTAAAGATTTTTAGTATTTTTAGAATCTTGCCCTAATTAAAACTCATTTTCTAGACATTTTGATCGAATTCATTAAAGTAAAATCCCGTAAATGTGTTGTTCAAAATTTTTTAACCATATTCGAATAGCATAATAATATTCCTCAGTCTTTGAATTATTTATTCTCGTTTGTCTTCCATCTCGCATCATGTGTTCGGATAATATAATTCAATGGCAGCTAAAATTGCAGTTGAAGATTTAGATTTAAAAATATTAAACTAAGCACGGAATAGAAAAGAATGAAATAAATTAGATTATCTCAACTTGTAGATTGTCTATTATGACATTGTAACAGCCCTAGCGTTGTGGTTGCCAGATTAAAGTATTAAATTTTTTTATTTTTTTTTAACGGCACCATCACAATATTAATTATCGTCCGTTGCTTTCTGAGATTTAAGTATTATATAATAGACAGCTCATTGTCAATGTAATGTCAAATGCGCCGCATTGTTAAGATTTAAAATGGAATTTTAAGAACTCTCTTAGACGAAAAAAAGGGTTATATTCATTTTCGATTTACATTTCATTGCCTTCAAAATCTCTTGACTTGATCTCCAAATCTCCCCATCAAATTCAAATAAAATTATCACATGGTATAATTCATTACATTATTCATTCCTGCTTGTCACGAGCCCGAAATTTATACGTTTAATTTTCATATTTTTGTGTTCATATATTGTCAATCATATTCAAAGGTCGGAGCGAAGAAGATAATTGCTTGTGTAGACATAAGATTTCTTCGTTGATCTGTATTTTTAAAAGATAAGTTTGGATTAAACACATGATTTGAAGAATTTGTGATATATATGAGTTAGTTGGCACGTTATAATCAAATAAATTTTAGGATTATTGTCAAAACCAACTCTCGGAATATAGAATTTTTAAAATCATTTATCAAAAAGTTTGATATTCGTCATGGAGCATATACATTTACTAGAAGCCTTCACAGATCACAAGGACAATCTTTTTCAACAAAATTAATGAGGGATAATGAAAACCTACTAATTCCAGTTTCAGTAAAATCGAACTAATAATGTTGGGTTGCTAAAACTGAGTGCTTAATTAGTTTCTGTGTTAGGCTAATCGGTTCTCTGCAATTTAAGTAAAGAATTTGTAGCAAGCATATAAATTTTAGAAAGCAAAAGCTGCATCGAGGAATGATAATGCATGTTGCAAGAATATATAATTGAATGAAAATCTTGGTGGGGTTCGCACAATAACAGTACGAGTGAAAGGATAGAAAGGTTTTTGATATAATTGACCCAATAAGAATCGTGGAGAAAAATAATTGAGTGCAATAATTTGAGAAGATGAACTGGATGCTCAAAAACAAGGCATTTATCTGTGGCCGGCCCTTATCCTAGCAAAAGCTTACAAGTTACAAAGATTGCCGCTATTCTCTTCCTCACCCCACTAGATGGTAAATTGACGTCTTTCACTAGTCGATTTCAACTGAAAGATGTGGAAAAATGAGTGTCGCATAATGGCAATTTTCAATATCCAAGATTGCGTTTGCAAACACGGACACCACCATGCTTAGGTTTATGGGTAGCGTGATTTGATTCTCCAATCCAATTGTCCTAAAATGGCTTCCTTTTTAGATTTAGAGCCCTCGCGATGTGTTGGTGCGTACTTGTCCAATCCTGAACTCGGAATGTGCGCTACATGACTAATTAGAGAAAGTTAAAGTCAGATCAAATGTCATAGGAATAAGAAAAGGCATAAACAAATAATTAGTGATATCCTTCTTTAGTCAGTCAAAAGAAGAGTTGAGTTGGACGCAACGCAAGCATTTAGTATATAGACAAATTAATGACTGCGAAGTAAATGAAGGATTGAGCTGGACGCAACGCAAGCATTTAGTATATAGACAAATTGATGAATATGAAGCTAAATAATAAAACTTGGATGTTTCTTCATTTTAATTAGTGTAAAGGTATAAATATACATATATATTAAAAAAAAAAGAGAAGAATTCTTAGGGAGTTCATGGTTACCGCATGAGTCATGACCGAATTTTATGGTGTGGGAAAGTCCAAGAGCAAATGTGTGCCGATGAATGATGATATTCCATGTTAGTTGGACTTAGACTGGAGAGGCTCACGTCGTTTAGCTTTAACAGGACAAGACTAGAAGTAAAAGCAATCCCACAAGTTAAAGAATGAGTACATGCAACATCAAATATAAAAGGAACCGCGCTCAGGCCTATAGCCTAGGCAGAATTGCGTTTGGAACACCCGTGCCTTTTCTTCTTGGCAATCCCATCTTGCCTTGGACTTAATTGAATAGCATATATTCTTGGGAATTGTTACTGTGACTCTGGCATGATGTGGGTGGACTGTGACTGTTGCTTCTGGCTCACAACTTCTCCAAGAATCGGTTGTGTCTCGGTTCAGCTATAGCATGCATAGGCAGCACCCAAATTATTCGTACCATAGATTTCATGTCGCAGAACCACAATCCAAATTCTAACTACTAATGCAAATTGAAATTTTGATTGAATTTGAAATCATATGGACTGGTAAAACAATGCTTCTTACTAGTCCTTCGAATGTTTTAAGCTAAGCAAAAGATTCCTTCTGGAGATTGACGATACGCAAACATAAAAAAGTACTGCCAGATAGATCATGTTTCGTCTTTAGCAAATAAATTTATGCGCAGACCTCTTTGTTAATTAGCATGAAATTTACGTTATACGGCTCATTTCTTCAGACATTATTGCTTGGAATCTGGTTTTTCACAGATTTTAGGCTCGTCAATTGATATTATTGACCAGTAAAAAGATCATAACTTATTAACTTTCCATTTTTCTCCCATAAAAAAGAGAAGAACAAGAAATGCAGCTAGTTGACAGTAGTGCCCAACAGCCACATTTTCAGTAGCACGGCATCTGAGACCGAGGTTATTCAAGAAAAAAACACTGTCCCAATTAACGTTGATTAATTGTAAACTAGCTGCTTTGATTCTGCGCAGGCGGCACAACACAAAAAAATCAAAATTCAAAGCTTTTTCTGATAAATTAAAGGGTCAAGATTCCTAATACATCCTTTACATTCAGAAATGACGACTCCTCTTCTACCCCGGACCAAGTCTCAATACGGACTCTTGCCTATCCAGGTAGCATAAAGTAAGGACGGATAGATCATGGCTTGCCTGTAATCACAAAAATTTTACATCACGGTTACTCAGTTTATTTATTTGGATGGCCGACCTCTGTTTCATGAACTTGCTTTCTCCCACGACCAAGAAATGTCAACAAGATTGAGTTGTAACAAGTAAAATGATCTTATCTAGCTGATAAATTGTACTTGGATTGAGTTTTGCTAAATGCAAACCATCTCATTTGGTCAGACACATGGAATTTTACGCTTACACGACAGGGCAAGGGAGCTGTCTGTACTATACGCTGCCATGTCTTAACACATGTCATTTTTTAATTAATAGAAGCTAACGTAGTGGATATATACGAATACCTGTCAATACGTAATTAATTAATGAAACCAATCTGAGAACATCAATCTTCAATGCCAATCTCATCCTGCTTGCCCCACTAAGCATGTACAATCTTTGTATTATATATATATATATACATACACACTCAAGTTTAAGAGCTAAGGGACGCCCAAAATTTTGTCTTCGAAGAATGCTGAAATAATGGATGACATAAAATAAGCTACAATTGGCTAATTAATCAGATAAGCAACATGTGAGGATTTAATGCCCAGTGATTGGGAACATGTAAAAATTTTGTTAGAAGTTACGTTTTTCGTTACCTCCATAGGAGGCTGGCAAACTCTTTGATTTCACCTTGAATAGGTGCCAGTGTTAGGAAATTGGTGGGTGCAGCAGGACCGCAGCTAAAATAAAATTAGAAATAAAATAAAGAACAAGCACAATAGAGGACACCAGAAAATTACGTGGTTCGGCTTTTAACCTACATCCACGGGCGAAGACAGAAGGAAATATTTTACTAGTGAAAAGGAGTTACAAGTATTGTAGTATTTTAGCTCATTTCCCAAAACCCCAATACACCCAAACTCTCAAATCACTATAACTCTTAAAAAAAAAAAAACCCTCTCTAAATAAAGAAAAGAACTGAAGAACTCGATGATTTACAAATGAAGGGAGCCAGCATTTTTATAGCAAAAAATTGGCTACTGTTCATTTAATATTTAATTATTATTTTTATTTTATTAATTTTTCTTTTCTTTTCCTTCTTCGGCCCAGCATCTCTTTTTCTAACTTCACATTTCTTCTTCAAACATTTACAGCTTCTAGATTACGACTCATCATCCTCCATTCTTCTTTTGTTTTCTTTGTTTCAAAGAATGCAGCAACAGCCGCATTCAAAACAGGGAAAAGTGGTGCCACCTTCTAGAAAAGGTGGTGCTATTTTCCATATTCTCCCACTTGGAGATTAGAGTGAAAAGCAATCAATCTCCACACTATCCTTTCTGCTTCGCCATAATCATGTTGCCTACATTGTTGCTAGGCCACAGGAGGATCTACTTCAGACAAACTTATCAGTATTTATCGGCTTGGTCAAAACATCTGCTAGGTTCTCATTCGTATGGATTTTCTGTAAATCCACACTTCCATCTTCCACTACTTCTCGAACGAAGTGATACTGAACTCCTATGTGCTTTGTCCTGGAATGAAAAGCTGGATTCCTTGCAATGTGCAAGGCACTCTGACTGTCACAAAACACAGGAATTTTCTGTTGTTTGTGCTCGAGCTCCTCCAATAATCTTTGTATCCAGATAGCTTCCTTGCAAGCTTGTGTAGCTGCCATGTATTCTGCTTCTGTTGTAGATAAAGCCACAACGGTTTGCAGTTTCGAAACCCAGCTTACAGCTGCTCCCGCAAGTGTAAACACATAACCAGTAGTGGATTTCCTTTTATCAAGGTCTCCTGCAAAATCTAAATCCACATAGCCCCTGACAGTAAACTCTGACCCTCCATAACATAATGCAACATCTGAGGTTCCTCTGATGTATCTCAGAATCCTCTTCACAGTTATCCAATGCTCTCCGCCAGGATTCGCCATGTATCGACTGACTGCTCCCACTGCTTGTGCAATGTCCGGTCTTGTACATATCATAGCGAACATTAAACTTCCCACTGCTGATGCATACGGTACTCGAGACATCTCCTTCCTCTCTGCTTCATTGCTAGGACACATACTTGAGGATAATTTGAAATTAACAGGAAGTGGGGTAGAAATTGACTTACAATCTTGCATGTTGAAGCGCCGCAAGATTTTCTTCAAATAATTCTTCTGTGAGAGCCAAATCTTCCTGTTATTTCTGTCTCGGTGAATTTGCATCCCTAGAATCTTGTTTGCTGGTCCCAAGTCCTTCATTTCAAACTTCCTACCCAACTGTGCCTTCAATTCTTGGATTCGATCTTTGTTGGGACCTGCTACCAACATGTCATCCACATACAACAGTAAAATGATGAAATCATTATCTTCAAACCTCTTGTAATATGTACAATGATCTGAACTGAGTCTGTTGTATCCAAGGCTCATGATGAAGGAATCAAATCTCTTATACCAACACCTCGGCGCCTGTTTGAGACCGTATAGAGATTTGTTCAACCTGCAAACCAAGTTCTCCTTTCCTTTTTCTGCAAAACCTTCTGGTTGGAGCATATAAATTTCTTCTTTAAGTTCTCCATGAAGAAATGCAGTTTTAACATCTAACTGCTCTAGATGTAGGTCAAATGTAGCACACATTGCCAAGACTATTCTGACTGTTGTGAGTCGAACCACCGGAGAAAATATCTCGTTGAAGTCAATACCTTCTTTCTGAGCATATCCTTTCACTACCAGTCTCGCACGATACCGCTCCACTTGGTCATTGCCATCACGTTTGATCTTGTAGACCCATTTGTTTCCAATAGCTTTTCTTCCACGTGGTAGTGGTACAAATTCCCATGTCTTGTTCTTGTGTAGAGCTTCAATTTCTTCCTGCATTGCTGTCATCCACAAAGCAACATCTGAGCTGTTTAAAGCTTCATGGAAAGTTGAAGGCTCTCCATCCTCTGTTAGAAGACAGTATGCAACGTTGATCTCTGTGACATACTCCGAGTGCCACGTTGGCGGTCGTCTCTCACGAGTTGACCGACGAACTTCTGGAGCCTCGGACTCAACTGGTTCTTGTTCCTCGTGCTCTGATGCTGCTTCAGAAGAATCTGAATCTTCTGGATTATTTTCGACATATACCGGCACAGTCTCTGACTTTTCTTTTACAGTGCCATTATCTTCATCTTTTCTTTGCAGTTGATCTTCTACAAAAATAACATCTCTGCTAATGACGATTTTGTGGGCAGTGGGGTCCCACAGACGATACCCCTTTACTCCATCAGCATACCCCAAGAAGATACATCTTCTAGATTTTGCATCCAGCTTTGTTCTTTCTTGGGCATTGTACATCACGTACACAGGACATCCAAATGCATGTAGGTAGGAATAATCAGTTGGCTTTCCAGTCCACATCTCCATCGCCGTCTTCAACCCAATAGCTGTAGATGGCGATCGATTTACTATATAACAGGCAGTTTTGGCTGCTTCTGCCCAGAATGAATTGGGTAGACCAGCAGTCCTCAACATAGCTCTTATTCTTTCTGTAAGAGTTCTGTTCATCCGTTCTGCCACTCCATTTTGTTGAGGAGTGTATGCCACCGTGAACTGTCTCTGAATACCTTATTGCTTATAGAAAGCAAGAAACTCGCCGTCTGTATATTCTCCACCATTATCTGTCCTCAAGCACTTGATCTTTTTACCAGATTCAAGTTCTACCCGCGCTTTGTATTCTTTAAACACAGGAAATACATCTGACTTTTTCTTAATTGGATACACCCAACATCTTCTGGAATAATCATCAATGAAAGTCACCATGTACTTTGCACCTCCCATGGATATATCCGGTGATTCCCAAACATCAGAATGAATCAAGTCTAGAATGCATTTACTTCTAGCAATAGATCTACTGAATTTTAATCTATGCTGCTTACTTATAACACAATGCTCGCAAAATGGTAAACTTACCGATTTGAGCCCCGGAAGCAATTTTCGCTCAAAGAGAATCTTCAAGCCTTGTTCTGACATGTGGCTGAGTTTGAGATGCCACATCATCGTTGATTCTTCTCCATTTGACGCGACACACGCATCAGCCTCCTGTAGTGTTTCTCCTTTAAGCATGAATAGATTATCATCGATCTTCTCTGCCTTCATCAATACAAGCGCGCCTTTAACGATCTTCATAATTCCATTCTCCACATGAGTTTTGCACCCATGACTATCCATTTGTCCCAAAGACAATAGATTTTTCTTTAGGCCGTTGACATGTCGTACCTCCCCAATTGTGCGAATTGTACCATCAAACATTTTTATTTTGATAGTACCAATACCAGCGATCTCCAAGGCATGATCGTTACCCATATATACAGATCCTCCTGAGATAGGTTCATATGTGTAGAACCATTCTCTCCTAGAGGTCATGTGCCAGGTAGCTCCTAAGTCTATAAGCCAGACATCAGAAAGTCGTTTTCTGCCTTCTGAAACAGTTGTTGCCTCACTGTAGAGTATTTCGCCATCATCCGAGGTACTTGCTACACACCCCTGAGCATTTGATGACTCAGGTTCTTTGCCCTCTTTTCTCTTCTGGTTACTCCAACACTCTTTCTTGACATGCCCTTTCTTGCCACAGTTGTAGCATTTAACATTCTTCTTACTTCTGGATTTTGATCTACCATGACTTTGACTCCCACTGGAGCCACGTTCTGTTGATCTCCCTCTCGTCACCGATAGCGCATCCGCTTGCTGCGAACTTGCTTGTCTGTTTTCCTTATTTTTCCGCCTGCTCTCCTCATTTAATACGGAGGCTGCAACATCGTCGAAAACTAAACTGTCCACTAGATTGTTGTTCGTCAGGTTGATGATGAGTTGATCATACGAATCTGGTAGACTTTGAAGTAGAAGTTCTGCACGTTCATTTTCCTTTATATTATGACCCAACATTGTGAGTTGTGAAAATAGAGTCTTCAAGGTGTTGATGTGGTCGGTCACCATTGTAGATTCTGCCATTCGAAGAGTATAGAGTTTTCTCTTCAAGAAGATTTTATTGTGTAGTGACTTGGCCTCGTACAATTTTGTGAGAGTATCCCATATTTCCTTCGCTGTATTTTTCTCTGCCACACTGGATAATACTCCATCTGCAAGTGCCAAGTGTAGATCAGAAATGGCGTTGCCGTCTACCTCGTTCCACTTGTCATCAGTTATCTCCATGGGCCTTTCTCCAATTGCTACCAAGCAATTATTTTTCCTCAATACAGCTTTCATCTTCATTTTCCACAACGAAAAATTATTTCCGTTAAACTTCTCAATTTCATACTTTGCCGTCATTTTGTTGATAAATACCGCACACAAGCTAGTGTACCACCTTGAATAGTTGTGAGTATGTGTGAGAATGCACACCAGGAAAGTTCCTAGGAAAGACTGGAGGGGTCACAATGGTCCCACTTAAAACCCAGACTCCTTAAGCTCTTATCGCCTTTGTGACAGAACTTTCCTAGACATGTACAAAACCACACAGTTGCTTTACTCACACCACTATTCTCTGCTTTGCACTGCAAAATTCTTGGATTGCTTCCACCGTTTCACGTGAATAGTACCGTATACGTGAATAAAACCGTATATGTGAACAGTATTGTATACGTGAATAGTATCGTATACGTGTACAGTGCCGTATACGTGAATAGTACCCCTTACGTGAACAGTTCCCGACTCCAAAAAATACAACCAATAGCTCTGATACCACTGTTAGGAAATTGGTGGGTGCAGCAGGACCGCAGCTAAAATGAAATTGGAAATAAAATAAAGAACAAGCACAATAGAGGACACCAGAAAATTACGTGGTTCGGCTTTTAGCCTACATCCACGGGCGAAGACAGAAGGAAATATTTTACTAGTGAAAAGGAGTTACAAGTATTGTAGTATTTTAGCTCATTTCCCAAAACCCCAATACACCCAAACTCTCCGCCAGAAGACTCTTCAGGTGATCATTGGCCTAATGGCGCCACCACAACAACTGACAAAACAAAGAAAAATTAGAAAAGCTTCTCTGCAATACAAACCCACACACTTAAGTTGTCAGCGCATCCAACTATTCCAAAGCTTATGTCTTCGCGTGGTAAATGAGATCCAAAAGAAGTTACAAAAATAATTAGAAATTTAATGTGCTAGAGGCTGCTCCTGCTCCACCATGTAATTGAAGCTAACTAAAGCGGAGAGAACAATTTGAGTGGATATTGTTTGGAAGGAAATTTAGGTGGCAAAGGAAAGTCATCGTCATTGATCAGGTGGGAGCAATAGCTGAGACAGGCAAGAGATATACTCCCTATAGAAGGACAATTCCAATGAAGGGACATAATTGAAACTCAAATGTAGCAGTTGGAGCTCACACGTGAGTGTCTGCATGATATTAGAAAAGAACAAAAATCTTTGCCCCTTGGGGTACAAACATGGAGCCAATGCGGGAAGGGCTCGATTGAATAAAGCAATAAGAGAGATCTACGTAACAATACTCAGCTGTCTCCTGAAAACCAGTGGCTCTACTGGTGGACTCATTCATCCTTTGTACCCTTCAGGTCGGGTTATCTTCATCTAGACAAAGGATGAATAAGTGGCAAAGGCTTACTTGCTCTCCACGCTTATAAAATCACTGTCGTAAGTAAAAAGATGAAAATAGCCCGACCTGGAGGGGGCAGGCCAATGAGAATACGCCAGGTGTCCGAACTTATTAAAACGGAAAGTTCCCACGTTTTCCATTTTGGGTAACTTGCTTCCTGCTCACGAACTAATCATCTTGAAACTTTAAGTTCGCCATTTCAAGATCGCCATTAATAGGGATGGCAATTGTACCCGCAAACCCGCCCAAACCGACCCCCCAAAACCCGCCCGTTGCGGGCGGGGTTAGTATTATAAATTAAAACCCGCACATGGATGCGGGTGGGTTTGGTATTAACCTTATATCCGGTGAATACCCGCATGGATATCCACCAAATCCGCAATATTTTTTTCAAATATTTTAAATTTAATTTAAATCTAAAAATGTATAAAGAAAATAATGTCATTAATTAAATTACCAAATAGCCAAAGGCTCAAAGTTGTGTATGTGTGTATGTGACCTATATCCTATTCTAAAGTCATAATCTAAAGAAAACTAAAGGCATTTTCCTTCGAATTAGTATTTGAAAATATTAATCTTAATTATTATTATAGGCATTGTGTTGGATGGGTGCTTATGGTGGTGAATGAAATGAATATCTTCTCTTGGAGCTTGTTTTAAATGATAATATGAAATGTAATTATTATTTTTAGATACTAGTTTGTGTTTTTTAAATGGATTTGTGTAATTTATACTTAAATTTGAGAATTTGTGTTGAATTGATGTGGAAATTTTAATTTTTCATTTACATTATTTAAATATAAAATTGAGTATGTTATATAGAATTTGAGATTATTATTATAAATTTATATATTAAACATTTGTGATTTTAAATACGGAAACCCGCAAAAAATCTGCCAGATACCATTGCGGGTTTGGTAATTGTTAAAACCCGCTGCGGGTGGGTTTTTATAAAAAAATTAAAACCCGCTGTGGGTTGCGGGTGGGTTTGGTAATTTAAATTTTGTGCGGGTTTGGGTTTGGTAATGGCAAACCCGCTGCGGGCGGTGCCCATTGCCATCCCTAGCCATTAACAAGGATTTAACGTTTCACAGCCCTAGAGCTATAGTAATTTATCAACAAAAACTTGACTTAAATGTCAGACTGTGGTCGTTGGCCACTGCCGGCTCCACCTCTAACATTAGATTGCTCCATTTTGCAGGATTCAAGGTTTAAAGGCTGGAGGATTCCAGGCCCGTTTCTGACCATCGGTCACCACCAAACTTACCCGGTTAACCTTCCATTATTAAGGCACACCTCAGACATACTTAGGTAATTAAACTCATTAATATAAATTTATTTGTTCTAATCCAGTTTGACCAAAATTCGATTATAACAGATATATTAGTAATTTGAAATGCAAATGTCTACCATCTTATAAGAACAGGGCTTAAAAGGCATACAAGAAATCATCATGGAAGCTCATATTTCTACATAAGCAATGCTATACATCAAATTTTGTCATTTCCGACTTTTGGAGTCATCAGCAAAGGACATTTCACCAAAGCATGCCAAACAAGAATCTCATTTGAGTGGAATGCCAATGAGTTTGAATCTGTACACCAGTTGATATTTCTGCCTTTGCCATTTCCCTGCTGATGCTTTGTCTTGGTGTTACATGAGAGAAGCATTGGTTGTCATCCTGCCCTTTATCAAGCAGCAATTACACCTTTTTTCATGGCATGCCATCAATACGAAGAAGCTTATCTCATAACCAATGTGTCACAATACCCCATCCCCACCATATAGAAGGTCACATATCTTTTCCTCCATAGGAACAGTATCCTTGGAAAGAGCATCAGCCTGGATGCTTTTCTTTTCCTTTCTATAGATTTCTGCATCAGAAACTCTGCCCAGTTTTTCAAGACCAGCTAATAAAACATTGAATGTGCCTAAAGAAGGATGAATCCCTTTCCTACACATGGTTTTATAAATTTTAAGCGCTTTATCAGCACTACCAGCTGAGAAGTAGACACCAATCAAAGCAGTGTAAGTAGCAGTGCACTTCTGGTCCTCAGGCAATAAACTGAAAATCTTTGCAGCAGGAACAGGCCTTCTAGCACTACCAAGCCTATGTATCAAGAGTGCACCGAGATACACCCCAAGAGAATGTCCAGCCTTAGTCATTTCCTCAACAATCTCTGCTACTTTCGGAAATGTATTCAATTTGATTAAAATGCCTATCAAGGCAAGATATGCAGTTCTCTCAAGGTTTAAATCCATTTTTACACTGTATTCAAAAGCCAACAAAGCACCATCACGTCGTCTATGGTCGCAGTTCACCTCAATTATGGTAGAGATGACGGCAGAATCCAACTGTATATTTTTATCCATGATTCCAGAAAGTAAACAGTCAATGGCTACAAGATTCTTCTTTTTCAAGAGAATTAGTACAAGCCCCTGATCAATAGATAGAGGACCTTCAATGTCAGTTGTTACAAACTCAACTGCATCGTTGTCACTGATAAATTCGGGAGAAAATTGAGGATGAACTTGCCAGAGGAGGGAATCATTCTCATCGGCAACTTTAAAAGTTTGAAGAGCTTCCTTAAATACAGGGTACCGAAGGGCAAGGCGGTTTTCTTTCATATAACGAAGAATTAGGATTATAGTCCTAGTTTCCCCAGCTTTGCAACACTTCTCAATCAAAATATTACATGCAGCTTTATCAGGCTGTACCCCAGCTTCTTGCATTTTGCTGAAAATCTCAAGGGGTTCCTTCTTATTTGCCTGGATCCATCAAGAAACACAAGGATAAGTTATTTCCACCACAGATACTAAATTCCAGCAAGGACAACCAATGCAGGAAACTGATACCTAGTGGCACCCATATGCATGGTTACAGGATACAACACAAAAGCACGGAAGGGTTCATATGAATAGAAAATATGATAATATCAGTTTCGTTATTGGCTGTAAGTATAGTTGCAAAAATGCTTCTCTCTTTATTTGGTCATGAAAAGTGAAAGCAAACTACTTGCCAGTTAAACAAAATAATTCACCAATGATTAATTTGGAAAACTGTTAAATCTTTTGGATGTATAGCCTCATGACTGTTAAGAATTGAAAACCATTTGAAGACCTACAAAATGCAGAGTCAGGTATATGACTTATTTCAGTTGTCTATACCACCTCTCCAACTCAGGACAAGTAGCGGCAATTCATCCAGAGGATAAAACAGAATTTTAATCGAACTGCATGGCCAAATTACCACGAAAGGAGACCATTTTTAACAAAGATCAGCTTGGGTTGTAGTTAAAAGGCTCTGAGACGGAAGCAGCTGGAACGCTAATATACGAGGATCAAACTATACTTATGCTAAAGCTGATTATATAACTTCGGGTATACAAATGCATGACGGTTTCGGAAAAAAAAAATTAAAGGAAATCCCTAAAAAAGTTAATAAAAAAAAGGGGAAAAACATGCAATTCAATATTCATATAGACAATTTAACAAACAACGTTCATGCAATCGTAAACAAACTATGCGCGCATACCAGCCCGAACAAGGTACTCCATTAGAACAGTATAAGTGTAGCAATTAGGAGGCAACCCACGCTGAATCATTTCCTTATACACATCAGTAGCCTCCTTCACTCTATCATTAAGAAACAAAATCTTCATATAAGCTGTATAAGAAACAACAGTAGGGTAACATTCTTTTAGTTTCATTTCTTCCCAAATATTCACGGCCCCATCCACATCACCAGCATTAGACAGCCAATGCATAACTGAAGTATAAGTCACCGCGTCAATGTTAATACCCTTCTCTTGCATAAGCTCAAAAACATACTTCATTGATGATATCCTCTTGGCTTCTCCAAAAATATCAAGCATGGTAGTGTAAGTGAACCGGTCATGATTAAACCCTCTTGATCTGGAAACCCAGTTGAAAAAAAGCCACGCTTTTTCCATTGGTGGATGGGTTTTTAAAACTTGATTGACAGTGTAAGAATCCCATTTTATAGGCAAGTTTTTTAGCAGGTCTTGAGCAGAATCCCACGTGGAGTACTTGAGGATTTTGTATACGTTTGATATTGTATCTCTCATGTAAGCTTTTGGGGTTTCATTTTGTTTGTGATTTGATGATTTAAGGGGCTTCGTTTTCTTTCTGTAATCTGGTCTAGCGGGTTTCTTTGGATTGCAGTGTTGAAGGGTATGCAGGCCTTTAATGGAAGTTTTGCAGTGATTAAAAGATGGCTGAAAGCAGTGAACAAATTTTCTAATTGATCCATACATGCTCTAGCATCAAAACCACCTGCACGCTACGGGACTGTCTCCAGAGCAGAAAGTAAATTAACGGGAGAAAACCGATCGATTTTATCGGACGCTATTCACGGCCAAAAACTCTTGTAAACGCATTTTATTTATTTATTACTGCGATGAAGACTACGGTCATAAGTAAAAGAGTAGTTAATAAAATATAGGGAGAAAACGGCCTTACAATTTACATGTACAGTAGGGAGACTCAAAACTCAACGTTTATGCCTTCAAGTCGATGGATATCTTAACAAAATTTATAATTATTTGTTAAGCTGAAACTGTTAAACATGTTTTCATTTTTTTTTTTTTGGTTTAATCGTATTATGAGCCTCTGATTAAAACAAGCCAATGAATTTAAGGTCAAAGATAATGATGAATTATTTGGTGTTTTGAACTCTCCTACATCTCCATTGTCTCGAAGAATTGAGAGATCTTTATTTTGTTATACAAATTTTATTCAAACCATTTTGTATGATTACGCATATATTTTCATCTGCTCTTTCAGCAAATATGATGCCCAGAAATAGTGAGCAGTCTGGTTCTGATCCTGTAATTAAGCTGCACACACACACACACACACACATATATATCCAATATGATATCCCCCATCATGTTCAGTGCTGTAGCGCAAAAATCACTCCACAAATAACAATATAGTAAATCTAAAATCCGTCAACATAACTTTAGAGCTTGAGTTATATTCCCATATAAATGGAAGTTATATAAATGACCATGATGCCTGTTCAACCGTTCACTCATCTTACTCTTCGAAAGCTGAGTTGGCAAGCCGTCAATTCAAAATGACACACGACTCAGCATGACACAAATGACTATCAAAACAACTAAATGGAGTAAATGAGATGCTTTTGATCAAGAAATGATCCAAGTTCTAAGTACTTTCAAGTGATTCCTTGAAATAAATAAGCACACATTCTGGAACTAATAGACACTTCAAACGATTTCTGAAGTAATCCTCTGGAATGCACTTCCAGCAGATGCTCTTCCACACTGCAATATATGTCACACCCTTTCGATCAGTTTGTATTCAGATTGACTTATGTAGCAGATATGTCTTTCATTCTTCTTTTTCTTGGCTAGGAGAACTAGAGTGTAACATTCAATGTCAGACTATTCATCAATATCAGTTTCCAGTATTGCAATTCTATTTGCACAACCTACTAAGAAAATCAACTAAACTAAGACAGAATACACACAAGTGGATCACTTGCGAAATATGCAAAACAATAATTTTTAGTTTTGTAAAGTAAGCTCAGCTTAATCTTTTATAGACCAGAGAGTGGCCATTGTTCATCAATGGATCAATAAATGAGACTATTATGTGTTTATGACAACAATTGTTTCAGTCATAGATGCATCTTTTGACTGAATGTATAGTTAACTACGAGCCTAAAATGATTGTCAAACCATGACAGTTGCAGGACCAGAATTCTAATGCTAGAGCAGGGAGCAAAAAGACAACACATGAACAATTATGGAAAACGAAACAAAAGTATTCCTGTCTGCTATGAAGAAAGTATGAAAGATAAAAACATTGAGTATAGGCCTGTATAAACAAACTACTCTTTGTAATCAATCCAAAATGAATAGACCACAAGTGCAGAGTTAGAGATTTTCACCTAGTACAATACATAAGACAACAATTATGGGAAAGTCATCAGCATAATTACCGAAGGACTTCTTCAATTATTGGGATATTTGATAATCTTCTGCAAAATCACAGTCCTTGCCCTCCTTATGTCACGGCTACACTTGTCAGCATGATCACATAAAACTTCAATAGTTTCCATGAAAACTTCCAATCTCTTCCTGATCTCCTCAATAGCTAGCTTCACCACATCCTCTTCTCTAAGAGCAAAATCAGCATTGTTCAAGAGTGCTTCTATCTGAATTTCCAATTTGTTCACAAGTACTCTTATATGATCCATGTCCATGATTTTAACGTAAGCACCAATTTGCATCGTACTCATTAACTCCTTTTGCCCTTTCAGTGCCTTTTCATAGCTATTCCACAGTGAGTTGCACCACTTCCCCACTGAACCAATGGGAACAGCCAAGGCACCTGCCAAAGCTGTTACCAATGGAGGTGCAGCAATGGCAGCTGCCACTACCGAGAAAATCAATACAGCCACAAAGGTAGAAACGAATAAGACATTCGAAACCATCCTCCATGTTTTCATAGACTTCAATTTCTTATCAAGCTTTCTCTTTCGCTTTTGCAATCTCTCCAGCATCAATACCTGCTGCTTATACACTGATTGAAACAACACAAAGAACTCTTCTGTAAATGGGTCCCCGGCATCCTTAAACTTCTTTAATTCGTCCAATGTCCTCACATACCTCTTCTCATCAACCACCTCCTGTAATTCTACTTCTTCGTCGAATTGCTTAACTGCAAGCTGAATAATTAGTTGACTGTTTCTAGCACGCTTAAGGCAATTCTCTAGAACAGTGCAAAAATCCAAAGTCTTGATACTAGTCTCAAAGTAGTCCTCAACCAAACCAAACAAATCTTGATTGTTCCATATATCTTTCTTGCATTCTAGAATGACTTTGACCACTTCTTGATTCATTTCAAGAAGAGACCCAGTGACCTCTTTGAGTGAGTCAAAAGATAAGGAATGGACCTCAACACCAGCTGAAAGCTTGTGGATAACACGGCTAGTACGCTCTTGAATGGTGGCGTCAAAGGATTGCAAGTCAGGATCAAGTCTACATGCAGCCTCATACAAGCTAAGGTCAGCTGAATATTGGGCATCAGTGATCACTTCAAGAGGTGGCGACGGTGCATCACCACCTTTCTTCTTGCTAGATTGTCCTCCCATCATACTAATCCAATTGATCACAGAGGAAAACCCAAGATGCTCAAAATCAGAAATTTATCATTACAGCTTCGGTAATCTAAAAAATGAGTTGTTTTTAAGCTTGGATGAATGACTACTAGCAAAATGTCAAAATTAAACGAAACCCAGTAATAGAACTGGGTTGAGGATAAAAAAATTATATTGAAAGGAGTAAAATTTGGCAAAGCTCTTAAGAAACCAGAAGCAATTCCTCACTTGGTGACAAGAATTAGATCCAAACTGAAATCCTCAGAAGCAAGTATATAAATCATAAAAAACAAATAAGCAAGAGCTTAAAGTACCTGAATTTCTGCTGAAACGACAAAGGTGATAAGAATTTCTCTTACTTTGATCCTTCAATAAAAGCAAACATGCAGGTCCAAATCCCAGCAAAGAGCTTAAGCACTGGTGAAAGAGGTCTTTTTCGGTGGAATCGAAAATATTGCAATTAATTAATTGTAACACGACAAAAGATATTTCAACAAAATAAATAATAAGCAAAATGGTTTTTTTTTATGAAGTAAGGGCAGGAGTTGTGGCTGGCTTCTGCGCGTGGGGAATTAACTAAGGAGGAAAAGTGAAGGAAAATGTGAGAAAATGGGAAATAAAATTAGGATAAGAAATGTCGCCAACACTCAACCCTGTTGTGTTTCTACAGAGTTTGAAGTGTCAACGACGCGTGTAGTAATGGTCTGAAGAAAGACAAAGGCCACAAGGGAAAAGCTGCGTTTGGTGTTACAAGTCAATGACGCCTACAAGAAGAGGAAGGCACCAAGATGTTTCTCTTTATGACTAAATTGCCCTCTAATGTTTGATTGCCTATTAATTAAGAATAATGATATCAATAGTTTTGAACTTTTGATGCCCCATTGGCCCCATTTATTAATGCACTTCCTTTTTAATATTACGATAGGGAGTAAAATACAAATATTAATAAATGTCGAAGTTCAGTTTAAAAATATAAAACGGTACGTAAACAAATCTCCCTGTGCACGAAGAGATTCAAGTTGTTAAAAATAAAAACGAGATGAAGCAGTATCTAGCAAATTCAAATAATAAGTTGTTGGCTATTTAATATAAACTATTAATAAATGAAATCAATAGTTTGGATGTATGAATGTCGTTTTCTTTTATACAGGATTGTAAGTATTACAATTAATATTTACACACAGATTCTACAATTTGAGACCTTCATCGTGGCATGTACTCCTCTGAAGCGCTGCCCAAATTCTGTCCACTCTACTCACATTTCGTGAGGAATAGACTGGCTCCACTCAATTATGTGATAATTGAGGAAAGATTATAAATAAGCCCCATAAATGCTTTTATGGAGGCTCGAACCCTTGCACTCATTATTCTAAGTGCAAGGGCTCTCCCACTGGACCAAAGGCCCATTGGTGTATGAATGTCGTTTTCTAATTATGAAAGGTGGAGATTAAAACATCAATTTACGTTTTTGTGCCATTATTATTGTGATTTGTTAAAGCAACTCCCCTTTTCCTTTTTGGAACTACAGCGGTTTTTTTTTTTTTTTCCCTCCTGCTTTTTTGTTAGGTTTTGGATAGGGTTGGTAAAATTCGGGTTCGGGTGTGCAATACCCGAATGTAATTTTAGAATCTTGGACTAGGCTTAACAGAACCCAGCATAGGGCTGACTTTTTAATCCAGATTTTATATATTTTTTAAATATTATATATGTATATTTTTAATTTTATAATTTATTTTAATAAAATTAGACATGAAAATATAAATTTTAAATGTTTAAAATTTTATATATATGTAATAGATGGGTCAAATAAATATAACTATTTAAAATAATATATAATTTAAAATATTTTTTAAAAATAAAATATAGGTTTTGGGTCGGGTCTCGAATTCATCAAATGATGCTCAAGACCGGCTTGAATTCATCTTCAGTCCAGATCTTAAGATATTTCAACCAAATGAAGAAAATCAGTTTGGTTAAACCCATGGCCGAAGGAAATTAATATATAAGTGAGCTAGCACTTTGCCCTCCATTTTTTATAAGGACAAGGGATTGGGTAGACAGACTTTGACCCGCTATGTGTTATTCACAAATTCAAATTAATTTTACTCATAGCCTTTTTCTTTAACCACAATTTTGCTTCCAGCCGTTATACACACACATATATATGTAAGCCATTAAAAATTTTTGTTTTAATCTCGAAAGCAAACAAGTCGTTGTAGTATAGTGGTGAGTATTCCCGCCTGTCACGCGGGTGACCCGGGTTCGATCCCCGGCAACGGCGATATTTCCATTTTTTTTTGTATTCTTCTAAATTTTCTCTGGCTGCTCCTGAATCGGAGAGTGGGTTTTGGTTTTCCTGAAGAGAGAAAAGGAAAAGTTGTTTGAACTTGGAAGCATGCCTAATTGACATGATGAAAGTAAAAGCAAGCCCCGTTATGATTATGATTATGTGCTGCCTGCTATATCTTATTGTAGCACTTTAAACAACCAAAGTGAAGGTATGATTTCACACAGAAATTTATCATCCATAAAACTGATTCAAGCTCATCCAACATTCTGTTAATTTGCATCATCTTGAATGCATCTAAATGTAGCATTTATTTGGAACTCAATTTACGAGGCCAGCAGGATCAACAAAATAGCTTGGCCTTCAGGCAATGTAATTTGCCAGAAGAACTTAAGAAGCAGCCTTCTCAGGTGAAACCCCATTAGCTGATCCCATGAACCTTTTGTACACATTCTCAATAGACTAACCCATTTGCCAATGCCATTACTCCTGAGTCCTGACATGCAGCCTCATCGGAAGCTAAATCTGTTCCATTGTTCTTTTACAATCTCCGTAACAATGCGGGACTAGTAGTACTGCTGAAAATAAATCAATCAATATTTACTTAACATAGGCATCCCAAAAAATTTGCTTAGTACAAATTTCACTCTCATCTGTCACTTCTCAGTGCCTAGACCTCATGTAACATAAGTTAGTTTGCCTCCCTATCATACAGGAATAGGTCCTAGATAATGCTTTCTCCGCAGGTTAGCTTCATGATCTCTAGCACGCGCATTTCCTCTGGCAGCAGAGAGAATTGAATGGCTTTACATATTTAGACACAGGTTGAACAAACCTCATCAGAATATCAGCGACTTCTACAGAGGCTTTAGTCAGAACAACAGATTTGTAGGCAATAATGCAATTAGATATGCAGAAACAACATTAAAAGAAATTACAAAGTAACAGAGGTCAATAAACTAAATTGTTGGTCCACTAAAACCAGGGAACTGTAGATTAAAACGGTGCAACACTGATGTTGCTGAAGAAAAATTATGTGATGCAAATTTTTTGAAGACAGAGAAAAACATTTGAGAAGCTCCGACTTTATAAATGCCAAATACCTTCAAATCGATGATAGTCTCAGAGGCAACTTATGGGGGACAGCTCCACAGATGCAGATCGTACATTCTCCGGTTTTCTTACTCAAGAGTCAAGAGAGAATATTATATATTATAAGAATTCCATTCAAAAAGAAAAATAATAAAGATTACAGGGGACAGTAAAATAAACAAAACCCAATTTGACTAACCATCGCTGAATAAGAAGAATGTTTATAAAATATTAAAAAAGCCCACCAGTTGATCTCTCAAGATTAGGTAAGCTTAAATATACAATTACAAATCAAACGACACACAATTCCCCTGGAGGCATTAACCCAATTAAAAACATCAATTCTGCCTATAAGCAATATAGTTAGCCAAAGCAATCAAAGGCACGGCCTTTTCCTGATCAAATTCCGACAATTGCTGTTGAGCATCTTTATTCAACTTATCAGCTAACTTCTTCGATTCTTCGATCCCCAGCAACTTGGGATAAGTTAACTTATCGGCCACCAAATCTTTGCCAGCAGTCTTCCCCAATTCTTTTGACGACTTGGTCAGATCGAGGATATCATCAACTACTTGAAACAAAAGCCCAATACAGCGAGCAAAAGTTCTCAGTTTCTCGACTTCGTTGTCAGTTCCGCCGCCCAATATGGCTCCAAGAACAACAGCAGCCTCCAATAAAGCTGCAGTTTTGTGTTCATGTATAAATTCAAGATGCTCAATTCCCAAATCTTTTTGGCCTTCAGAATTGATATCAATAACTTGGCCGGCGACAAGTCCATCAGCTCCGATATATTTAGCCAATTCCGCAATAGCTCTGACAATTCTTGCAGGCGAAACCCCTTTTGTACAAACAGCGATATGTTCAAAAGCATAGGCCAAAAGCGCATCGCCGGCCAAAACGGCGACGTCTTCGCCGTAGATCGTGTGGTTCGTGGGCTTCCCTCGACGTAGAGGGTCGTTATCCATGCAAGGCAAATCGTCGTGAATTAAGGACATGGTGTGGATCATCTCGATAGAGCATGCAGCTGGCATGGCCATGGACTCGTGGCCACCAACGAGGTCACAAGCGGCGAGGCAGAGCACAGGGCGCACCCGCTTGCCGCCCGCCAGTAAAGAGTATCGCATGGATTCGTGGATCTTCACGGGGTCCTTGAGCGAAACGGCGGCGTCTAAGGCTTGGTTGACGGTACTTGCTTTTTGGATCATGTAGGACTTGAAATTGAAAGTGGGGCTTGGGGCGGGGTTTTCCTCGAGAGTTTGAACTGCGGAGATCGAAACGGGGCGCCTTGGTCTCTGTGAAGCCAAGGAAACGGGCAGTGTTGTAAGCGTACGGAACGGCTGAGTTTTGTTAGATCTGCGACTGCTAGCTTGGTTAAAGATTGAGCATGTTTGAGTCCATGCCGCAAGATTGACGCAACTCATTTTGGTAAGGCAAGAAGAAATGGAGATTACACTGGTGCGAGAACTGACAACCGAGAATACGCAATCTGGGCAGGCAAGCCGTAAGCCTCTCCCACTTTATCCTCCCGATTCCTTCTTCTTCTTCGAGACTCATAAACAGAAATGCCCAAATTGTACCATGTTACCAAACAAAGCCATTTTCCTTTTTTTTTTCTTTAGACCAAAGATGGAAATTTAGCGGCAACCGCAAATGCACGGTGGAGGGAGGGAGGCCAACCAACAGCGGGCAAAGATAAAACTTTGGATTTTGGGGACCCCGTTGTGTGTGGGCGAATGAGATGAGCATCTATTTTATAGCCGTAACATAATATTCTAGTGGAACAACGAGCATGATAATATCTAGAAAGTGGGATTAGCTGTCCAAACTCTCTCCGTTACATGTGCAAAGGAAGTATGACGTTAGGAAGCTTTTATGTTTTGGAGTAAAAGAGTCCAGTGACGACGGAACCAACCAAGCACCCATTTTATAGGCCCCTACCCAGTGCACCCTTCGGTGCTTGTCGATTCATCGATCCATTGTCGCCACTGAAACAAATACGAAGTTAGGTAGAAAATGCCTAATTTGATTCTTTTTTTCATCCGAACAACACATGCATAATTCGGATTTAGGAGCTCTGCTTCTACCAATTTTATAATTGTAAACTACGATACTTGTTAATACACTTTTTTACACATGCATAATGTGTTTACGTGGATTGATTTTTTTTATTTAAATTTTTTAAAGGATGCGTGGACGAAACTGATGACAACGTTGAAGCGATGAAATTGATGACAACGTTTTGATTACACTTCAATTTCATAGGTTTAGATTAGTTTGGTACAGATAATATCAATCCTATGTAATCAATTGGGCCTTAGTCCAGTGGCCAGGACTCTACACTCATAACTGTGAGCACAGCGACAGCGGTTCGAGCCCCCGCGACACATGTAGGGGTTTATTTCCTTCCTTAATCATTAAGTGAAGGCAGTCTTCTCCCTTTCAAAATGTGAGTGGAGTAGACACCCCTCGAATATTAGAAAGGGTAAAATCTGGGTAGTGCTATATAAGAATTAATGTAAATTAGGTCCAGTAATTATTTGATTATAAATATCAGTTCTAAATCTCATATAATATGAGTTGTAATACGAGCTTTAATCTCATGTAATTCAAAAAAAAAATATCAATCTGTTTTTTTTTTTGGTCAAAAAGTTAAGTTGGAATAAGTAATTATGACCACATAAATAGTGACCAAAATGTGCCGTAGGGGGTCTTTGGGATTACCAATCATTACCTTTCCTTTCTAATACTACAATGTAATCGCAAACTATTCATTTGATAAAAATACTTTAAGGCTTGTAATTATCCCAACTTATTATTCTTAATTTTTTGTTTATGCATTCTGTAAATATTGCAATTTATTTGTTTTAACATTAAATTATAATATTATTTTAAATTCGCATATAAAATTTTATATAAATGTATAGTTAAATTTAAACTAATATATAAATATTTAGTCAGACTCTATTTATTTTTAATTACTTTAGTGAAAAAAATGATATGTACAATTTAACCAAAAATCTTGTATGACAACAAATATGATTCATCACCGATTATAATCCAATCAAATTCTATCTCATCCCATTTTATCGTTTCAATCTTATCCTCCACACCAAACGTGCCATAAATGTAACAATGGTAATAACATATAATGTCTAGTTATTGATAGCAACATGTTAGTAAATTGAAAGACTATGGTGCAACATTAGCTCCACCATATATCGCACCTTTTTTTAATTAATAGGATATCCCAAAATTACAATTAATAGAACTTATAATTATAAAAAAAATAAAGTAAAAATAGAGCATTGATCCATATAATATTCACTTATATATTATTTATTTTTACATTATTTTTGTTGATTGTAAATTACAAAAAATTGTAACTTAAAAAAAAAAAACGACCTAATTATGGATTCAAAGCATTCTGACTGTCGGTGCAAAATCGTGTTCCTCATGCAAGACAGGATTGCAGTTCCTAGTCTTTGTCACACAAAACAACTCCAACAAAGCAACCGATCAATTTCAGTTACGTATCTGATACGTTGTACGAGGACGTGAACGCATGATTCCTCACGTTTCACGTATAAGAAAAATCAGATCATATCTTTGGCATGGCTTTCACAAAATGTTAAGACATCTTGCTGCTTGGTCAAGTCAACTAATTTTGTGTTCTCACTAGCTCCATAAGAATCCGTATCCTATGGAATCCTGGTCAACCTAAGAATCCAAAATAATTCTAACAAGAGACTTTGGCGCTGTAATTATTATTATTTTAAACACTGATAGGTTATTTTGCAATTAGAATGCTGTTCATGTTTCAAAATAAATACTACTGAGATTATCATAAATTGAATCTATTATCACACATCCAAATTTTTACCCTTATTAATATTAAACAGATAGCCGCTCCACCCACATGAATTAGAAAAATATATACTTCCACCCTATATAATTGGAATGAAATTATTGAATTTCCTCAAAGAATCTTGAATCGCTACCCTCACTTGCAACGGCTCGCCCAAGGGACAAAAATTAATATTTATGCATGCATTTTGATAACTAAAAGAAAAGAAAATAATTTTTATTTTTATTTTTCCCCAACTTGGTGGTGTATAACATTAACAATCTAGAGATAATGAAATACATTTTGGCGGCACAGTCAATAAAAAATATCATAATCAAGTAAATGCTGGTGAATTGTTGCGTTGAGACTGCGATATAATTCTATAGCTCAAATAAGTCATCACCGGACTCTATTCGAGTGAACTTTACTAGGAAATTGAGTTAAAACAAACCACATAAAGTAGAAGCAATTCAGCACGCTACTGTGTGTGCCTCATCTTTAGAAGCCGCTTTCGTGGAAACCCATTTTGCTAAGCTCAGTCACAAATTGTTCGTCACCTGATTTGTCAAATCTGTTATCAGAAAGTCAAGTACTGTTTTTATCTTTCTTTCAGGTTGGAGAAACTAAAGGGGAATTCAACATGCTCCACTTACCTATTTGAGTTCCCGGCTTTCCTCACACCTGATCTGGACACTCTGTATTGCATAAAGTTATAAGTTTCACATCAATAAAAATGAGAGAGCAGAAGAAAAGAAACTCCAGCAATCATAATTCAAGCATTGTTTATGGCGTGCATCATTTAAAAGCTGCCTATTAAGAACTTGACTTCAGAATTACAATGGTATCAGTTTCAGGCTTGGTTTAATGATAAAAATATCTCATTAACAAAAATAACGGTGTAACGAGGGAAAAAGTGGGTTTAATCATAACATAATTCTTTTTATTTGCTAACAAGCCTCCAAAAAGGCAAAAACAATAAGAATAATGAAATTGAACCCACTGAAGACTATCTTTCAATAGAGAAATCAAATTGTCTAACATTTATAAATTTTAGTAATAAAACTGGCTTCTATTTGAAATGACATCATAAAAGACATTATAAAATATGCCTCACTGATCCCTTGACAGCCAGCTACAGGGTCTTGGTAGATTTTGATTCTAATGACTCCCACCATATATCATGGGTCAAAAAACATTACAAGGGAGAGTGCCAACTTACCTGCAAAACTGAAACTAGAGTGATGACTGACCCAGTTAGCATAATATGCTGAAGGAGAAGCTGAAGGCATTTTCAAAACCTGCAGAAATACATTATATCAACAACCATTGGAAACGAAAACCAATTACCACACAGCCAAAAGAAAAAGCTTCAGCAAGCTCTCTGTGTATGCTTTAAACCGATAAAATATAAACATAGCCATGTTTATCATACCAGACTATTAGCTGCATACACTGAACGTGATGTCCCAATAATGACATTGGATTGGATAAAACCATCACTGGCAATCAATGTATGATCACCCTCGGCAAAATTTAAGTGATCAATAGCCATGGCCTGTGTGTCCTAACACATAAGTTCAATAAATAGAACTGCAAAATATAACCAAATTTATCATTCCTATAATAAGTAGATTATGATATCAACACTGAGTACAGACCTCGTCAAAATCAACCGCGAATTCGGCGGCAATGTTCCTGATGAAATCAGACGCAGATTCATCAGCCGCTAAGATCAATTCGCGACGAGAGTCAACAAAATCAAGCACACCATTCACATCCGACGAGCCAGAATCAAACGACGACACTCAAATGAACGTGAAAAGATAGTAAATAAGCCTAGGCTGGGTGGTAACAAATCAATTATACTAAGGCTGAGACTGCGACTGAACAAATTATTGGTAGATTGGTATGATATCAAAAAGAGCTAAAATAAGTTAATTATTTTAATTGCCATCTACACTAATAGCTCTTAAGTGGGAGCACCAATTAAAAAAAGAAAAAGAAGAAGAGGGCATTACATCTGTAGTTTCTTTTCGAGCACTTCCCTCAATAGGAAATATTGATTATTAGGTAACGTTGTCACCAGCATAACGATTGCAATTGTGATTTTTATTTAAAATTGGAAAATAGAAATATTAAGATTGAAAATCAGTAGTTGAAATAAAAAGTGAAGAGATGAGGGTAATTTTAGAATTAACTGAGGGACTTTAGAAAAGTAGTTTATATTTATAAGGTGTGTATGCAGAAACGAGGTTTTTTAAGAAAGTTATAGGGGTGCAAATAGCCCTGCCCATACTTAAAGTATCCTTTTTCTTCAATACGTATGTGCATATAGAGCTTTTCTCTAATGTGTATGTTTGTGTTTTTGAAAATGTGGATTTAAAGTCTGACTCTTTTGTTAAAACTTCATAATATTGTAAAGTCATCTGACAACAATATGAAATGATTATGTGTGTGTACATGTGTGTGTGTGGAGGTGAAGAGCAAAATAAGTTTAAGAGAATTTCAGTCACAGATGAGATGAATGTTAAGATTAATAAGAAATGAGATGAGTCCCTCCTAAAAATATACTTTGATGATTAAAGAAGGCTAATCAAAAACAAAACTCAAGAAGGTGAATGCTTCCTCGTATGAGTCATATCTCTCTCGCAGAGTTCTTGTTTTTATTTAGCGTCAGTAGTCAAACTGGTTTCAAAATATATGGGATACGGGAAGCTTCGACTTAGTCCAACAACGTCAATTCCCCTGTTATCAGTTATTATTTTATGAAATCGTTGCAAGGAGTTTATTTGGGAGGATTCCAATTAAAAAGACAATTTTTAAGCCAACATAACAATTTCATATTAAACTTCGGAAAACTCGGGAGAGAGATAATCGAAATCTAAGTGGGTCTGTTGTTAAAATAACTTGATGGTTATTTCTGGCGTTGATTGAATTCTATTTTCTATTAAAAAAATTTAATTTTATTTCATTTGTCCTTAAATATAATTGTAATAGAATAAAGATTTTATGTGATTAATGAAGGGTGTCGATATTGAACTCTAAAATTAAAGAGTCAGACTGCCCACACTGAATTAATTTTCACTAGCAATATCGATCTCTCAATTATCTCATCAGTCTCCGTTTATCAATTAATTATACTTATTTCTAAAATTACCAGTCATACCCACACGATATTGTCTCAAACTGTGTAATTATCTTTGATTTTGTTTTGTATGTTTGATTATACACACAGAGAGAGGACAATGTCCTCAATATTGATGAGAGTACGCACCCATCGTCATAATTATATATTGACTAATAAATATATTTGATTCTTGTTTTGTGTTTGTAATAAAATAAAGAATTGGACTATTGGCACACCTCTAACATTTTTTTATCTTTATTTGTCTTTGTTTTTTTTAGTGGGTAATAACCTTAGTATATACATAAAGACATGTGTGTAAATTTTTTTTAAAAAATTGGCATTTGTAAACAAACTTCACAAAATTATATTTTCTACGGAGAAAAAATAAGAAAACATAGGTGGGTTTAATTAGATATGTTTTATTTTTAATATAATTTAAATATAAAAGATAAATTTGTAAATAAAGAACAATATAGGTTTCATAAGAGATATAAAGGGTGCTAATAGCGTCACTCTAAAATAAGTTTCTCCCCCCCCCCCCCCCCCCCCCCACACACACACACAACACAATATGTAAACTTATTACAATCCGATGTTTGTTAGGTGTCAACCTTTTTTATGGAAAGGGAAAATAAAAAGAAAAACTCTTATGAATGGTAAGTTATGTTGCATTATTGTAATATAATGTAATTAATTTATATAAAATTTGTAAATAAATTATCAACAAATTAACGAATGATATATTAAATATCTTATCATTTGAAATAAAATTTTAAAATATATATAATTATTCTCAAAGTGAGGTTGAATGAAAAGTTGTGAAGTGAAGTGAAGTGAAAATGATTGTTTGGATTAAGATAATCTCCACTTATTTAAGGATAAATAGAAGGAATAACATATGATACAAGAACGAGAACACAATATGTTTATCCTGCTAACATGTTATTTCTAGATTATTTTACATTATAATAGGACGTGTTTGGTATAAGGGATAGGATAAGATGTGATAGGATTAAATGGGATTAGATATAATTAGAATATAGTTAATATTATCTTGTGTTTGATACAATCGGGGATTAGATTGGATTTGAACAATAATTTGATTATTAAAATTGATTAAAATTAAATAATTAAAATTTAATTTAATTATTTATAAATTACAAATGGAATTTCACTTAAGATTAAAAAATAATTTAAAGTTTGTTAATATTATTATTTGTAATAATTTATATTATAATTTTTAATTTTTATCATTAAAAAGCTAAATTTTTTTGAACTTTATATTACTCCAATCAACATCACTACTTAATAATTTATAAGTTTATGAAAATTTAACTAAATATTTTTTATATTAATTAAATGATTAATTTATAATGCAAATTAAAAATTATAAAACTATTTAATAATTATATAATTTAAAAGAGTATTATAATTTAATGTAAAAAAATATGAATTACAATATTACAAATAATATTTAAATAAATAAATTGTTGTCAACCTTATAAAATACATATTTTATATTATTATCAATTAAAAAATAGGATTAATTATTATTTAAATTAAGGTGAATGAAATTTATTTAGATGGATTAAAATTTTCATAAAACATTGTTTTACTTATGAAATATATTTGTTAAAAATAATGATATTAAATAATTTATTAATTTTGTAATATAATAATGAATGATATAATTTATTATTACATCACAAATGAGTAATAAACCCTATTTCGGAATTAATAAGTAGACCCATATGTAACCCACAGCTTTTGTACTCACTCCTGTGAATTTGCCAAACATGTGATAGACAAAAATTGTCTGATCCCAGCACTCAATAATATTTGTGTCACGACGGATAATGAAAATGAAACTCACTCTCTCACCCACAAAGAAAGAGTTTTGAAAATTGAACTCATAATAATCAAATCATAAAAGTAATTGGAAAAAAGGGCCAACGACGCGACCCCCGACAAAGTAGTTTGCGAGCTAATATCCATAAGCTGCTTGCCAGTGCGACCTTGTTCTCGCTCACCGTCATAATCAAATAAAGCATATTTCTTTTTTTGGCTTGAAGTTGAAGTTGTGATGCTCAAGAAAATTAATGGAGTAAAAGGATTCATTTATTAATCGAACCAAAGAAGGCAGAGATATTCGTTCGTCCGTAAATTGTCTTCTCCGATGGTATGTGGTGTGTGTATATATATATATGTATGTATCATGTATGTATAGACCATAGTGGGGTGTAGCTGCAACTGCGGAAATAGGGTCCACGTATGACGTATCTGTCATCTGCCACTGCCACTCATTCTCTCTCTCTTCTTTCCTCAAATTCCACAAAACCACCCGATAATCTCTTCTCTTCTCTGGTGGGTTAAATCAATTCATTCATTTCCGCCCGTCAATCTCTCTGTTTGGTGTTTCTCTTTGTGCAGGTTTTTGCTCAAACGGGTTTGCTTTTCTTTTTATGTGTTTTGCTTGCTTATTTTGATAATTTAATGGCCCAGATTCTTGTTATAGTTTTGTTTCCCTTGGTTTTGATTTTTGGTTTTGTAGTTTTTTAGGATTTTGTGTTTCAAAACGGTCAAAGACTCGATACATATATTAATTCTTTTGTAGTTTTTTATTATATTTGTTCAACCGGGCATGATGATTTATGATTATTTTAGATAGCTACATCATCAAAGCTCAATAATTAATTTTTTAAAGCCCTGATCCGGTGGATCGCCATAAAGGAACGAAAGAGATCGCTTTGCTCCCAACTTTTTGGAAATGTTTGATACTTTCTTTAGCCATAAATTTCATGCCGTCGGTCTGCTCAAGTTGAAGTGAAGGGGTGTTAGTTTGTTAATGATAGAGCCTAAGTTATTAGGAAAGGGTGTTTTTCTGGGTCTACCCCCGAAGGATTGAAAATTCATGGCAAGATATGTAGTGTAAAAAATTAGTTAGTTGGATTATACACCTTTTATACAAAACATGCACAAAATGGTTACAGAATTGCTTATTGTTGGATGCTTAAATCGGTCCTGTTTGATTTACAATGTATTCCTAAATATTCGCAATAATGTTGAACTTGTGATTTCTGAACAGAATGAATATGCGTAGCTTAATTTTTTTTATAATTGTTCTTTTGAAGTTGTAGGAGATACGATTCGACTATTTAAAGTAAAGGAAAAACAGAAAGAAGATGCTGAGAATAACACAGGAGGTACACCTGTTAAAAAGCAATGCGCTGGGGAATTGCGTCTTCACAAAGGTTTCTTTATTGTGCTTGATGGTTGCATTTTTCCTTTTAATTTGGTTGTTTGTTAAAAGATATTCTGGATTCGAACTTTGTGTGTTTGTGAGTTCAGTCCTTGCTAAGCTTGATCTGCAGTTTTAGAAATCAATCTTGTGATGGCATTTCCATAGAACAAGGAGCAATGTATATGGTGGAGGATATGGATTGAAACTCTACAATGATTTTATATTAACAAAAATCTTCCTCTGATTACTTTTCATGTTAAAAGGACTTTTAAGTTTGGTCTAGGATCATATTAGAATATGTAACCAATACATTATGAATAGGTTTAAAAGACCTCTAAGAGCTCATAGTTTTTTTTGGTTTCAAATCTATATACACCATAACTGGGTTTCCTAACTGATAGACCAGATTTATTGCAAGAGCATAAATATTCTGTTGGTAGTGTTGCATTTTTCAACCTCTCTAAACTTGTATAGGGATTTAAGTCCAATGATGATATGGTCATAAACACAGTCGTTTTTAATTTTTTTTTTTTTTCAGATACCTATATTCTTCATTTTTTAGGCTGGGAACTGGATTTATATAATAAATTGGAAAGATGGAAACGGGTCAACAAATTGTCTTGATTTTGTCTGCCAATTTTTATCCTTTTTCTTGATAAATTATAAGTCTTACATCAATCTTGGAATTTCACTTTTCGCAGATATCACTGAGCTGAACCTACCCGAAGCTTGCAAAATATCATTCCCCAACGGCCAGGATGATTTAATGAATTTTGAGGTCTCAATCAAACCTGATGAAGGATATTATCAGTAAGAAGTTTCTCTTTTATGTGGCTTTCAAACAAGTTATTTTGCCCCATGGTGAAATTTCTATTTGTGAAATCAAAAATTTTATAATGAAGTTTTTTCCAACTTATTGAGTGGTTTTTACCTAGATTTCCCTTTCGATACAGAAGCAAGATTCCTCTGTTTTCTTCTCAATATTTTGCTTGTTATTTAATTTTATGTAGTGGACCGCAATGATCAGTTGATATTGTCCTTTTCTAACATTGTTACAGAAATGGCACATTTGTGTTCTCTTTTGAAGTTCCCCCTATTTATCCACATGACGCACCAAAGGTTAAGTGTAAGACCAAGGTAGACATCTTTTTCCTCAATTTTATCCATATGTTATTGTTATTTAATCATGCTATTAAGTTGGAGTTGTACACATTTGAATCTAACTTGCAGGTCTACCACCCAAATATTGACTTGGAAGGAAATGTTTGCCTCAACGTCTTACGAGAAGATTGGAAGCCTGTCCTCAACATAAACACTATTATTTACGGATTATATCATCTTTTCACGGTAATGCTTGATCATTCCATTTTTTTTGCTTTTTCATTTTAGTTCATCTGACACTTGATTTTTGCACAGGAACCAAATCATGAGGACCCCCTTAATCATGATGCTGCTGAATTGTTGAGGGATAGCCCAGCTTATTTTGAGTCAAACGTGAGAATGGCTTTACAAGGTGGGTATATAGGGGACGAATATTTTGAGCCAGTTATGTAGCTTTTGTTCCATAGAACTCAGCGCCAACTGACACAATGTTATTGGTAACTTGAATGCTCGTGGTTTGCACAAGTTATTGAAAGCTTTTAGTACTTTCTATTCATTCCTCTTGTGATCTTAAAATGAGGGTTTAACTCCTGAAAACGCCAACTGTATAACCTACACAAAAGTATACTGATGTTATGCTGTGAGTTGATACGTTACTCCTTTTCGTGGGTCTCTCTCTCAGCCACTCGGCTTTCTTGTTGAACATGCTCTTTACAGTTTATATACCATTATTGTTCTAATTAAACAACATATAAAGTTTTTCTTTGTGACCTAACTAAGATGATTTGAAATCGTCACATAAGAATAAAATCGTCATATTCGAACCTTCAGCACAGTACAAGGTAAATACCTATTTGCATCAAGTAAATGTATCGATAAATTAAACCCTATGCCAAATCACCAACGTGCAAGTAAGCAAACATCTCAACTGAAGAGAGTTTGAATTCAACAAATTCTCAGTAAATGTCCTAAACTCAGAAAGTCGCATCATACTATATACCTGATCAGTACTCTTGGCAAGTGCCAATTTCAAAACATTTCTTCGTCTTTGGAAGTGGCCTCTTTGAAACTGGCCAGTCTAGCATTTTCACGGTCTCGCTTAAAAATCTTATACAAGGGCGTGTAAAACAGGCAACACAAGCCGAATGGGACAGCCATCATTGACAGAAGCCCCCTGGACAAAGCAAGTGCCTCACGCGGAGACCCCATAACTGGATCAATAGCCTTTGAATCATAGCCGAACATCTTTTCTGAAAGAATTCCAACCAAGGGGGCGGCAAAAGAAGAGAACGAACCTTCAAAAGCACGGTCAAATGCATAAATCATGGTCCGGTGTTTGGCAGGGACTACCTCAGCAAACATGGGGCCATTTGCAGCAGTGGCATTCCAGCTGATGGTTAAGCCCATTAGAACAAGGGTGACAGCATAAGTGTAATAGTTGCTAACAGATTGTGGAATTGCCGTGAGAAGGAACCATGAGAATGGTATGCCCATGAAGGCACTGAACTGAGCACACATAACACGGCCACTGTGGGGATAGGCTTGTGATATTCGATCTGCTACTACTCCACCAAGGAAGGACCCCACAGCACATCCAATGGCAAAAAGACTTAAAAGGGCTGCCGTACTACTATGATCAAAACCTACCCAAAAAAAAAAAAAGACAGACATCATAATAGATGGGGAAACTAAATGGTAACGATGCAATAACAACTCTGTAATGGTCAGAGAATGATTGTCTTCCTTTTAACGTTATTGGAATGTACTTTAGATGCAATTATTGGGTATCATTTCCCATTTCATTGCAAAGTAATGTTATTAGTTGTGTGCGTTAAGCCATTTAACATTTCACATCTGCTTAGTGCTTACCAATTAATTCAAACCACATGGTAAAGAATACCATGGCAGTCCATGGCAGTGAACCAACAATGCCCTGCAAGACAATTATCTGAAATGTTGGCACTTTGATGACGGCTTTTGTGGCCATCCAAGACTCCAGCCAAACAGATGATACACTTGTATTGCCCTTTTCTACTAGTTCATCTCTGCAGCAGAAAGAAATGCTATTCAGTGTGCTATTAAGTTTATAACCAACCAGACTATCATGAAATTATCTGTAACAGAAGGTAAAATAATACAATAAATGAATATAAATGGCAGTGAGACACCAATGGATGACACATCAAGCAAAAGACCTACCTGTCAAAATTTTCACCAGTACCATGAAAGGTGCTAGCTTTTTTCCTTGGGTCAACAACAAATATGAGTACAAGGAATGCAATCAGCACACTCAATGTAGCCATCAAAATGAAGGCACAGCGCCATCCAGGGACACCCCAGAACTGATGACCAGCCATGATCGTTGCCAAAACCCCACCTCCTATGCCACCCAAGGTGCCAACAAGGCTTAGCAGCCCAAACCCAGCACCTCTCACACCATCTTTATAGCTATCAGCAATGAAGGACTGGAGTGCTGGTATAACAATTGCCAGCCCAAAGCCATTTACTGCTCTCCACATTCCAACATGCAGGAAATGCTGGCTTGCACCTACTGCAGCAGTCGAAAAGGCCCAACATAAAATCCCAATAGTTAGGACAGCAGGCCTGTCATAGTTAATAACAAGTACGCCTGCCAAGGGTGATGACAGTCCCTGCACAAAGTTCCTTATAAATGTGAGATACCCCAGATCAGATGGCCCAGCATTGAAAGCTTCACTAACTTCTTTGTAAACAGATGGCAAGAGATTTTCATCAGCACGTTCCATTATTGCAGCCAGGTTGATGAGAATGAGAGAAAGAGAAATCCCCAAAACCTTTCTTGTTCTGTGAAAAGTGTACATAATGCCAAGGGTCAGAAGACAGAGTCAATGCAGAGAGTATGCCTCCTCAACATAGCGGAAATAAATGGATTCAAAAAAGCATGTGATATAAACTATATCCGGTTCACATGACAGAGGAAGAAACAAGGGCATAAGAGCTTGCTAAAGGTTCATGGATCAGCTGGCCAACACAGGAACAATAAATCAATTCATAAACATTGTATGATCTGCTGCATGAGTCCTCTCAAAAGTATGTTTTCGTTTGGGAAAGAAGTTTTAAATTTAAAGAAAACCATCATCATAGATGTTAAAAGGAACAGCTGGCATTATCTGAGTTCTACTAATATTGTTGGCATTAAAATCATGAATTAAACGATATAAATAATACTAAGATTACACAGAAAGTCAAAACAAAATATGAGACAAAAAAGACTAACTTGAACACATGCTATACTTACAACCATAAGACTATCTAATTAGACAACTGTCGAAGACATTTAAAGAGAAGCAAAGTTTTTATTGTCCCAAATATAAATAGACAAAAAATTGAGAGATGATACCAGTTGCTCAAGCATAGTCTAGAGAAGTTATCACTACCCAATGAGTATCCAATTTAGTTGTATGAATATTGCCCATCTAAACAAAAAGTGATGCAACCCTTAACAACTGTTTTTTCTCTATTACTGCTTTAATCCTATTTGAAGGGCCTCAGATGTATGATCTAAGAATCTGATTTGGGTGCTCTGGTTCAAATTTTCAATCCATCCCATGCAAGCAGACAATAAGATGGTGAGACGAAAGAAGATTGAAGAACGAATTCTTCAACAGAATAAATGCCCCCAGTGAATGAATCACTACAAAGCACATTTTACAAGCATAAAATCCTTCAAGTTTAAGCTGAATTAACTATCTAGAAGAAATTTTAACTAACAAGGGAAAAAAAAAGATCTAGTGTATTAATACATAGAGGGCATAAAGTGTAGGAAGCCTATAATGCGTCCATGCAGTGCATGAAGAGAATCTACTTTTAATTCTCTTCGATGAAAAGAAATTCTCTCAATATAAATATGGGAAAATGAGGAAAATTTCTCCAAATCCAAAGTTAATCTCCATTGAAAAGAACTTCCTTTGCATTCATTTTCCATCAGGTCCCTTCATGAAATGGATTAAAATTTAAAAGAGAGAAAACACAATTAAGTCAAAAATAGTAATCGGGTCAACTCGGATTATAAAACCGTTACAACACAAAACAGTAAAAATGTATTGGAGAAACTCACTTCATGGTTTCGAGACGTCTAAGAAAAGGAGGCTTGAATCTTGAATCTGTACCCGAACCAAATCTAAGATTAAGATTATTCCGATAACTACCCATGAATGAAGAACGAAGGGCCACTCTTACAAAATCGCAAAAACAACAGCTCCCCAGAATCCACGCCCGATCTCAGACACCCACTTGACTTCTGGTTCTTCCAATAAACTCTTCCCATCCCAGAACCAAAAAAAAAAACATCAAAAATACGAAATTTATTTATTTATTTCTAAATTCTAGTAGCATATGCCAAATGAGCCAACACAGAAAGGTGAAAAATTCGAACTTTTAATTTCACCGAAGTGAGGTACGAGAAAGACAACAAAGTTGATCGTTTTGAAACTTCATTTTTTGTTTGAAGGGCTGGCTCTCAAAAACGTGCGCGCCGCGACCACGAAGGGTTTATGTCTTCTCTTTTCTTCAAAGTTCCAGCTTCTGTTATTTTACTGTGATTGGGCAGAGAGTCAAGATCATCGGATCTTAACACCGTTTGCGTCCATGTGTCTTGTGTTACGTGTGGGAGGGAGTTTTTTAAGAATAAAGATACAGCAGTTTCAGTTTGTCCTTTTCTGTGACTTTTAGCTTAAATGACTTTTCCGCATCTTATCACGTACTGTAACCTGTTTAGCCGTTGAGAACTGATGACATGGAATTTAGAATTTACAAATTCTGACTTCTGACGTATGCCTACATTTATGTTGTGTTTACTTGCTGAGTGGGAGTGAGGAGTGTGGATTCCTCCCACTCCAGTGTTTACTTCCTCTAAATAAGAAGGGAGTGGGAGTCCCACTCCGTGGGCCCCATCCATTTTTAAAGTGGGGAGTGGGAGTGGGACTCCCATTGGGGGAGGTGGGAGTGGGAATCCACTCCCACCTCTCCCTTTTTTATCCTTTTATTTTTTTAATGTAATTTAATTTAATATTTTATAATTAATAAAATAAAATAAATATTATTATATTTATTTGAATAATAATATTATATTTAACTAAATAATAATTTGCATTCATTCTAAGTTAAAATTATTTTAAAATAATATTATTATATTAATAGAGAATTAATAAATATAATATTATTATATTTATTTTAAAAATAATAGTACTATATTTATTTAATATTAATAATAATAAATAGTTTATTATAAGAAAATATTAATTTTGTACTAAATAATATTATATTATTATTTTATATAATAATAAATTTAATATAATTATATTAAATAAAATAAAATAAGGTTTCATTTTGTATTAAAATTAATAATTTATTGTTCATAATTAAGAATGTTAATAATTATAATAAATTTACAAATATAATAAAATAAATATTATTCATTAAATATATTTTTTATTAGTTTTGTAATTAAAAAGTATAATTCTTTAAATAAGGATAAAATTGTAATTTGAAACTATTTACTCCCAATCCAAGACAAAGTAAACACATAAATTGGATTCTGATCTCTAATCCATGCTTTCATTCCAGTGTAAGTAAACAACCTACTCTCACTCCCACTCCACACTCCCAATCCTAGAATTCACACTGCTCAGGATTCCCAATTCAATCCAAAAAGTAAACGCTACCTTAATGGAAAATGGTCTCGGGCGAGGATTACGATTTTTTCATGCAATGATTATATATATTAAATAAATAATTTAATTATTAATTAGTAGTTAAAAAATAAAAAATAAAAAAAATTAAACCTTATTTATATATTACTGTTAAAAAAATACATAACAGAAAATTTTTAAAAATTTAAAAGAAATCATATAAGGAGAGGATATTTTTTCTCGGGTTATATTGATATATAGTTTTCAGAGTTGGATCTTGATACGTTACAGAAACTGTACGCGACAGCCATGCATCTTTGATTCGTTAGATTTAGGGAATGAAATTGGATGGCTGGGATTAAAGGCCATAATAGAAATCAATCATGGACAGCCATATTTAACATGCAGAAGGGTCCATTTCGATGCACACCCAAATGTTTTAAAATAATTCAATATGCACTCATCAACTTTTTATGTTCAACCACACACCCAATCCGTTAACTTTTCTGTTATTAAATTAAAAACTTATCATGCCCCTCAATTGAATTAAATTGATCGGGTAAAATATCTCTTATAACTTGTTAATTTTTACAATAAAATATACAAATATTTAATAAAATTAAATTCATTTTTATTTAGTAATCAATTTTTTTTCAAAAAAGTTCTAAAATCAAATTTAACTCGTTTACTATTAAAAAGAATGAACATATTAACTAACCAACTAGAGTTGATCTTTAGTCAACATATTTTTTTCTCTAAAATAACATTTGATAAAATTACTTATATAAACATGTCAGTATCAAAACTACTTCATATTTCAATATCCATCTATTTAAACCAATTTAATTTTTTTTCATTTGATATTAAAAATAAGATAGTTGATGAGCATATTTACAGATAAAACGGTTTCTTGTAGTTGCATACATGGTATATCGAAAATATTTTTTGTGAGTTTAAAAAAAAAAAGTTGTGTCACAAGATGAAATTATGTCTTTATTATTCAATTCCTAGAGTTTATGTAAAACAATAAACATTAATAAATCGTTTGGTTTGTGACTTTTTGAAGGAATATTTGAGAACACAAAATTCCTCTCTCTTTCAAAAAGAATAATCAGTGCAAATACCAATTTAAAATTTTGATTTTATAATTTAAACATGGTTTGATTGAAGATGATTAATTGAAATTTATCTTTAATGTTTTTCAAATTGACATAATGAGCTATTGACAAACATTTACTCACTCGATCGTCACCAGCCATTAAGGTCAAATATGTCAGTTACACGACTCTCCTAAAACTGTGATCCATAATGAGTTATTGACAAACATTTAGGAGTCTAATTAACCTGCATTGGCAAGGTTTCGACACCTATAAAATTTCTATGTGCCAATGATAAATAAAAAATCAACAATTCATCCAAACATGATTTTGGTCGCTGAATATCGGCATGAGTCATCTAATGGTTATGATTTCTCACTTTAGATAAGTTGAGACCAAAAGTTTAAAGCGGCCGTTGTTCGGGTGATACGGACGCAGTGTGCTCGGATTCATCAAAATTAAAAAATTCATGATCAATGAACATCTCATCTGAGCCGTAAGAGAGTTCATGATGATCAAAATCATGGATCTAAATGGGCCAACCTAGTAAGGCCATCTTTCCAATTTCATGGACAAATTGTTGGGTTCATTATGGGCACAACTATAGAATTGAGTGAAGTGGATAAGCAGGAATGTGGACTAAGAAAAGCTATTTAACCCTGGCTTCTATCTTACTAGATCCCATTTCTTTGTATACCCCGTATATATTTAGAATTACCCCTTTCACTCGAACATGTCTGTGTGTCAACTTGTCTTCGAATATCAACTTTTCTGTTTTAATTAATCTATGCTATCTGTTTTAATATAAGATAAAAAATAAAACATCATTGATTCATTCTCTAGATATGTTTGAACCACAATTATTTACATTTGCTCTCTGGTATTTCTGACAAATACCTCATCTATTATCTATTTCGGTCGCAACTATTTTACTTAACTGTGATCTTATTTTTTAAAAACTTAAAAGTAGAGGTCGGAGGGGTTTTATGAGATTAATTTGGCACCCGAATTCACTTTTTTTTTTCTTCTCCTTCTAAAATAGGCCCATTTATTTGGGTCCACTGTGTTGCTACGTGGTAAGATACCATGCTATTTTGTCATTTTGTGAAATTTACATAATCCAATGACTAATATTAGAATAAGTAGATGCAATTAACTGAAGACTATTGGCTTATTCAGCCATTTGATGATGAGAGTGAAAATGAAAGGGTGTAACCGATTTGGAGCCGATGCTTTTTTTGTCTTGTTTATCCTAGCAACACTATAAACGGTGCGTTTTTTCACCTCTTGTAATTGTTAGCTTCCACACGTCTAAGTTTGCTCGGTTGAGTGAATATTGTTTTGTTATTGAAAGCACTTCTCTTGTATGAAGCTGATAAATGTTGATGATTGAACGTTGTTTATGCTATACCACATATATTTATGGTGCGTTTACCAATTGATAATCGAAATGGACTAAAATCATAATGAACTAGAATCGGAATGGGGAATAGGAATTAGAATAAAATGTTTGCTTTACCTATAAAATTCAGAATCAAAATGAGTTATATTGTCATTAAAGTGTTTACCTTATTTTAAAATAAGAAAGAATTCTTGTAAGGTACTAAAGTGATATTAGTTAAATATTGTTGTTGTTATTATTAACTTATCAATTAACTGAGGTATGACGATAAGTTTTAAAATCGGGTAGGTAAAATTTCAGGTTCTAGTTCAATATTTTTTTTTCCTTAAAACCCAAGTCGAAATAGAAAAAATTATTGAAAAATTTTTATATTAAAATAGTGTTAGTCAGCATGATTCAATAAGACATAAAAAAAATAAAAAATAAAAATTTAAATTTTGTAAGAAAATTAACATAATTGTAAATATTTGAAGGATTTGCCTAAAAATTTTGGTTGTGGTTCGACACCTTTTTTGTTTTGTTCTATTATTATCAGTTCTTTAGAATTCAATACTAAATTGAACCGACTAGTCGCCCACCCCTAAAAAACATTTAGTAGTCAATGTTTATTAAAAAAATCGTTGTAAAATTTTACTTTGGAGATGAAAAGTCCTCTATTTTTCAAGTACATTACTACCAATACTTTAATGGTATGTTTATCAATTAGTAATCGGCATGAAATGGCTACAGAATGGGTTAAATAAAATCAGAATGAGCTGGAATGAGAATAAGAATAGGAATCAAAATAAGTTGTTTACTTCGATTGCAAGTATCAAAATTAGATTGGATTGTATTACCATAAATGTATTTACTTTAACTACGAATCAGAATGAATTATTTCAATTATTAGTATTACTATTATTTATTATAATAATTGTTATTATGTATTAATCTTTTCTACAGAGTTATTATTATTATTGTTGTTCCCAAGGGCGATGGGAATCGATCTTCCATTTTTCAAACCCAAATTGAGGTTGGGTAGACTTATTTGATTTCAATTTCCGCTCTTAATTTGTGAAGTTAACATTGTCAATGATTCTAATTCCTTAATCTAAAAAGTAAACACACCATAAATTTAGAATGTTAGATCACTCGTAACACTAGATAACTAGCAGACAAATGAGGATTCACGAAAAGTATAAGAAAGAATTTTGAAAAAAAAAAAAAAAAGGCTCCGGTAACTATTTTTTTTCTAAACCTAACCTTTATTTAGACACATTCATATTTCTTTAGTTAATGGCGAGGCTCCGACCGACAAAATTCTGAGAAGTGCTGGAACGATTTTAATCCATAACTGGCAAGTATACCCTATGAAATGAAATAGATATTTATTCTATTAATCAAATTAAATAAATGAAGAACAACGAATCTCGATTAAGAATCTAAGGCTATTTAATTCTGAATTTACAGACTGAGTTTAGAGGTGACAACAAGATGATAGCACAGGGTCGTAATCTGTTGTCAGCCTCGTGGAAGTTGACTGTGTGCATTACGAAAAGTCATATGCACGTGGGTGTAGGTCCAGAGTCCATGTCCAGAGACCACAGATAGCCAGACTTGATAAAAGTGGGTCTTACGACCATGCACCGCACAGTCGCCGCTAGTTTTCTATTGTTCGTAACACGATTTTTCTGGTTGATGGCAACAACACTATAAGATGGGGGTAAAAGAGTACGTTTAAGACGGGGTGATTAAATTAAAGTCGTTCAACAACTAAAGAATGGTTCGGTGTAATGAAACCCCACGTGGCTTCTTCAATCTATGAAGACCAGTCAAAAGAGTTCGTTCTTGGTTCTCGGAACAAGAAGACAAGGTCCACCAGGTCCCCGCATACTGGCCACGACGCACGCCCACACGTGCGGCTAGTGTTGTACCCTTCACAACTTTGCCAGCCTAGCTGTCCCGTCCGCTTCAGTTTAGCTGGATCAGCACGAGGCCAATCTACTGCTCAGCCACTGAATTCAGACGTATTTTGCGTTATTTAACAAGTGTTATCGACATTTGTACTACTACTTTTGTTTTTCAATTGAGACATAATATTACTCTTTTAAAGTACTACTTTATGTATGTAAAAATTTGAAACTAGACATGCTTTTAATTACTATCAGATTTACAAGTCATAACCATCCATCTTAAATCTTCATTTACCATGCCATGCCTAATGTCAGTGATTAAAATATTAATGACGAATGCTTAGATGGCAGTTGATAACGTCACCGTGGTAGTTGTTGAGGTAAAATCAGACCAGCGTGTAGCTCCGTCTGGTACGCAAAGGCAAAACAATGGAAGCCGTGCGATTCCTCTGGAAAAAAATAATGACGGGTCCACATCACGTGTTGGTTGCTTCGCTTGACACGTCAAAGCTGGATCGTTGTCCCCACGAGCCGGTGCTGAGGTTACTTTATTTGTTTGCCCCCTATTTGCACGTGTAGTGCCGTTCGAATTTCGGACAGCGGTACACACACACACACACACATAAATTCATAATTAATCTTTTATTATCCTTTAATTATTTAACTAACAATAATCGAGCTGTGTAGAAAAACTATTTGCAAAACGCACCGTGTAGTGAGTGTTTCATAAATATAAATATAATATTACATTTTAAATGTTGGAGGTGGTCCGCCGGGTCGGGCTTTTCGGAGCCTGTTGTTTTTTTATATATGCACTATTCAAATTGCTCTTTCTGAATGTGCCGTGCGTCCCTACATGCTACGAAGCAACACTCCCTTCAAGATGTGATCACACGGCGGGCGGGCAGAATGGGTGCTGATCAGTTTTGAGTACAAAAGGTCTTACTTACATGTGATGTATTATTCAGACATTTTCATTTAACTCTCCTCATGTGTTTTAATTCGTTTTTTTTTCGTTTACCACTGTGATTGCTTGTAACTAACACAAACGTACAAAGTTTTTTCACATTAACCGCTGTTATTTTATTTTATTTATTTATTTTAAAAAATAAAAGACACGTATTATTACATTAATTTTTGCTGACAGAATTCATACAAATACACATGTCCAACAGAGGGGGAGCCAGAGAGTCAGTTGTCCCCTCAAATGTTATTACTGTAGCACTCCTCAAATGATATTACACTTTGAAATAAATATGTTAGTATCAAATTTGCATTAGGCAAATCTAATAAATTTTTTTTTTTCCAATGAAAGTCTTTTTCAGGATATCAAATATCATAATTTCTGCAATTTTGACGAAATCATAATACTTTTTATACTAATAACAATTTAAAAATATGATTTCTATCTTTTCTGTTTTGAATTCGTATGAAATAGTTGATTTCTAATATATATTATATGGACTGACCGTAAACCAGTTGTCGAAATTGTCATTGAAATGGTCCTTATTATTATGATAAGTGTAAGTTTTTTACTGTATTATGATAAGTACGAAATTATGAAACAAGACCATGCGAGTCTTCATTAATGCAAGTGCTTAATTAATGTGGTAGGCTGGGTAATGCCGATTGACACCGAACAACTTGTCAATAGTGGAGATCAGAGGCGCCCATATCGCTGGCCCCGTCCCATCAGAATTGCGTCCCTACTGTGCTCCATTATCATCAAATCCAACCAAATTTGTCTCTAAATTTGGATTTCGAAAATAACAATAATAGACATAACGAATGTAAGTCGTTTATTTTTATTTTTTAGTTATTTAATATTTATATCCTTTTAAATAATTACATAAAAGATAAAAAATTATAACAAATAAAAAATATGAAAACATGTCCGTGTTTTAGGATTTTTTTTTTTCTTTCGGTTTATTCATAAGATCGGTGAAATTAAAAGGAAAATGAAAATTTTGAAGGTACAAACTTCCCATTTGCTTTTTCTCTCTTTTATTTCCCAATGTGAAAGCTGTCGATTGCTTCGTAAATGGAAGCGCTATGCGATCAGTGTCCGGGAATCACTTTGATCTTCTTCTGTTTGAACTACAATGTAAGTCGCGTCAGACCATCGGAGGGTCAGTAACGTAGATTCCACATTACCAAGGCTTTACTCATTTTCGCGGATCACTGACATGCATGTTTCATGTTGATGTACGAGTGAGATAATAGATTCGCCATCTCTGGCCCTTTGTTTGCCACGGCCAGTAACAAAAATCCAGTTTGGCAGAGTCTTTTATTGCTATTTGCTGCTTAGGCTTTGCTTAACTCAATTAAGGAATAAATGGTACGTGGCCTGGCCTGAAAAAATGGACCCAAATACTCGCAGACAATCTCGATGAGCAATGTCCGTACACTTATCATAACATTTTAAAGGGATTCCATCTGAATACCTAAGCCAAACTCTCTCTCTCTCTTTCTTTCTTTCCTTTGTTTTTTTTTTAAAAATTGTTTATATACAAGACTTTTGTGGAATATTATAATATAACCTAAAATTATCGTCAATTTATAAAAGTAATTCACTTACCATTTTTCTTAGTACAAATAAATATCTCTAAATAATATATGGTGTTAGACGAATAATTAACATAAGGTCAATAAGTAATGGACCAACAATCAACATGTCAAATACAAAATTCATGATGAGTCTATATATCTAATTATCTATTGATGATCTAACGGGATGGATTCCTTAAAAAACAAAAAGCGATTGTGGGTAAAAATCTAGCAGTCATTAAATTTAGAAAATAAAAGTTAATTAAAAGTTTAGTTTTTTTTTTTTAGGTTATAAACCATCCGGTGGGCTGCGACCGCATTAGGTCTCGATTAATCCGAATTAAGAGAATAATCACAGTTAAAGCTCTTTACCATTTTCAAATGGTGTGTTTAGTGGGAATCGAACCCAAAAATTATTTCCACAAACTCAACCGCCAACTGAGCCACAACCATTTGGTAAAAGTTTATTCTTTCAAATCATGATAGGAGGAGATATGATTACCACTTAAATGGCTTAGGATAGGATAAAGATTGAAGAACAAAAATAGGAAACCCTGAAATACTTATAATATCCTAAAAATGACTTAAAATTTCCAGAGTACCCTTTTGCACAATCCACATCAAATCTCTCTATATGCACCAACGTGTGAAAAGGGCAGAGGAGGGAGAAAGAGAAGAACCTAATGGAACAAGCAACAACAGACTTGAACAAACATAACATGACCGACTGACTGCTCTGCAAAACTTAAAATAAACGAAGCTGAAAGCTGAAAGCTGGAAGCTTTGGGTTCGTGAGTAGAGACTGGAGATAGAGAGTTAAAAGTCTTTTCATTTTCTATCTCTCGATTCCCTCAAGTGCAAACCAAGTTCACAGCTAGATCGAATTAATTTTTTTTTCAAAAGAGAGACGCATCTGGAGCAATGACAGCGGGAGGCTCATCAGGGAGGCTGCCGACGTGGAAGGAGAGAGAGAACAACAAGAGGAGGGAGAGAAGGAGAAGAGCCATAGCCGCTAAGATATTTTCTGGGCTTAGAGCTGAGGGCAACTTTAAGCTACCAAAACATTGTGACAATAACGAGGTTTTGAAAGCCCTCTGTGCTGAGGCTGGCTGGATCGTTGAAGAAGATGGTACCACTTATCGCAAGGTTTATTATTGCTTCTTCAGTTCATGATCTCCTGTTTTATTAATTACTATATTGCAAGATCTGTGTCATTTATATTATATGATTGGACTTTTGAGAATCTCAATCAAGCTTCTTTAGTCTTCTTCTTCTTCTTCTTTTTTTTTTTCAATTTGTTTTGATAGATCTACATGCAAGCGTTACTTTTAGTTAGCTTTGGATTCCGAGGTTATGATACTTTCACTTTCGAATTTGGAATCTTGTTTCGTCAGAAGTTGAGGAAGTTTATGTTGGCTCTGAGTTTTGTTTGTCTCATAGTTATGTTGAGATAATAAAACTTGAAAACTTTTGTGAGGTATTGATTGATTCTATCAGAAAGAAAAGGCAAGATGGAGGAGATATGGTTTTATGAGATGATTAAAGATTTTTTTTCTTTAACTGCTAAATGGGTAAATTTATTTTGACTAGTATTCGTGAAGAAGATGGGCCCTGAAAGCTATTTTCCTCTTCAAATTGCTTCTTGTTGATCTATCAAAACCCTTTTTTTCCTTCAGTTTTCACTGGTACTAATAAGCAATTTGCAATTTTGTCTCCATAGATTCACAGTCCCCGGGCCAGTTCAACGTAAATTAGGAGGGAAAAAAGATAGAAAATTCATGTATAAACAATGTATTCTTGCTGCTTCTTTATTCTGTCAAGTAAAATTTTTATGGATTGTCTTATCTTTTGCTGAAATTTCTGCTACAATCTCTTCTAATTCAGGGAAGCAGGCCACCGCGAACCCCATCTGAAATTACAGGCGGTTCAGCAAACATCAGTACATGTTCCTCTGTTCAACCAAGCCCTCAATCCTCAGCTTTCCCCAGTCCTGTGCCCTCTTATCAGGCCAGCCCAACTTCATCCTCATTTCCTAGTCCCACTCGTTTCGAGGGAAATCCCTCAAATTACATTCTCCCGTTCCTTCAAAACATTGCTTCAGTTCCTACAAATTTACCTCGTCTTAGAATATCCAATAGTGCTCCAGTAACCCCACCTCTTTCATCTCCAACTTCTAGAGGTCCAAAACGAAAGACTGATTGGGAATCCATTTCAAATGGCACCTTGAGCTCATTTCGCCATCCCCTGTTTGCGGTATCTGCTCCTTCAAGCCCTACTCGTCGCCAACATTTTACACCTGCCACAATACCAGAATGTGACGAGTCTGATGCATCCACTGTGGATTCTGGTCGTTGGGTCAGTTTCCAGACAGTAGCAACCTTAGCAGCCCCTCCTTCGCCTACTTTTAACCTTGTCAAACCTGTGGTTCAGAAGAATTGTATTCAAAAGGCAGTTGATGGGCATAAAGGCCTAGCTTGGGGAATGGCAGCAGAGAGGGGGCAAGTTTCGGAGTTTGAATTTGAGAGTGAGAGAGTGAAGCCTTGGGAGGGTGAGAGAATTCACGAGGTAGGTGTTGATGATCTTGAGCTTACACTTGGAAGTGGCAAGGCACGTGGATAAACATCCACTGAAGCATGGCTTGAGAGGAAAGAGCTTGGAATGTATGTTGATTCTCAAATCTGGGGTCTGATCTGACGTCTGTTACTTCAGAGACATTGATTTCAAATTTTTTGCATCCTGTATTTTCCTTTTGTATAGTTTTCAGTCTTAAGGGCCATATCAGGAATTTAAGCCTATCAAATTCTGTAGAGAAAAATATCCAGGCAGGCTTCTAGCCGGAGCTTCATTTGTGAAATCTACTGAAGCATTGGGGAGGATTATATTTTGCCCTCCTCTGTTTATGTTTACCGCATTGTTTTTTCAACAAATTATTCTCCTGTAGTAAGTAGAATTTAATTCTATCATCATTTATCATGCTTCAAGTAGTGAAATTGTGTTCTTTATCTGATTTGTCATATATATCCTTGGCAAACTGTGAAGGAATTTGATGGCAGTTCTATCACGTTGGCAAGCAAATGCTGTCTATTTCATTTTTAATATACAACTTATTAGAGCCATTAGCCAGACGAATCTAGATGTATGTTTCTTTATAGTTGTATTTGTCCCTCGAATGTTGTCATCCGTCACAGACGGTAGTTTAGATTGATTTCTTGACACTAAAGTAATGAAGTTCATTAGCATACTGCAATGCTCATAAACACAGAGAACAAGGCAATGCGGTGACCGGTGAGAAATTAGCTAGAATAATGCGTAAATTAGAAAGTGATTTATGTATCAGACCAGAAATTGAGCAGGTTCCTATTGTCTCAAGGTTTTTGTTTCTTGTACTCTTTTTGTCATATACCCACTAATAAGTTTTCTTTCAGTTCGTAGGCTTGTGCGAGTCAAAAAGCATCATATACGCCAAGAGGGTCCCTTCACATGCGATGCAAGATGTAGTTAATGGTTCCATGTGACCCAAGTCACGCGTTGTTTTGTTAAGATATAACCCAACCAATTCAATAACTTCCATTTACAGAGTTATTATTAATCGTCACTTTTGAGCAGATAACCGCTATCAGTCCAACTAGATAAACAAGAAATTCGCTCGCAGTTCCTGTTGGTTGTTAAAGCTTTCGTGTCTAAATTCATTATTTAGCTTTCTACGAGATTTATCTATTATAACTATCCATCCAGATTCCATAGTGCTTGCTACCGTCGTCTATTAGCTTGGCTAGGAAAACCCTTATCTCTCTCAATTCTCAAGGGCTACTCCCTTCTCAGTCAGTTTCTTGGATGCTCATCCCCGTGGGACCTTGATTTAGTCTCAGCCTAAAATGGGTGCGGCCAAATTGGCAAATGCTCATTGCTCAAGCAATCATATGAAAGCAATTCTTTTGCTTATGCGTTCCACAATGTCGGCTTCAATGTCATTCATGCTTGTGACCTGAGCTGATCTACAGACAGCACGTCATTCCTAGAATCCTAGTCAAGGCTCATATTGACTGTGCCAAGTACCCAGCGCTAAAAAGATTTTATGAACTTATTGTAATTATTTCTTAAATTTGGGTGGAAATTTCACTACCCCTTTTATAAATAAGTAACAACGTTCGGAAATAACGGGAAATTAAAGATTTCTCTCTCAAATATGAATTAGAAATAATTATACCCAAATTTAAGAATTATGATTCAGTGTTGAGCGGAGTTTTTATTGAGCACTGAATCAATGATTAGAATTGTTTTAAATCTTTTTTTTTTAATTTATCTTATCTAACAACCATTAATTCAGTACTTAGCAAAAACTCAGCTCAGCACTGAATCATTATTCCAAATTTAAATAGGTTGAATCACTGAAATTTAAAAATAACACATTTAACCCCAAACACAAACAATTTAAGTTATTTTATAATAAAAAGTTCATATTACCCCTACTCAATTTAAATTATCTTATAAATCATAAGCATACATCAAAATGAATTATAATATGTGTTATGACAACATTATCTTTAATAAGTGGAGTTAATTACCCAATTTATGTTTTTTTTACTTAATAATCAAAAAATGAAAATAAATTGCGGTACCTAAAAGTTTGGTGAAGATTATTTGATGTGTTATCTATGAGAGAATGTGTTATCGGTAAGAAACAAAATTAGTATATAATCCACGATACGATGAAAATAAAATAAAATGAAATCATCTTGTTATAGAATAAAACAAAAATAAAATAAAATCAATATACAGACAACTTGAATTTATGCCAAAATTTTAAATTAAAAAATTATGCAATTAATTTATCGAGGACAATTTTGTCATATCACACAAAAAATATTTCATGTTGATGGATGTTTACTATTTGTAAAATAAGTTAAATTGGTTTGGAGCAATATAGACTTTTTATTATAAAATAACTTAAATTATTAGCGTATAGAGGTTAATTGTATCGTTTTTGAATTTGGAGGGCGTAAGCGTCACAACATACTTTCATTTGCATGTGAGTGTTTCTAACTAATATTTGAGAGATGAATCAATAATTTTCCGGATAATTTTAGGAGCATTCCGTAAGTTTTTTGGGCTTTGGAGTTCATTTCAGATGGGGCTCGGTATAATTTCAGACTCTTGGGTGGAATTTTTGTGTAGGCTAAGACCCAATATTTATTGAAATAGAGTAGTGTAGTGACCCTCTTTTTGTCTCTCCAGCCCCTTTTCATTAATTTTATCTTTTATTCCATATTTTTTAGCAAAGTAAAATTACCGTAATGGACAGAGAAATGAAAGATGGGCCAAATGAACTTCTCAGAACTAAGAACACTTTGAAAAAAAAAAAAAAAAAAAAAGATCGAAACTAGGAAATTTTATTTAATTGCAATTCTCTTTACCGTAAAAATTAACCGATAAAATTTTATATCCAAAATTGATTAATTAATTTTTTCTTGCCAACTGTTATTTGACTTTGCAAGACATTGAATTATTTCAAGCGATATTTATAGGTTACGCAAGCGGAAAGTGTTCTTAAATTTATGTTCAAAATTCTGGTTATTTTTTCAAGTCAAGGATAATCGTTCCCAACTGACAAATAGAAGAATGATTGTGATTTCAACGTGACAGAGTTTGGTATTCAAAGCAACGACGAACTCTTGAGAATCGATCGCTCTCTTCTAAGTGATTTTGGTGTGTGTTTACTCAACTAATACTGCAAACGAATACTCATTTAATTTAGAAAACTATTTTTAAATTGATCTCTTTAAACTAAGCCAAACTTTTTTGTAAACAAAAATAAATAAATAAATAAATAAGATATTTGACTGCAAGAATTTTGTTTTTGGTTTTGGAAACTAATTTATAAATGGAGGCTCAAGAGAGAAAAAAAGGACGGATTTAAATATTGTAGAAACATCGCATCTCATTCTACAACAGCATTAAAAAAAATGATTGGGGTGAGAGAGGCTCGAACTCTCGACCTCAGGATAACTCAAGATGCTATGAGACCTACGCGCTAGCCAACTGCGCCACCACCCCTTTATGGCGGTAGAGGTGACCTTTTTGGATTAGTACCATGTACGGAATTTTTGGTACCTGAAATTTTATGATAAATATTGAATAAAAATAATGATGAGAAGAAGAAAATTATCTGATATCTTTTGGGAGTGAAGTATCTTACATTATGATGCCAGACAACAATAAATATGTCGTATTATCCTTCGCCAGAGGCCGAAACTAATGAACTCGATAGGAATGAATATGTACTCATTAAATAAGAAATTACTAATTTTCCTCTTAAAATTTTAAAAATATTAGAAAATTTTGAAATATACCACTTTTGTACTCGAAATTTCTAAAAATAAAATTTTTAGATAGTATCATTAATTTTGTTAGGAATTTTTATGAAATTCTCTTTACGAAAAGGCAATTTGTTCTTGTCCTGAAATTTAAGATTATGATGTGGAACATTTTTCAGTAAGGATTAAATAAAGTAAATTATATTGCATTCAGACATATAGTATATCATTTAAAAGCTCTCAATGAGAGTAATGAAATTCATAACAAATATTTTTAAATATTTGCAATTATCAATTTTAGTGTTAAAAATTTAGATCTATCTAAGTACGTTATTTGAATATTAACTTTTATATAAAATAAAGTATACAGAGATTTTTTTCCATGATTTAGATAAAATCTTATATCTATAGGACCATATTCAAAGATTAAGCAATTCACTATGTGATGGAAGGTCAAAATCTATTGGATCTTACACAATTTCAAACTCGCTTCTATCATTGTTACCATTTTAGTTTCATCAACTTAATCAACCTTACTTAAAGAGCATTACTCATTTTTAATTGTGTTTGTTGCTTCTTTAAGATCATAGATATACAACAAACTATCCATTAATCTTAAAAACATTGTAGTGATCATAAACAAATGTATGTTGAAAGACGAGTTGAAGAAGACACGATAAATAACAAATCTTCAAGTTGGTGCTTTTTCTCCTCTTGCGATACATAGAAATACGCAAAGTGTCTCAGCTTCTATGTCTTATGCATCTACCTTTAAGCTTTACGACAAACCCTAGAATAGGAATGGACTTGCTTCCAAAAGATTTTGATATTCCATAAATATGAGATATTAATGTTCACAAAGTTACTGTCTTGATTAAACTCTTTGACATGGAATCTCAACTTTTACGCCATTTGCCTACTTTACTTCCAAAAAAATATGTGAGAGATTCAGAAGATCCAAACTAATAAAGACCCACGGCTAAATACTATCTCATAAAATAGAAAAATAATGATTACATGCCCCAGTAATATTATTATTTTCTAAATAGTTGGCGGTCGGTTCTAATACACATAAATTTTATTATTATTATTATTATTATTGTTGTTGTTGTTGTTGTTATTGTTGTTGTTGTTGTTGTTGTTGTTGTTGTTGTTGTTAAAGAACTGAATAAAGAACAAAAAAGAGACCAACAAACATTTCAAACATAGGTCATTGAGTTATGATAAATTATTGTATTATTTTATTAAGAAATCTCCATGGAGACGAGAGACATTATTGAAGGTGACAAAGAACAAGAAAGCCATCTAGTCCAGGAACATAGTTGTTGTTTTTTTTAAGGGAGAATTTCAATTTGTCCCTATTGAAATATTATATACCACTTCTTCCTCTACAGTCTTCATAATAATCAATAACCCCATGACAACATAGTTTTATAATATTAGTTTATTTTTAATTATATTCATATTAATTATATGAATTAAATAAATCTTATTAATGAATAAAAAATTAATAAAATGATATTTTTCTTATACTTTTATTAATTTTTAAATATTTCTTATAATAAATATATGTTTTATATTTTTAAGTTAATTATCAAACAAATGGCCCATTTAGCCTTGTTTTTCTTTAAATATTGGGTGCCAATAGGTTATTGGCTATTATGAAAAATATAGGGGGTAAACGGTATATATTGATTTCAGTATGAGAGAAATAGACAATCTCCCTTTATTAATTGCAAACAAATCTTCTCTCTATCTATGTGAATGAGATTTAAACTCAAGACCTCTTGAACTCTTGTTCTGAATCTAAGAATTTTTATTGAATAAATTATCTGACCCCCACAATTATTGTATAACAAATATTGTATTTTTTTTTATGGGGAATATTAATATCAGTGGTAATTTGCATTTTTTTCCTTGTTCTAATTTAATCTTTGGATGATAAAATTCAATGATAAAAAAGAAAAAATTGAAAAGACGAATTAAAGTAACACGAAAGAAAAACAAAAGGGAGAAATTGAGGGGCATATTACCCTCAACAAATTGGATAAGGATTTTCTCTTTATTATTATTATTTTAACTTCTAGTCTCTCCTAATTAAATGAGCGGCTAAGATTGATTCTTATATTTTAATGTTGATAATCAAGATAGCTTTCACTTTATTTATAAATAAGCCACTTTTTTAATTAGATTTGAAAAACAAAGAGAAAGTATAGAAGAAAAAACAAGTAGAGGTCCCGACATGTTTTTCTCAAAATGAGGAGTCCAATAACGCTAGTTATAAAATATTCTAACTAGGTAGTTTTTACTTTTTATATATATCTTTAGTGAGGAGATCCAGTGAGGATATCAATAAAATTTAAAAAAAAAAAAACTTATTTTAATAGATTAGAAATTATTTTTTTTGTCTATTTATATACAAAAATGTGTGTTTTTTTTATTTTTTATTGACATCCTTATTAGTGAATGTACATATATAGATATATATATGTATATGTATATGAATGTGTGTATGTGTATCTATGTGTACGTGTATATGTATATGTGTACGTGTATATGTATATGTGTGTGTGTGTGTGTGTGTGTGTGTGTGTGTGTGTGTGTTATATAAAATGAGAGTCCATAGTTGAATTCAACGAGGAGTGGCCGGGCCATGGAATCTCAATCCCTTTCAGGACAAATCTGTATAAATAAACAAGATTACTGAACTTTCTTGAAGATCGAAAAGACTCTATCATAATAGCTCAAGTTCCGAAGTTGGTAAGGGTATCCTTCAAAGTTCAAATCCTGTAATTAGTTCTATATATCTTGTTCTGTAATTAGTTATATATTTCTTGTTCTCTGATCTAAAGCCATGGAGAGCTCAAGCTCAAAGCCACATGCAGTACTACTAGCAAGTCCCGGCGTGGGCCACGTCATTCCCGTCTTAGAGCTCGGTAAACGCCTTGTCACTCTCTACAACTTCGACGTAACAATCTTTGTTGTTGCCTCTCAAACATCAGCCGCAGAATCAAAAATCCTCCAGTCAGCCATGAGTTCAAAGCTTTGCCACGTCATCGAAATCCCAGCACCAGATATCTCCGGCCTCGTTGACCCAGACGCTGCAGTGGTTACAATAATTTCAGTAATCATGCGCGAAATAAAGCCAGCTTTCCGCTCTGCAATATCTGCTCTGAAGACTACCCCGACTGCTCTGATCGTGGACCTCTTTGGAACTGAATCTTTGGCGATTGCTGAAGAGCTTCAGATTCCTAAATACGTGTACGTGGGCACCAATGCTTGGTGTGTTGCACTCTTTGTTTATGCTCCAACTCTAGATAAGACAGTGCAAGGACAGTATGTTGTTCAAAACGAGTCGTTTAACATCCCGGGTTGCAGGCCCCTTCGACCTGAAGACGTGGTTGACCCGATGTTGGACCGGACTAATCAACAATACTTTGAATATGTGCGCATTGGTGAGGAAATCCCATTGAGTGATGGGATTTTGGTTAACACGTGGGAGGATTTGCAGCCAACAGCACTGACAGCACTAAGAGATGATAAATCTTTGGGCCGAATCACCAAGGTTCCGATTTATACGGTTGGCCCGATAATTAGGCGGCTAGGACCGGCGGGTTCATGGAACGAGTTGTTTGATTGGCTAGACAAGCAACCAAGTGAGTCAGTGCTTTACGTATCATTTGGGAGCGGAGGCACGCTGACGTATGAGCAAATAACTGAGCTAGCTTGGGGCTTGGAGTTGAGCCAGCAGAGATTTATTTGGGTGGTGCGCCTGCCTACTGAGACAACAGGAGACGGCTCGTTTTTCACTGCAGGGAGCGGGGCCGGTGATGATGATTTATCAAGCTTGTTGCCTGATGGGTTCTTAAGCAGGACCCTCGACATTGGAGTGGTGGTTCCACAGTGGGCTCCGCAAATAGACATTTTGACCCATCCATCAGTTGGAGGGTTTCTATCACATTGCGGGTGGAATTCAACGCTAGAAAGCATAACAAATGGCGTGCCAATGATCGTCTGGCCGCTCTATTCGGAGCAGAGAATGAATGCTACAATTCTCACGGAGGAGCTGGGCGTGGCTATTCGTTCGAAGGTTTTGCCATCCAAGGGAGTTGTGGGAAGGGAAGAAATAAAGACGATGGTGAGAAGAATATTGGTGGACGAAGAAGGATATGAGATTAGGGCCAAAGTAAAAGAGCTGCAACGTAGTGCACAGAAAGCATGGACTCGTGAGAGTGGTTCCTCTTATAGTTCATTGGCTCGGCTGGCTAAGGAGTGCGGGATGATGACCAAACGCAACGCCAACGATTAATAAATTATCGATTAAATATATATATATTTGCACAGTTTGTATTTTCATCGGTGTGGCACTCGTAGTCCGTCCCTTCGTGTAACCATTATTGTGTGATGGCCTTTCACTGTTTCACTGTGTATTTCGTGCTTTGCTTACTTTGTCTCATCTTGTTTTGTTGGTTTGTAATATTCTTTTTTAAATGCAACGTCTAGAATATCAAACTCACGGCGATGTGGTGGGTTCAGAGTCAAAATTTTATGATTCACAATAAATTTATGAAAAAAATCAATCACACAAAAGTCCAAAGAGAAATGTTTACATCACCATTGAAGTCGTCTCCATGTGTTCATCTTTTTTCATTCCGTCTCATAAAGTTGAAATGCCAATCTGATTGTTTCCATTTTGATTGTTTGTATATATCCAGTGGCGGGCTAGTGACGGCCTCAGCTCCGGGGGGCCCATCCACTCCCAGCCAAGACACACGCGCGCACACCAATTAAAGTCGCCTCCCATGTGTTCTATCTTTTTTCCATCCCGTCACATAAAGTTGAAATGCCAATCTTTAATTGATAACGATAAGCGGTTCTTGAAAACTACAATTGCTCCCGTTTCAATCGTTTATAATTTTATAATTTATATATTCAGCGGCGGTCTGGTGAAGGCCTCAGCTCCGTAGGGCCCATTCACTCCCGGCCTAACATATATATAGGAACCTAGTGGGGGCCTTAGTTCTGGGGTGGCCCATCCACTCCCAGCCAACACACACATATATAAGGAGATTACTCTCCAACTAAAATTAGTATAAACCATTTATTCTTTTATAATTTTCATAATAGCTAATAACATTTCTAACACCAAATATTTAAAAGAAAAGAGGAGTAAATAAGTAATTTAACTTGAAAATATAAAATATATACTTATTATAAAAAATTATTTAAAAATTAACATAAATTATAAAAATATCATATTATTAATTTTTTATTCACTCCGAAATATATATTTTCTTATTTTTAGTACTTCAATTTTTTTAATTTTAATTTCTATTAATATAATTTATTTAATTTATAATAAATTTAGATAAAAGTGTATTTAAAAATAAAGATAATACTGTAAATTATGTTACCAAGAGGTTTATTAATTATTATGAAAACTATAGGGGTAAGCGGTATATATTGATTTTAGTATAGGAAATTGACAATCTCCCCACACATGCAAATACATACATACATATATAGAGTCGGTGCAGACACACATTAACAATCCTACATAAACATAATTTTAGGAGACGGACACTTCAGGTTTATGAGTAAATGAGGGTGATAACAATAACAAATTATGAACAGGCGTTTCGTGGGCATTAACAATGCTATTTTTCCAGTGATAGGACGATAGTTACGAAAGATGAATGATGATGGATTCTTGTTTCCATTCAATGGATTTATACAATAAGAAAAAAATAATGTACAAGTTATAGAATTAATTTGATATTATATATGCTTGATAACTACATTCTTTGGATTTACGTTCGTGTCTAGATCATATGATGTCCCTATTTAATTAACATGTCCCGGTCACCGCCCGCCATCAGTTTAGAAAAGAGGATCCCATAAAATTATTTATGTAATAATCAAAACAATCAGTAAGAACAGGTATGATTTATGAAATAAAATTTGACCCACCTGTTAAAGATAAAACTCCTAGCTGCAGGTTCCCAAAAAAACAGTTTTGCGAAAGCTTAAATCGCATAGGCTTGCCTTGATTTTGACCTCGCTTTCAAGATAACTAGAGTTAGGGTTAGTTTCAGATTATTTTGAATAATAAATAAACTGTTTTTGGTTGTGTTGACGAAATAAATTATTAAACAAAAATAATAGCTAAGTGTACAGTAAATTATTACTTTGAGTTTCAAAAGTAGAAAGTATTTATTTTTTAATGATTTTGAAAGTTTTTTTTAAAAATAAGATTAATGAATTACATAGAGAGATATAATTTTTTCAACAAAATTCAGCATACAAACTTTTTGTGCTATGACCAATGTGTCAATACACTATTAATTGAATAAAATATAAAATTTAATATAATTAATGAAGTGAAGCATGTAATTAATTTAATATGTCTTTGTTTTATTTTTTTTTTCTTTATTAATAAGCACCTCCTTTGAGAGGTCTACTTATTCAAAAAAATACGAAGTGGGCCATGTAAAAATCATTCAAGAGTTAATAAAACATTAATTTGTAAAATAAAAATTTGTACAAAGAGTTAATATATTCTTTAATGATACTGGATATTATTGCTGCAAAAGATAGATTCATTGGAAAAAAGTGCCAAAAAAAAGAAAAGAGGCTTCAATTTCAGAAGATGGCCATACCTACAGGGGTAACGTATCCCGAACATTGTTTTCTTTTTTAGTGAAACTGCTGTTAGATTTGAGGGTTTTGAATATGAAGGCCAATAAGTGGACATGTGGGCATATGTGTGAACCAGCCAAACCGGTTAATAGCAGGTAAACAAATAAAATAAAAGTATTAATTGATGGAGCATTTTTTTAATTAGAAACGAGTTAACAACTTGGATCTTATCGGGAGCTGTTCACTGTGTGGTGTTAAATAAATTTATAAAATTGAATTCTTTGTGCACAGTCATCGCGGATTTGTGCATTGATAGTCATAGTCGCATCCTTAGAAGATGTAGCAACTCTTGCTCATAGAAATCTTTATCCCTTTGCTATAAAGGATAGAGATAGTCCTTAAATAAGTTCTTATGGCAAAAAATTGGTATCAATTGTTTTTCTTTTTAATTTGAGGATTGTTTTGGCATTTTAAAATTTATGTATGGTAAAATTTGACTTTTAAGATTTATTAATTTAATGTTTTGAGTAAAATAGTGTTTGAAAGAATACTTTGGAGTGCAATTATGAATAGCCCTGCCGCACCTGATAGTAAATGTGGCATGCTTGAGATCTGTAATGTCTCGATTAGTGAACAATGTAATATAGTCGGTTTTTTTTTATTACATGAAACTATTGCTCAAACTACAACTCATATTACATGAGACTATAACTGATATTTACAAATCAGATTATTACTGGGACCAACTTACATCAATGCTAATGGAGCGCTGCCCAGATTTTAACCCTCACAAATATTCGAAGGATATCTACTCCTCATACTTGGATAACGGAAAAGACTGCCTTCACTCAAATTTAATTGAGGAAGGAAATACCCCCACAATGCATTTGTGGGGTTCGAACTGCTACCCTCCAACTTGGAGGGCAGCAGCTCTGACCACTCGACCAAAGGCCGAGTGGCTAATGGAATATAGTCGGTTAAGTGAGTAAACTAGCGTCAATTTCATCTTATTTATGTTTAGTCAATTGTTTGAATATTATTGTTCTGGTTTGATATTTATTGAAGAATAAAGACTTAGGTAACCTTTACTTTTTAGTCTAAAATCTGAATGATCTGAATATAAATAAGTTAATAACATATTTATTTTTTTTAATATTTGAATCTAAGTAATATCTTGTTTGTTTTTATTAAAAAATTAAATATTTTTTTTGAGATTTACGTCTTTATAAATTAAAACAAAAAAAGATATTAATTTATTAGTTCAGAAAATAAATGTATTTAGAGGTACTTTTTTGCTATAATATTTACTTTTCATTTAATCTTTTCTCATTCAGATAAAAGTTATAAAAATTTACTTTATCTATTCAAATATAAATATTTGAAAATCATACTTAAGTTATATAGAACAAATTAATAAATAAATTTAAAAAATTAAAATTAATAAAATTTTAAAATTCAGACGATTGACAAGCAAACCCTTAATGTAGTCTTTTATTTAGTCTTAAATTTTATCCTTACAATAATTAGTCCGGGACTTGTTCTCTCCGTTTTGTTTAAAACAATATTAATTACTACGCCATTAGATGGCTAAATTGGTCAGAAGTTTTTCGTAATATATGCTATTGGTCTCTCAAACGAAAACTTTTGTTAAGCAATTAAAGAAGTATTTGCCTTGACATTGTCTCGGCCATATATATAATAGATTCCTTTTCTTAAATCGATCTATTACTTCGCCGGTTACTTCCAGATTATTTTTTTGACAAAAAAAATTTGCGCATCGAACTTAAATCTTGTTGAAGTAAATCTTTGAAGAAACAGATCTCTTTCAACCTTTTTAATTGTTTTAGGAAATTTTTCATTTAGTTCTCTTACCATTTAATCTAAATTTTCACAAATAAAATTACTAAAAAAAACTTTGAGGAAGAGAGAGAAACAAAAAAAAAAAGAATATATAATAAAGGAAAGAGGAGAAATCCGAAATATATTAGAGGTTATACAACTAATCAATACATGTATGATATATGTAATTAAATTTAATATAACCACCATTTGTATGGTGGTTTTTTAAAAATAAATACACACATATTATAATATTATTTATTTATTGTATGATTAATATAATATTTCTAATATATTATAAAATTTCTTAAGAAAGAGAGAGGTAAAAATTAATTATACGTGGGTCCTTAATTTTATTAATTACATTTAAAAACACAATAACTCATATCTTAAAGTTGATCGTCAGATGAGAAGAAGAAGAAGAAGAAGAAGAAAGGGGTTTCAGAACCTATTCAACCCACGAGTTCTATCATCAGTCATGACCAATTCCTTGTTTTATAGGGTAATTTTTACCAAATTTTAATAGAGAAACTAAAACGTCTCCGTTGTCTTTAAATCATGCCAGCAGAGTTTTAACCGATTTGTGACGTGCGAAAGATATGACTTGTATATTTAATTATATGGGGACTCTGTCAAGCCACTGCTGTTGGTTTTTTTTTTTTTCCCTTCTTTTCTCTTTCTCTATCTCCAAATGGTCGTTTCGTTTCTCTCAAGCGACCAAAGGAGACCGGGACCTTAAGTTACGATAAATAGGAACTTAATCAATAATTTTTTTTCTTCTATATTTTACCAATAACAGTCAAATATGGAGAACCCAGACCATAGTTTTCTTTCAGTTAATATCTTCTAGTTGTTAGACTCTAACGCCCTGTTGGGAGTATCGGTAAACTTTTATAATTAGAAATTTAGGTACTCAGGATAAATTATACAGTTGCCTCCACCATGAGCAGCCCCAATCTTCAATATAATTTCACTTTTTTACTGCATTAGTGTCTCTTTTTGTTGGGTGCTTACTTTTGGTCTAAAATTTTAAAATTTCTCCGGCCGACTTGCATTAGCATTTGTAATAATATATAGTTTTTTTTTTTTTTCAAACGGATGTGACAATATATAGTTGATGGGGGTAATAACTACTTTTAATATCTTGGTATGTATGAGTTTCATTAAATTTTCAGTCAGCTAGCTCCTCATTATCTATTATAAATAACTGCAGTCCCTAATACAATGTCATGATATTTATAAATGAAAGAATTGGAGAACAAGAAAATTTGAAACTGCTCTTTTATCTACCAGCAACAACTATTAGAATATGACAATTATCATTAGTTGACTTTCATTGGAGTTTAGCACAGATTGAATTCTTAATAAGGCGGCTGACAAAATATTTGTTTATTAAACGATCGACTGGCCTCCCTCAATTGGGGACGCGGGCATTTATTTAAATTCTTTTAATCAAGATTGGATTAACCAATATTATGCAAGTATCCAGAGAAGAGGCACCGATGATTTTATTTATTTATTTATTTATTTTTCGATAAGCTTCTTTGGATGGTTGAGAAACTAATTTCTTATTTTTTTAATCATAATCCCCTACATTTGTTTCTAATCCTAATTAGTTAAATTCTTTAATTAGTATTCTCTCGATTAGTTGGCTAAAAATTGTGAATAAAGGACAGCTCCAATCTCTCAAGTTCAAGGACCAATGGAAAAGACGATTGCCTAGCTAGCTCGCAAGAAATAACAGGCCTAAAAAGGTTTCACAAGGTCAAATTACATAGACTGAAAAAAGAAAATTGTTATACTAATATTATTTTTAGCATCCTGAATCACATTTCCCTATTTTTTAAGGACCAACCTCTGGGTGCTTTGTCACTGACTTTCGTATTTTAATAATATAATTTGCTTCTTCCATGAGTTTCCGTCGTATTAAATGTATAACTGTTCTGATCAACAAATTCAAATTATTGTCTAGAAACACTCTGGCGGAATCGGATGTTTCCGTAATCTTATTTTTGACTTTCATTATAAAATACGAGATTTAAAATAATTAAAATATCAATGACGCCAAGGAGGCGCCCGTAACTGTTAATCGATTGGGAGGAATCTCTCATTAATTAAATTGTGTACATTATTTATATATTGAGTGTATGTATTATCAACTAATGTAATCATGTTTATATATGAAATACGACAGCTAGCTGCTAAGTTATATTAACTATAATTTACAACTGATTTAAAATTATTTTCTAAATTGTTTGAACGACAACAGCTTAATTAGAGCTATAAAGAAATTATTTTTGTGTTGTTGTATGTTATCACTAATGTTATGATTTTGATTGATTGTACATTCACTCAGTATAGCTCAGGCTCTCTCTATCAAAGGTTGACATTATTGCCTACTTGCCTAAAGTGATCTCACTTCAGCTGTTCAACATAAATTTTCGATGAATATCTTCCTTTTTCAAAATTATCTCTCATAAGGCACCATAATCAAATTGTTCAAATTGTCCAAGGTTTGAGTTTATTTTTTTGTATGAAATCTACATGTGTTTGAATTTAGCCGAAATTTAAATAGATTTGAATGGAAATGTTTAAATAGTATGTATGTTTTTCTTTTTTAATATCTGATTAAAAAAATTAAAAAATTAGTAGTTTGACATAATATCCTTTGAAGTGGTACATATATTTGCTCTTCATAATATATAAATTTAACAAGTTAATTAGTTTGATAGTATTATTTTTATTTCTTTATTTAATTTTGTAATAAAAGATGTAATTATATTATCAACTTTCATTATAAAGTCAACATCGTTGTTTTAGTTTTAATTCATTACAATAAACATAATCTGATTTTTTTTAACATTTTGGTTTAGTTAATGTTACCACGTGAATAAAAATTTAAAGCACTTAAGAAAAATAAATTCAAGGATAATAAAAAAAATCATGAATTATTAAGGGTATTCTTGAGATTTGAGATTTAAAATTAAAATTTCCATTTAGATTTCATACTTCAAATAAAAGTGGACTTTTCCTACTTTTTCTATTCAAATAAAATTGTTTGACAATAAGTAATAGGTTAAGGAAACAAACAAATCTAAAATAAGTAAATGTTTGAAAAAAAAGAGAGGATAAATTCAGACTTTATAATTAAAAACAAACAGCACCTAAATTTTGATTTTCTTTATAAAGGTTTTGCTATTATCCAAAAAAAATTATTAAACACAGATTTCTTAATCTAAAAGTTAATTTATTTACACAAGTAATTAACATTCCTTCTAAATTAAACATTATAATTAATTAAAAGTCATTGCTTATTGCGTGTTATTCTTTGCATATTAAGGTTGCAAACTTTTTCTTTTATGTATAAAAGATAGGAGGGAAGGTAAAGCTGAAAATTAATTTTTAAGCCTCCTACCATAAAAAAGATAGGAGGGAGGGTAAAGCTCAAAATTAATTTTTAAGCCTCCTACCATAAAAAAGATAGGAGGGAGGGTAAAGCTCAAAATTAATTTTTAAGCCTCCTACCTTTTGAGTGATCGGTTAAATAAAAATTTATTTAAAATTACTCAAACAAGCCAGTGAGGACAACTAAGGTTATAAACTTCCTATCGACAATTCGTATCAAATAAATAAATCCTTTTTTATTTACTTTTACTGTTAAAATTTTCGCCGTAAGATTTTATTACCTTTTCAGCCGGCCCTAAATAAAAGCCATAAAATTCCAACTATAAAAACTACAGAAGTTTGGTTTGGCTTGTTTTGTTTTTTAAATGTCTAATGAACAATACAGCGTTCACTCTATACAGTACAAGTGATGAGCCGCGACATCTTAGACTTTCCCTATAAATACCTTGCCTAAGTTTCTGCATCTAAAACGAGGCCATTCCAAATTAACCCTTCTTCCAAACTGTACTACTGCATCTTCTGAAAGTAATAATTTCGAGTTAGCTAGCTAGCTGTTGCATTACATAATCCAATGCAAACCACAAAAACTCACGTAGCCCTACTGGCTAGCCCTGGCATGGGGCATCTCATCCCAGTCCTCGAGCTAGGCAAACGCTTTGCCACTCAGAATGACTTCCAAGTCACAATCTTTGTCGTGGCAACTGATACTTCTACTGTTCAGTCCCAGCTACGCAACTTACCAAACCCTCATCTGTTTAACATCGTCTCACTTCCGCCCGTTGACATCTCCGCCCTCCTTGACGCCGATGCATCAATAGTTATCAAAATTATCTTCATGATGCGTGAGTCCTTACCAGCCCTACGGTCTTCAATCTCCACATTGAAGCCTCGTCCAACAGCTCTGTTCGCTGACTTGTTTGGAACAGAAGCCTTTCAAATCGCTGATGAGTTCGAAATGTTGAAGTACGTGTACATTGCTTCTAATGCATGGTTTCTTGCAGCGACAATATATTTTCCGACCATCGACAAGAGGCTGCAAGAAGAGCACTATGGCCGGAAACAGCCGCTGATGATTCCAGGTTGCAGATCGGTTCGGTTTCAGGACACCCTTGATGCATTTACGGACCCCAAGGATCAGTTGTTTGACGAGTACTTACGTATAGGGCTTGAGATGGTAACAGCTGATGGAATTTTGGTCAACACATGGGAGGATTTGGAACCCACAACACTTGCTTCCCTGAGAGATGGAATCAGCAAGCTACTGCCCATTTATCCAATTGGTCCGATGGTTAGAACAATGGGATCATCGCATATGTCGGAGAATTCAAGCCTATTGGAATGGCTGGACATGCAACCTACTGAATCAGTAATTTACGTGTCCTTTGGTAGTGGTGGCACCCTCTCAGCCAATCAAATGATCGAGGTGGCGTGGGGACTGGAGCTAAGTCAACAGAGATTTATTTGGGTGGTACGCCCTCCCATGGACAATGATGTGTCCGGATCTTTTTTCAAAGTAGGGGATGGATCATCCGATGGCACGCCAGATTACTTGCCAGATGGGTTCTTGACACGTAATGCAAAAATGGGATTGGTGGTCCCAGACTGGGCCCCACAAGCGGAGATTCTGGGTCATGCGTCAGTTGGGGGATTTTTATCTCATTGCGGGTGGAATTCAACTCTCGAGAGCATCGTCAATGGGGTACCACTGATCGTATGGCCACTGTATGCCGAGCAAAAAATGAACGCTACCATGCTAGCAGAGGAGCTAGGGGTGGCCGTCCGACCAAATGAGATGCCAACAGAAAATTTAGTGAAGAGGGAGGAGATAGAGATGATGGTGAGAAGGATCTTGGTGGACAAAGAAGGGCAAGCACTAAGAAGTAGAGTCAAGGAACTAAAACACAGCGCAAAAAAGGCTTCTACCAAGGGTGGTTCCTCATACAATGCACTGTCGCAAGTTGCAAAACAATGCGAGATGAGCTTGCAAGGCTTAATGGCCAAGGTCATGGGTGCATGAATAATCAAAATAATTATTAATGTTGCTTATTGTTGTGCTAGCTATTATACATACACGCTGTTCTGTTTGAGCTTCCCATTATCACTCCAGGGCTTGTGTTTCTATTCAATTAGGATGTATGTATGAAATTAATGAAATACAAAATGTATTATCTATATTCATCTTATTTCTTCAGACGAAAACTGTTTATTTTTCTCAGTAGATAATCACGAGTCAGCAGAGCTGATAGCCAAATGGTTGTGCAAAACCGACGTTATTTAAAAGAGAAAAAAAAAAGGGGGGGAAATAGACATATTTTTTTTTATTAATTAAATATAAACATACGTTAGCACCACCAATACACTATATTAATTACAATAATTTTACTATAAACGATTCCTTCCTTTATATAATTAACAGAAACTTGACGAATATGGCTACATACAATGTAAAAACGGAAGCACAGATAATTTATACTTGCGGATATTGCAAATAATTTCTGACAAATTGTGCAGTTAATTAATTATTTTAATATCTTCATGTGGTCAATGTAGAACAAATTACATATAGTAATTAAATACTAAATTCAGCTTCTAAACAAAAGTGGCCGGTACTGGTGGTGGACGGGTATATTATTACATAAATCAGTAAGTTATCAGGGAAAGTCCATCGAAAATTAATAACTGTAAGATACAATTATAGGTAGGACCATCGACATCATGTTGATGGTTGGGTTCAAAGACGTCTGCTTAATTGAAGGGTCGGGTTATATTATCAATTTGACTTTGAATTTTACTTTTCTTTTTGAATCTGTAGTCTTTATTTATTTATTTATTTATTATTATTTTGGAATTACCGTAGTCTTAAATTTAATCGTTTTATTGTCCAGGGTGGAGCCAACTGCTGATTGAATGTGTGATTCTTAACATCAACCTCGATGCAGGAACTGCTTGCAAAACTTGTAGCGAATGCAACAATTTTGATGCCCTACATAATTCCTAAGCTAAAGAACTTTGGTAATTTTATTAATAACCTAATTAAATGCCAGATTCGTGCTTCTTTCTAACACTTGGTGTACGGGCTCCACTTTCTTAACTACATAGGAAGAGAAGTATTTTCCAGCTCATCTAGTAGTACCCTAATATTTGAAGAAATTGGCTCTACCTCAATAAGTTCATGTCAGCTACGTTGGACCACAACTTTCTGCTGTTCCTATTCATTACTCTAATTAATAACAATATTTTCTAGTTTTTTTTCTAACAATTATTTTTTATTCTTCAATCCAATCTAATATGCACCTTTCTCCTTGATACGTGCTCCATTTAATTCTAAAGTAAAGGGTTTGAATTTTCCTAATGACGGAGAGAGTTTATTTCTTAAGAGTGGACTTATCTTTGTTGAGTTTTAATTGAATATTTCTATGAACTTACATGTATATTATATTATATATAATATATAAAAAAAATTAATGGGGTGCATTCAGATGTTTGAGAGGTGCACTTTGGTCAGACAAGTGGTAGAGCATGTTTGAGATTGTCCTAAAAATGTTTGGTTAATATTTTAAGAATTAAATTATTTAGAAACCTATTTCTTCAAAACCTAGTAAACAACTATCAAGTAAAAAGTGGTTGCAACCAACTTTAAAAAATGTAATTACAAATTGTCAAAGAACCAAGTTTAAGTTTTTTTTTTTATTACAAAAATAAATAAGATATCACTTATATTCAGATATAAAAAAGAAAAAAAATAAAAACAAACATGTCATTTAGATTTTCGTATTCAAACTTATTAAGACTTTAGAAAAATTCAGATTCATTCAGATTTCAAACAAAAAAATAAATGCTACCTTACATGTAGAATATAAAATTGGTTATCAATATTAGTTGTAAAATAAAACATAAATTATGTAAGTATAATATAAAACTTGTAAATGAAAGTTTAAACAAGTAAATTACCTAGGAGTGGTAAATTTTTGTATCAGTGGTAAATAAAATAAAAGCTTACCGATATAATATAAAACTTATAAAACAATTTTAAATGCAAAATAAAAATATAAATTAGGCAAATGAAACATAAGACTTGTAAATGAAAGATAAAACAAGTAAACTAATGTAAGAGTTATTGTAAAAAAAAAAAAAAAACCTACAAATGGAAAGTAAAAAACTCATTATAGTTATATCAGCAAGTACCTTCAATAAATTTGCTTTTATATCAACAAGTATCTTGTGCTTTCAGATTTAGACCATCACAACAATAATTTATCATAAACTAGTTTTTGAGATTGGAAAATTCTATAATATCATGATTAAAATTACGATATCGATGTGTGTGTGTTAAATTTTTGACATAATAACTTTTAAAAATTTTAATTTTTTAACATCATCCAAAATTAATGGATCAAATGATTAAATGCTGAATTTATTTTTACTAGTAATAAGATTAAAAATTACTTGGCACACAACATATTATTATTTATTTTCTCTTCACTTTCCTCCTATTTTATCTCTATAATTAATACGATTTCGTTCTCTCCATTTCTCTTTCGTTAAATAATTCTTCTTTACATGGTCACCATATTTTCCTCTACTAAATCTTCATCCGTAAGTGATGCTAGTACTTTGTGCCTTCTTTTTCCAATCATCTTTGTGGTTCTTGATCTCGTTGTGTTATTGCTTTTATTTTGACATTAGTAATTAACGATATAAATTGCAAGATTCTAACTTTTTATTATATGGTTTATTTTGTTATTGAGCAGTAAAAGAATCAAACGGATAAATTATTTCGTCTTCCTTTTCCAACACCTTTAACTAGCTTCGATCGATGACTTCTACGATATTATGTTACACGCTTCCTCCGCATAACACGTAACCCGATTTGAATGTTCCAAGTTCTGTGGCTGTCAAGCTTTCGTTGGTTTTCTCTGATTAAAAGAAAAAAAAATCAACACAGGGTGTTTGACTAAAGATGTTCGTTTCATAACTTCAAATATGGACAGGTTTAAAATCAATTTTGTATTAAACCTTTTCATATTACTTTATATTTAGATCCTTGACAAGTTTCATTTTAAGCGGGCGTGTTCATAATATTAGTGCTTCTTAAATTTTTTTGTGAGCTCATGACATTTGTATTTCACTAAAAAGCTAATAAATTGTAAGAGTCATTTAACAATAGATGAAAAATGAGAGAATAAATCATATTAATTATCGAGAGAAAATAAGAGGAAAGAGAAGAAGAAATACATAATAATATGTCATGGAGCTATTAATTTTAATTTTTTATCAATAAAAATAAAAATTAGTATTTAATTTTGTCTACTGATTTGAGTGGTATTGAAAGGTTAAGATTTTGTATATATTATTGTCTTCAAAAAAAGGCTCCCAATATTGATATATAACGTAAATGTTGTGTTATGTTAATATAGGAAACATGAGAGATACTACACCCATTAATATGGGTATGATACATGCAATTAAATTTTAAATAATCATAGTTAAATGTTGATTTTTCAAAGTAAACGCTGGCAAGTCATAAAATTATATTATTTGATTATTCTAGAATGTCTCGCAAAGTGGATTCTATGCAGTGCGAGTCGTGTTGTGTGGGGTGGAAAATATGAATGTCAAGTCAACATCCCTTGAATCTTCCCATGAGCAGATGAGATAGCACAATTACGTCAGTATTCTTGACTAACTGTTCGACTTTGATCTTTCGGTCGTCTGCGAGCTTCATTTTTTTTTTGTAGCAACTCTGCATCAATTATCAAACTGTCTACTTGACTGATTCAGACTAGTTTTTTTTTTCCTGAACCGGGAGATGGTCTTGAATGGACCTTAATTGTGAAAGATATCTTTAAGCCTATACCGCAATTCAGACTAATTTTTGGTGATATCGGGTCGGTCCGTAAGGGGTAAAGTACTAATTAAAGTGGTGACTCAATACGAGAATGAGACTTGAACCCTTGATCTCTCTTAAAGAATGAGAGTGCCGAATCACTCATACCAATAAACTTTGGTTATCCAAACTAGTTATTAACCATTGCAACTTAGTTATTGTCTCCATCCCAACATTAAATTGAGTCAATATTGGTTTACAGAAACATTTAAAGCTTTTTGTTTTTTTTCGTTTTTTTAATATCAACTTGCTTAAGATAGAAGTGAAGGCGTAATCAACGTATAGCGTATAATAGCTACGATTGTCTGTACAAGTACAACAAGTTTGCCTATAAATATATCGTAGCAAATGTTTTGGCTGCACACATATATCATTTTACAACAATAATATTGCCCATACATGTCTCCCAGCTCAGAGTTAGAAACTAGCGTCAAATTAAAATTACCCTCTTATTTTCTCTTTCTTTCCAATTTATTAAGTGCCTCACCATGGAAATCACGAAACCACGTGTAGCTCTACTTGCAAGCCCGGGCATGGGCCACCTTATTCCTGTACTCGAGCTTGGGAAACGCCTGGTTATTCAAAACAACCACCATGCTACCATCTTTGTGGTGGCTAATGATACTTCAAGTGAACAATTATCCAAACTTGTCAACTCACCAGATTACGATATCCTCGACATCGTATTACTCCCTTGTATTGACATCTCCGGCATAGTCGGCACCGATGCCTCATTAGTTACACAAATTGCGGTTATGATGCATGAGTCCATACCAGCCCTTCGATCAACAATCTCTGCGATGAAATACCGTCCGACGGCTCTGATAGTTGACTTGTTTGGAACTGAAGCTATGGCTGTTGCTGATGAGTTTGAGATGTTAAAGTACATGTTCATTGCTTCTAATGCGTGGTTTGTTGCTGTCACAATATATGCTCCAGCTCTTGATAAAAAGGTGTTACAAGAGGAACATGTTAACCAGAAAAAGCCTCTCAAAATTCCGGGTTGCTCAGCGGTGCGATTCGAGGATACCCTTGAAGCCTTTTTGGATCCATATGGTCCAATGTATGATGGGTTCTTACAAGTCGGAATGGACATGTCAAAGGCTGATGGAATTCTGGTGAATACTTGGGAGGATTTAGAGTCCAAAACACTTGCAGCCCTGAGAGACTTTAACATGTTGAGACGCGTGGCTAAGGCACCTGTTTATCCAGTTGGTCCGTTGGCAAGATCGGTTGCATCATCGCCGGTTTCTGGAAGCCACGTAGTACTGGATTGGTTAGACAAGCAACCTCATGAATCTGTGATTTACGTGTCATTTGGAAGTGGTGGAACGCTATCATCCAAACAAACAATGGAGCTTGCATGGGGTTTGGAGCAAAGCAAGCAAAGATTCATTTGGGTGGTACGCCCTCCCTTGGATCATGATGTATTTGATTCTTATCTCACGGCTGGGAGCGGCGCCCTTAATACTGCTGAAGGCGCCTTGGATTACCATTACTTGCCGGAAGGGTTTCTGATTCGGACCCGAGATGTTGGGCTGGTGGTTCCCATGTGGGCTCCCCAACCGGAGATCTTGGCACATCCATCTGTCGGGGGATTTTTAACGCATTGTGGATGGAACTCGACGATGGAGAGCATAGTCAACGGGGTGCCAATGATCGTTTGGCCACTCTATGCAGAGCAAAAAATGAATGCTACTATGCTGACGGAGGAGCTTGGAGTGGCCATTAGATCTAAGGAGGTACCATCGGAGAAGAGTGTAGTGGGAAGAGGAGAGATAGAGATGATGGTGTGGAGAATCGTGGCGGAGAAACAAGGACATGCAATTAGAAATAGAGTCAAGGAGCTAAAACACAGTGCTCAAAAAGCTTTGATTAATGGCGGTTCCTCATATAATTCACTGTCCAAAATTGCCCATGAGTGCGAGAATAGCCTTCAATTCACGCAAGAGAAAGCTGAAGGTGCTTGATAAGCGGTGCATTGTGCTATCCAAGTTCCAGAGATTCTAGAATATTTCCATATTATTTTACTCACTTAATATATCTATGACTTATATGTATACGAATTAAATACGATTATCAATTACATTTACTCACTTAATACATACATATGTACACGAATTAAATATAACTATCAATTATATAATAATTTTCATAATAAATATATACATATAATATATATATAATAAATATAATACAATAAAAATACTCTAAAATCTCAGCCCACGTAGATCAATCCCACCTATTTTTTTAGCGGAAGTACTTATTGTATTCCTTCCTTTTTCCTATTTGGCTGTGACTATAAAAATTTGAGCATTGACGAACACATATTATGACTCTTCAAATGTGATGCATGCCATTGAATGAGGTCACGGGTGATTTAAATCCTCTCCTTCTCATATAAAAGATAACGGCACATGTCATTTAATTAAATTGATAGGCAAGATTGAGTTTGCTTTAACTTTTCTTATTTAACTTAAAAATATATCGTCTTGGCTCATAACAACTAAAATTCTAAGCTAACGTATAACGGACGGAGTATATATATATATATATATATATAACTATTCAAACATTCATGATTTCGCAAATAAAGTTCTCAAATTTTGGAAGAATTTGTAAGTTAACAATAATCACTCATCAATTGGCAAATTGAATTGAATCAAAACGATTGATCGGATCTGGTGCTTCCTAACAACCAGTTATACTAAACATCAATTAATCCATCGAATAACTCTTGCACTTACATTATGCCGAACACTTTCAAGTTGCCTATGCTGACTTTTTCCAATTTAACATAGAAGCTTGACAAGAAATCAGCCGCCACCATCATGCTTGTAGGATTCAATATTTTTCATTTGATCAAATTTATGACAAATCAATTAAGTGTAAAAAAAAGTTGGCAGGCAAGAGCGTTGGGCACTCTTGACATGGTAGAGAAAGCGAGAAAAATAAATAAATAAAAAGAAACGATTTTTGGGAGTTAACGTCCGTTTATTAAAATTTAAGTTTAGAGTTTTAGTTATACTCAAATTGATTCGTTTTTAATATTTAGTCAGGAAGGTAAGAGTAAACTCAATCCTATCCACTGATTTAATTAAATGACATGTGTCAATATCTTCTATAAATCTTAGGAAAGATTAGATTAGGAGAAGAAATTCTAGAATACATATGAGGTACCATGTTAACCATACAACAAACAAATAATGTCATGACATGTGTGCATTTATTTTAAAAAACCATCATGCAAGTAGTAGTTGTATTAAATTCAACTATACATATCATTCATACATCAATTGATTGTAATACATCTAAGATATTCTAAAATTTTTCTATTAGGAGAGGATGTGAATCCATTTTCTCAATATTAAAAGGAATTCATATTTAGTTCTAGTATTTGGGTCAATTATTCATTAAGTTAAGAAAATAGTCAAATTTTTATTTTTTTTCATTATTTTCATAGTTGTTTGTCTAATTTGAGACTAAAATAGTATTTTTGTCTCATATAAATTAAAATTTAAATAAATCTAGCATGCAAAAGGTAAAAATAAGAAAAGGGTTAAAAAGATTTTAGTAGACAGTAATATATATAATAGAGACTTTTTAAGACATGGTTTACCTAATGGTTAGAAGCACTTATTTAATCTCATGAGCTCTTATCATAATTTTTGTTATTGTTTAGTTATTTTTTTAGTATAATTTTTGAAGATTAAATGAGATATTTTGCCTCTAATAGAACAAACTCAAATGTTAAGTTTTCGAGAGAATAGATTGATTTTTTTTTAAATGTTGAAATATATAAAATATCATTTACTTATTTGACAACCAAACAACTAAATTTTTTTAAATAAAACTTTTGCTTGTAAAAACTGTACTAACATAAACTCTATTTAAATAAATTTTACTGAAAAAATTATACCAAAGAGAGGCTTAAAAAATCCAAAGACTAAACTATTGGCCCAAGCGCTGTGACCTAAAGAGTATTCATGCATAATTAAAATTTAATTGACTTCTTCAAGATATTATGTCCCCTGTCCTGTTTCGAGCTACAATCATGTTATTTTATTGAAAAGGTCAAACAAAAAATTTTCAGTGAGCGACCAACAAACCCCTAATTGAATTGGGCAGCATCTTTTCTGTTTAATCCTAAGATAGGGGTTTATTATTATCTTGTTTATATTAGACTTCTATTAGGCCTTAATTGTAACTTGCTTCTATTGGCTACTTTATTACAAATAATAATATGCAAAAAGAAATTCGAGTGAGTGAAGAAGCAACAGTGTGATGTCGATGGCGGCGCCACCTCGGTATTGGAAAAGAAAAGACAAGAAAATAATATCTCGTCTCACAAGTCTATAACGGCTAGCCGGCGTCATACGTATAATAAAAGCCAACCGCCATTGAGTCAACGACCTAGACTGCTTGACATCTTGCCCTTCGAGAGTTGCGTTTACGCGCCCTTCTCAATCCGGCATGCTACCAATTTTTTCAATCTGTGATTTGTAAATATAAATAATTTATTAAGAGGATGCATGGAGAAAGAGGGCAAAGAAAAATATGAATACAATCTTCAACAGACGTCAAGCTGAACTCGGAATCAAGTGATAATGCCTACAAAATAAATAAAGTCAGGGTAGCCTTTGGGGTTCATTGGCGAAAATACTTTAACGTTCAAATCAGGAAAAAAAAAATGGCGAACATTTAAGAATATTGGTGTTTGTAGATAAGATTTTACGGATTAGATATCAATCCATATTCGGTCCATGATTTTGCGAATTGTAAATTTTTAATCCAATCCAATTCACAGATTAGAAAATTCAATCAAAATCTAATACATATATGTCTGCGGATCGGATGCGGATTTGATATAATCCATATCCAATCTACCATTTTACGGATTAAAAATTTTTAATTCTATTCATTGTACGAACTAAATAAATAAAAAATCTTATATAAAAATAATTTTATTACCGATCAAATTCAAAATTAAATAAGATTTAAATAAATTAAGTGTTTAAATAAAGATAAAATAATACATTCAAAGTCTTAAAATATAACACAATGAAGAGAAAAAATCTCATTTGTTTAAATCAATACATGAAAATTAACTGTTTAAAAAGCTATATTTGTTTATTTAATTATTCTACTATTTAATCATGTTTATTATATATTATTATAAGATAAGATATGTATAGTGTTAATGTAACTACATTTTAACTTATTTATTTATTAGTAAGTAGTAACGCCACATTTACAAGTTTTATTTTTTTAATTAAATAAATAAATAAATTTTATTTTTTTATGGATTCGTGAATTTTTGTGGATTTATAAAAGTAAATTTATATCCAATCCACCGACCGCAGATTTTTAAATTTTCAATCCAATCCAATACATTAATCCACGGATCGAATTTTTACAGATTAGACAGATTAAGTGAATTGGATTAGATTCTAAACACTCCTATTTAAGACAGGGAGAAATTTGAAAAGGAGAAAGAGAGAGAAACTTAAAGAGGAGAAAGAGATAGAGAGAGAGAGAGAGAATTGTGAATCCTTTAACCTTCAAGTTCTCTTCCACTCGCAGGTGAACAAAGATAGAAGAGTCTAACCCACTCAGTATATGTGTCTTCCAGGCATTGGTCTCATTTTTCTCATATACGCCTCATCTAAGTAGATAACCATGCTGACTTGCACTTTTGTGGCACATCAACTACTCATTTCACTCTCGTTCCAAGACCGCAATCTCAAGCCAACTAACACTGCACCCTATTCACTAGACATTGCTCTAAATCTAGCAACTTTGGGTCTAGCTCTGAGACTTAACGTTGATAGGAATTTAATATGGACATTGGTTGATATTATCCTATTGAGATGTTCTCTTAGTGATATGACATTCCACACTTGTAGATTGTAATGATAAAAGTGATGACACTTGTAATGATAAAAGTGATGACACTTGTAATGATAAAAGTGATGCCGAGATGACAACTTTATGGCAATGAGACAGCCTCAACCATGTGCTTTGTGGAGGTGGCACCTATGCTTGGTGCCGAGATGACACATTCACCCGATTTCAAACTATTTGAATGATCCAAACATGTCGGCATATTTCATTTTACTGGCGCATTCAAGATATTTTCCTTCCTAAAATCCAAGACTTGCTGGTGGAATCAACTTCTAAGCCAGTGTTGTTTGTGAAACCTTTATGCTCCAAGAAATCAAATGATGTGTCGTGTCAATTATTTCATCGTAGTTCATTCAAATTCCGAGAACATGATAGTCACGTATCACTTACCGTGTCATCACAAAAATAGATCACTTTTTTTTTTTTTTTTTATCAACAAAAGTAGATCACTTGAGATGCATAAAGAGTTACTATGCATTAAGTAATTAATATGCAGTCATCCAATGAATTTTCATATTTAGATTTTACTGATAAAGGCAAACGAAAAAGTGAAACAAGCTTAAGCATCAGTCTCTATTCTTTTTCCCCTTCTTCAGAATTGCTTCTCTTCTGGTGAATGAAAACAATGGAGTACGGGAGTCAAAAGGGAAGTAACCCCAGGCTCCAAGGAACAAAAACAATCATGCGCTTGCAGGTTCAGTGGCTTTCTTCAGCCATGCCAACTCAGCTTCATCCAAGTATGGCGCTAGAATATCTCTACATTTTGAATGGTAGGCGTTCAGCCAATCTATCTCTTCAGGTGTCAATGACTTCAGGTTGATCATCTTTATCTGATATGGAGCCTGGCATAAGAAGAATCATCAAACATTAGAAAACCAAAACTTAGTTTGCATTCAACAACAGACTAGGCAAATTTCTGCAAGCATGGGCATGCCTGAAGCATAAAATTATATCAACTTTGACAACAGAGCCAACTGAAAGTAAAGAATACCAAAAGCAGGAGGACATATGTAGTGCAATTAGCAATGCTTAAGAAAATTATTAGCAGAATCGATAGTTGAACAAAAACTAAAACTCACATGAATCAACTTACCCACGTTATGTGCTCAAATGACAAGTAACCCTTATCCCCGAAATTAAATTTTGTATTGGCATCAGTGACTACAAGCACATTCTCCAATCTTATACCAAAGTTGCCATCCTCGTAGTAACCAGGTTCTGAGAAAGCATTTCATTACAATGAAAAATTAATCACAATGGTTTCAGCATTAACACATTTTCATTCTTGAACAAACTAAAAGAGATGCATGGGCAGAAATTTGTTCAGAAACAAATTTACTTGAGATAGGAAAAAGCTATGTCAAGTACTTCCCTTACGCCAATCAAGTAGTATTTTACAGTTATAAATAAAGGTCATGGTAACAATTTCTACAGCATTCAACAGAGGTAAAATATTGTTATACTAACCATCTGTTGCAGTCATGGAAGCATGTATTGGCACATTTCGAGGCTTGAAACTGATGGATTGGGGTCCTGCTCAGATAGTACAATTAAATAGATAAGAAAAACAATTAATAGCTTTTCAAACAAGAAAAACAACTAATAGCTTTTCAAACAAATAAAAGCACAAGGCAAGAGGCTGTAATTTACTGCTCACCTTCATGGACATTTAAGTAAGACCCAACTCCGTGACCAGTTCCATGTCGATAATCAAGACCATACTTCCACAAAGGAAGTCTAGCAAGAATGTCCAGGGTATGACCTATAGCAATGTTATTCAATCAATCAATAGACCTATAAAGCATTGTTAATCAATCAATCAATCGACTTTCAAACCAGATTTGACATTTTCAGGTAACTTCAATGTGGCTCTGAAATTACTGACATTAATTCCAACTGAAATAACTTATTTACATATGGTAAACAGATTAGAGAACATCTTGTAATACCGCAGGTTCCATTAGGAAACACAGCGTTGCCCAGAGCAATATGACCCTTGAGAACCTGCAAAATATCCAGCAAATCAAGCAGCCTCATTAAGAATTAACTTGAGATTGTCACAGCTTTCCGTTGCAATTCTTTTTATAAGAAACTCAAGATTATATTAAGGATGAATACTCAGAGAAGAGAAGTGGACCAGTTGTCCAACAAGTATGCAAAAAACTAAACTTTTTTGTACTTCACAAAAGTATACTGAATCACGCTATCTAGACCAGCGGTCCAGCCTTAAAGCCCTATCTCAGAAACCCATCCCAGTTGTATATCAACAGGGAATTAACAATTTATTCACAAATTTGTAAGTTCTTCCAGCAGAGGCAGCAGGGAAAATGTTACCAATTATCAGATAATGCGCCGCTAAACAAAAGTTGTGGAGGAGTTGGTTCAATGCCATTACTAATGGTGAACAACTGGTAGGGGCTGCCGAAGATCAAAATACTTTATGGCAGTGGTAATGCTTGTATACAGATAGTGATGGAGGCAATAACATTGACAAATAACTGAAGGTGTCCACACCAATAGGTCATCAAAGGTGTTATGAGAGCAAAGGCTGGAGAAAGTAAGAACAGTTATAGAATTTACATGCCCAATAAAGGCATGTAAGTAGCAGCTTACTACTGATTAAAGTGACTATATCAACTACAATGATGTTTATTTCTACATTATCCCTCCGTCCCCCCCACCCCTCTTTTTTCATCAAGAAAAATCTGGCTCCATCCAGCGTATTATGTCTTGCAATGTACACCAACTTTGAGGAACCTCTGGTGTCTGGTCATGAAAGGCCATGCTCAGATTGGACATTTGCATATGGGCCTTCTGAGGAGTCAGAGCCTCAAATATGTAATTGAAGAGCTAAAATTTCAAATAGGCAAAAGGAGGCATAATACAGTCCTGACCTTGATAACAAAAACAAAACATAGTGCCTGTGTTTTGAAATGCATAATACAATCAGGCACCTAACTGGTCTAGAAGTTAGGCTGAATTCAAGTACAGGATGAACTCCATGGTCTAAAAGAATATAAGAAAGAAAGGCACTAACCGCAGTATAGCATGCTTTCTCATGTGCTGAGGGTTTCCCAAAATGAAAAGTACGAGTTATATCAGTTGTTCCATCTTGATACTTCAATTGTACCATCAACATATCAATAAAGAGAGAAAAAAGTTAGAATTCAATGGACAACCTCAACATATATAACATTCCATGGACAACATGCAATTATGATTATTTGACAAACCTGTGCTCCTGAATCACATAGATAGATGCTGTTTGGATCCATCTCGGCACATGTTTCTGACTGTGGTGAATAATGCATGATGGCTGCATTTGGACCAACAGAAGAAATGGTAGGAAAGCTTAAGCCTCTAAAATGCTGCAATCATAAAAAATAAAAACAATCCTTGTTATGTTTGAAAAATCAAGAAGGTAGGCTGAGATCAAATGCTGCACTATATAAATACGATTCAGTAAGTAAACAAACCATGCCTTTTTTATTACCCTTTTTCCTTTGCAACCATTAAAAGTTCTCAACCTTGTTTTCTGATAATATGAAATGTTAGATATAACTACAACAAAAAATGTAGAAACCTTATACAAATTGTCAGAAAATTTGATTGACTATTGAGTACTGTCAAATAGTACGACCTTGGATTTCCCTCTGGCAAGCAAAAATATAGGGGTACTCTTTTTAATCTGCTTGTACGTGTAAGTAGGTAAGTATCAATCTTCAAAAATCTTTCCCATATCCCATATGAGAAAAGTTACACAGTTCTGGACTTGTATCTCTCCCATTTTAAATCCAAAAATTAGATTTTCAACCATCTCCCAAGATTCTAAAATCAGATTAAAATAGTTTCAGATATGTCTTCGAATGACACTTGTTCGTATGCTTTTATATTACATCTCACCCAAATCATCTACTTCAAATATGCCCACAATACAGCTTCCACTTTGATTTTTACAGTTGCAAAATGTGAAGATATTTTATTGCCTAAACTAGAGAACTAAAAAAAATTAGCGAAACCTATATTAGAAAGACCACAAATTTTCTACTCCTTTTGAGTAGTGCTTACGAGTTAGATGAATTTTTTTTTTTAAATCTATTGGCAGCATATGATATATTTTGGAAAAATTGAAGTTAGCATTACCTCTTTAGATGCTCGGAAACTCTCCAGCTTGTCACTTACAGTCACTTCGGTCAATTTCACGGTTCCCCTGCCAAAGTTCAAAAGATGAAGAAATGAATCAGTCATGTGAGGAAAAAAAAAAATTGTCTTCAGCAGCTTCGTGTACTCTGTGCAACAAGAAAACGAAAGATCCGATTTACTGGTTTCAGATAAAAACTTAATTAAATGTATTAATGAGATGTAATAGTTGCCATTTATGTTGAGATATGGCAATTAAAGACAAAAGCAAAATAAAAAAAAGATGTGAAGATACATGCAGTGCCAATACTAAAAACTAGAGAAGACAGAGGAAATCTTAAAGTATCATCCAACATCTAAGCAAGAATTAAATTAATCCAACTACAATGTTTAAAGAGGGGGAAAAAAGGATTTGAGTTTCTTGTCAAATATTTCACCTTTTCCTTGATGTCATTATACCATCATGTATAATGTATCACGTGATACATCACAATATCAACTAAAAATTTTTATGCACGGCCATAAAGTGCCAAAGTGAAAAATGAGGACAGACTTACGAATGTTTTTTCTCCTTTGTAGCCTCTCCTTCCAAGAAGTAACCAGAAGCACCATAAATCTCCTGCATCTGTACAATTGAGAGAAGCTTAGAATCATGTTTCAAGCTTAAGATTTTGTTCAAGTTATAAAAGAGAAAATAATTCAGACAATCAGGACAATGTTCATTAAAATTCTTGGAAACATAAAAAGTTCAAAGAACATAGATCTCATAACATACCTGCTTATCCAACCAAATGATATACTGCACAATAGCTGCACCATCGCGGATGTGGGCCTTTTTTAACCCATCCAACTCAACTGGGTTCTAAAACCATAACACATGCATCAGTAAACATAAATTGCTTTCTGAATTTCTTGTTGCAATAATAGCATTAAATGTGTTGATGTAAAATATTCTACAGTAACCTAAGATTTCGTTACACGGACTCATGCAGAATGCTGAACATTAGAAGCACATACAAATTTATAAAATCAATAAATAACTTTCTTTGGGATAAAATAAATAAAGCACTGACGAAATTTCTAAACAAAAATTGATAAACCAAAAAAAAAGTTCCAAAAAATACAAAATAAAACTCTATGAATACTAAACGCTAATTATGTTAAGAGCATTTAACAGCCAAATGTAAATAAGCAAAGCAGAAGCAAGTGAAAAAGAGCCCAAGTATATCTAACTTATAGGCTAAAAACCGTCGTAATGGTCCAAATTCCTAGCAATGGCAAGAAGAGCTCCAATACAACCCAGCAGCAGCAAAGTTAGGACCAAAAGCTGGGGCTCCTCAAGATTATTTGAATTTCATGCAATACCCAAGATCAAAATATGCCATAAAGTTAACATCACCCATCAAAAGCTCAAGCAACATTTACTTAGCTTTGTAGTATAAACAGGGTCCACATATATGTCAATATGGATGGATTCCAACTGGTACCATCCACAACTCTCTATACCACTTTGTCCTAGCAAATTTGTAGCACTAGACTTTTTAATTGGTTAGGAAATACAAGTACTACCTTTATAGCTTTTGCAAGAGCCAAAGGTGACTGCTGCAGAAGGACCTTATCAGAATTCAATTTTGAATACAAAGCATAGCTGCAAGAGTTAGGGTCAGCCCATATGAGATCAGATCCCTGTACATCAGCTGGAGGTTTGAGCTGATTAGACTGAAGCAAGACCACATCTGAGCTCACTGCGTCATAATCCCGCACTTCAACTCCACTTTCCTTCAAGAAGGAGATTACCTGTATACAGCACAAATGTATTGGATAAGTCAAATGTTTGCCCTACAAATTAATGTGTGTCCTTCTATGTATATAATAATTGCAATCCAGAGATTAGGACAGCATAAGTCTGATCCATGGTTTAAGAATTAAAATCAGATTCCACAATGGCGAGTCCAATACGGAATTCATACACAGCACAAACTGGACAACCCAACGTCCATGCATGAGAAGAGTTAATTAAAAAGGGTGTATATCATTCAGTTGAGAAGCCACTACTAAATACAGACATTCTGAGAAGATACAAAAAATAAAATTTTATAATACTGACCTCAGAAGACACCTTCCTCTTGTCAACATAAAGAAAAGCTGCGTTGGTTGTTACTATAGCAAATGCATGAACAACTGGGCAGTAGGGTACATCAGTTCCCCTTATATTATACAACCAAGCAACCTGAAAGAAGCAAGAGGGCTTGTATTTATTGCTACACAAAAACGAAAAAAATCTGAAAAATGGTGAAAATCCTAGTGATAGAAATTCTTAAGCTCAAGTCAAAAATAAAGGCAGAAGAATGGGATCAGTTATACGATAAATTAACCTCATCCAGAGTTGTGATGATGATACCACGAGCTTTTTCATTAGTGAGTTTTTCTCTCAAATCCTTCAACTTCTCTACAACAGAAGAACCAGCAAATTCTATTTGCTGAACAGTAACCGGATAAGTTTCCACTGGTGGTCGATTTTTCCAAACTTTGTCCACCAAATTGGTAGAGGTCTGAACCAGCTTCTGTTGTTTCTTTGCAAAAGCACGCTCCCACCTCTGTGCAGTGTCTATCGACACACACCAAGGGTCAACACCAATGGCCGCATCGTTTGGTAGATTCTAATAAAATCAAATGACAGGATCCACTTGATACCATCAAAAACTTTAAAACAATGAAAGTAAACAGATTATATATATATATATATGCTTGCAAGAGTAAGTAACAAAAAGAAAATACAGTGAGATTGTAAAACACTCATGAAATTAAGCGATCAAGGGACGAAAACTGAAAACTATATTTGATACGATTTCAAATCGAAGTGCTGGAAAATCAGAATAAAATGAACGTTTACATAACCTTAATTTAATTTCCATGAATAACTTCTTATTATTATATAGTAAAAAAGTCGGCAACTCACATTGGCCATCCAGACATCAACAGCGGGGTCCTCTAACATGCGCATAAGTTTCCACTCACCAGTAAGCTCCTGTGTTGCCTGCAAGAAATACCGTCCATCCGTCCACAGGAGCGCTTCATTCATTGTAATTAGCGCCAAACCTGAATCTCAATCGAAACAACATACACTTAAGAGAAACTCAATTTCACCTGAAATCTCCAACAATTTATAATCAAATTCCACATGTGACAATTAAAAAGAAAAAGAAAAGAAAAGAAAAGAAAAGAAAAGAAAAGAGTGAAAGAAACTGACCGGCACTTCCGGTGAAACCGGAGACAAATTCACGCCGTTTATCACGTGCAGAAACATATTCACTCTACATAGATCAAAATATTTAATACATTTAATTTTCTTTTAGACCAAAAAAGAAAACTCCAATATCATTCATATGAAAAGAAATTGTGATCTCAAAAAGATTACCTGGTGATAATCTTCGGAAGGAACGACGAGAGCATGGAGAGGAGGATCATGTGAGGACATAAGAGACCTCAAAGCAGATAGAATTTCCGCCATTGCTTTTTCCGATTTTTCTTTTATGTATTTAAATCTGATCAAATATTGTGATGAAACTGAATTTTTTGAGATGATTGATATGGTAGAGATTAGAGGATAGAGAGGGTGAGAAAATGAAGCACCTGCTATCTTGTTGGGAGTGCAAGTGAATTGAACTAAAAATAGTCCCAATTCTTTCGCAAGGGTGTGGGTGTAGTGTTAAATAATTTTCCAATTTCCGCTATTGACCTTTCATAAGGATGTTCTCTGCGTTTCACAATAAGAATCAAGTCCATATAGAATCAGATTATTTAGTATAAAATAGATTTGTTGGTATAGAATCAGATTATTTAGATATTTATTAGTATTGATTATTTAGATAATTTTTCAATAATCTTGATGAACTCATATTAAAATAAAAAATTAAAGGTGTTTGGGAATAAATAGAAGATTGGTAATGAAGCATATTAGTAATGAAGCGTCACGTGTCAACGTAAGGATTTATATCTATAAATAATTATCATAGGGTACTCGTCTTATACCATGTCCATTGATAATTGAGTTGGTAGACAGAGTATGTAATGGTAGAAATAAAGTGAATATTAATCATGTGAAATATTTCCATCATTCAAGGAAAATATTTAATTTGACAAGATCAAATAAGGAATATATTTCTGAAAAATAAAGGACAGCTAGCTATCACACTTACAAAAGCAAAGGATAGCACATCAAAGACAGTGGTCCTCAACTATCATGCCAAAAAGCTGTCCAACAACCTCCGCATAACTATCTTAAACCACATTATAGCGTACAAGAAAACAAATCACACCAAATAACATCATTTTTACTCTCCAAGCATGCTCGTAACAACCCAAAAAGTCATAATAAAGGTGAAATGACGAAAGAATCTAAAAAAGGACAGTCAAATCACCACTAGAACGGTGTCACGTGGCAAGGTAGCCAAGATATTTCATATATCTTAGACAATAAGGTTCTATTTTTCTCATAGTATACAATAAACACACACACAATCCACCAAAAGGCTTAGATCTCCTTCAACCTCCAACCACCATTTTAGAGAGCTTGCAGGCTCTCACACCATAAATAATTTATATAGCTGACTTGAGCATCGAAGTGTGGTTGTCAGCCACCTCTGTCTCCACCTCTAACATCTTTTCCGTTGTTCTGCAAGTCTAAGTTGCCTTTTCAGGCTCTCTCGCTCCAGACCTTAGCATCTCGCGTTAACCATCCTCTTTTTACTCCTCTTCATCTCCATAAAAGCCTACAACAGCCCACACACTTCGATTAAGAGAAATACCCTGCATCTTGAAAGTAAATTTATTGTTTTAGCCAGGTTTTCCTCTTTTCTTTTGCAACCAAAGTATACCTAAAACAAGCATCTTCATCTTTATCAAGACCAAACATCTCTATATCATTATCTAGCTTATTTTATTTATCTTGTATAATGTAAAATCTTATGTAACCTCTCATTTATTTAGGGGATTAGTAATTACTTTCTCCTATGGACGTATGCCAAAGGACGAACCATGTAAACATTATGTGTTCATTGTATTAATGTTTATTTTGTTGTATTTTCAATTTGTAGTCAAGATTGTGTTTCACATGTGAGTGCACTTGACGTACGCTACTTGTATTATGAGCAATCCCTCAAGTATACCTAAGCTATCCCAACTACCCTAAGTGCTCTATAGACACCTTAGTTACTTCCTAAATTAATTCTTATATGTTACTTCGCTCACCACCTAGGATACCTCAGCTAAACCACCTATCGTAAACATTAGAAAAATGCACCTAAGCACAAACTTAATACAAACTCCCCTCAAATATAAATTTATTTATTTGAGTCAAATTTGAGCTGAATCCAATGGGCACCACCGAATTGGTAAGAATTGAATCCTAGCGAAAATTTGGTGAAAACAAAAAATTTTTGTTTTATAACTTCTCATAATACCAAAAATGCCTAAAATTTTATATTCAATATAAATTTTCATCTCTTCTTCTTTGTTCTCATTTTCTTCTCAAAAATTAATTATTTAAATTGTAAATTCATATATAGCATTACTAATATTAAAAAATGCCACAAACTTTGCATTGCAACATGAGTACTATTAAATGGAGGTAATTACGATATATATGATCTCTTGGAAATAAAGAATCTTTCTTTAGAGGTGTCCTCTGCAATTGGATGCCTCCGTTAAGATTTTATATTAATTTCATTTTTATATATGACCTTGATATTTTATAAATTTTACACATACCTCACGATTCATGAGATAAATAAAAACAATAAATATTAATAAATTTAGATATTGATATTAATCATGCTTTAAAAGATATTTAAATTTGATATAGAAAAGAAAGAGGAATAGAGAATTAGTAGATGGATCTGTAAAGTGGGTGTAAATTTTTTAAAAATTGAAATCAAGTAAATACAAATATTATTATAATTACTGATTAAAATTGGGTAACCTACCTACTGGATGGTCGATAAGTAATTTTATAATTTTATAAAATTTATCATATAATAAATGAGTGACTAATAGTATTTGTAACTCAATTAGAACTCAAATGTGATTATTATTATTTTATGTAACTGTTAAAAAAACAATTATCATCTTATTTTTATTCAAGTAAATTGGAATTTAACTTTGCAGATGACAGATCATTTTTCGATCAACCAGTCAGATGTCATGTTATTGAAGCGCTTATGAGCTTAATGACTCATCATTTCTCTGAAGAACACAACGAATCATCCATAACATGCACTAACACGTACTATTTATACTTGTCAGTTGCATGAATGGCATCAATAATATGCCGTCCAACTTATTTCTTAGTGAATGTCTTGTCGTTTGCTTACAGCATGACAAATGATAGATCATCTACAACATTTATGCTGCGTTTACTTTTTTGATTGGAGTGGGAATCCTGAGGAGTGAGAATCTTTGGATTAAGAGTATGGAGTGGGAGTGGGAGTAGGGTGTTTACTTATACTAAATGAAAGTATGGATTGTCAACCAGAATCCCAATTATTTGTTTACTTTGTCTTGGATTGGGAGTAAATTATTTTAAATTACAATTTTATCCTTATGTACAGAATTATAATTTGTAATTAAAAAATTAATAAAAAAATATATTTGGAAAATAAGATAAATATTTTATTATATTTATAAATTAATAATAATTACTAATATTCTTAATTATGTAAATCATAATTTTTTATTAATTTTAATTTAAATTATGTGAATAAAAATTATTAATAATAGCAACACAAATGAAATATTATTATTGATAATATAGTACAAAATTAATATTTTTTAAGAATAAAATATTTATTGTTATTAATTAAATAAATAATTAATATTTATTAAAATTAATCTTTAATATTATTAATTTAAATATAATATTTATTTATTTTTATTTTATTAAATATAATAAAATAAATATGATATAATTATTATTTTTAATAAATATGATATTATTTATTTTTAACAATTGGGACTTTAGAAGTCTCGGCTTTATTAAAATCTAAAGTTTTCAAAAGTTTATCAAGATATTCTTTTTGAAGATTTGGATCAGAAATATGCTTTACAAGTTCAAGAAAAGTTTCTTGGTCTTTAGTCAAAACATTGATTTTAATTATATCATATTTATTTTATTAAATTTAATAAAATAAAAATAAATAAATATTATATTTAAATTAATAATATTAAACATTAATTTTAATAAATATTAATTATTTATTTAATTAATAACAATAAATATTTTATTCTTAAAAAATATTAATTTTGTACTATATTATCAATAATAATATTTCATTTGTGTTGCTATTATTAATAATTTTTATTCACATAATTTAAATTAAAATTAATAAAAAATTATGATTTACATAATTAAGAATATTAGTAATTATTATTAATTTATAAATATAATAAAATATTTATTTTATTTTCCAAATATATTTTTTATTAATTTTTTAATTACAAATTATAATTCTGTACATAAGGATAAAATTGTAATTTAAAATAATTTACTCCCAATCCAAGACAAAGTAAACAAATAATTGGGATTCTGATTGACAATCCATATTTTCATTTAGTAATCCCAGTAATGAATGGTTGGATAAAATTGCTTTGTTGGTAATCCCAGTAATGAATGGTTCTTCATCTTCATCTTCATCTTCATCTTCGTCTTCAGAGGTGTCAGCCACTGATGACTTTGACCGGGAGGCGAGGAGCTGTTCCATTGCTTTGAAGTATTCTTCTTCTGTTTTGGCACCTGCCAATAGTGATTGGGCTTTGGACTTTTTGGTTAAAAATGTTTGTTGGGCTTTTGAATGTGTTATGGTGGGTTGAAGAAGGCCTTTGGCAGAGAGCCAATCTCGGACCAAATTTTCAGTCAATTTTGACTATTCGTCAAATTTAGACCACCATTTTACTTTAAAGGTTCTTTGAAGGATGAGTTGGGAATCTTGGGTATGAAGCCGAAGGTTCCACATCCATACCCATGGAAGGAAGAAATTTGTACATAAACAGAGAAATGGGGGAAACCTTTTCTCGGATTCAGAAGGAGTATAGTGGGCTTTGAAGAGATTTAAACAATGGGTAGCATTCGGGGTTAAAATTTATGGTATTGGGCCAAAAGTATTCCACTAATGATGGAACCAGTTTGGAAGGCTTTGAACGGTTATTTTTGGGTTAAAGAAAAATAACCAAGAATGAGATTTTTTGGGATTTTGGATAAAAAAGGTGTTATACCAGGCTTGTTGGTAATCCCAGTAGGAATAAGTCCGACAATGAGGTAAACGTGTTTGAAAATTTAAAGGGAAAGTTTTAAAATTATGGAGTAGGTTGTTGAGTGTTAGAAAATGCATATTTATAAAGGAGAAAACCGTCATTTTACATTTTAAGTCTTACTAACAACCCTTACTTTTATATATTTAACCTTCTTGTGATTTAATTACATGTGTTTTATTTTAATTAAGTATTTTATGTATTTTAGGGGCATTATAGTCATTTCACAATAAAGGAGAGATCAGACGGCAAAACGGACATCACTTTTGAACTCAGGACGGTCGAAAACCTTAGGAGGAGCATAAAAGGAAAAATGGCACTATTCACATGTACGGTACTATTCACGTGTACGGTACTGTATACGTTACTGTTCACGACACTGTTCACATAGACGGATGATGACGTGGCATTGACCGATGATGTGGCATTGACTGATGAGGTGTCACGATCCTGTTGGACTAAAATTCTTATGTACTGTTGATGGTGACGTGGCAGCATATTAGTGGACGAAAAATCTCGCGTACGGTGCATGCATCACACAGGATTATTTTCAACCAAACCGCGTTACTGTTCATCCGGGTCAAACCGCGTTACTGTTCAAAGTCGGGTCAAACCGTGTTACTGTTCATCCGCGTGGTCAAACCGTGGACTGTTGACTGATGACGTGGCGCAATCCTGAGCGTCCAAACTGTTTTTAATCCGATGGCCATGATTTACTCCATGTATCTATAAAAAGGGGGCCTCCCCCCCCTAATTTGATATCTCTGAATCCATTTTTGGGATCCATTTTCTGTAATTCCCTCTCCATCTTGTATTTTCTTCGTATTTTAATAAATTTCCATTTTGCCTCTAGTTCAATTATGAGTAGCTAATTTCCGTTCGAGCTTGGGTTGAAGGTGAAGTCTCAACATGTGTCATGGGCTTAATTTGGTAAATTTATTTTCTCTTCCCCTCTAGTTTTTGTGGATGTTTTGACTTGTCGTCGACAAATAATAATATTCTTGTCTAGTACCGCCTTGGTTTCACCGGCCCCCTAGTACAAGGTTATTATTATTTGGCACGATAAGCCCTTAGCACCATATTGATTAGAGCGTGGTTCATGAGGTGTGGATTCCCCCCTCATGATTTAATTGGCATTAATACGGATTATTTAGCCCATGATGCATGTTGATACGGATCCAGATACCCAAGTACGTCATTTCAATAGAATTATCTTCAATTTATTCTCGCCATTGCAATTCCAATTTTAGAATTTATTCTCGCCATTTTAATTTAAGTTTTAGCATATACCAAATCATTTCCACCATAAATCCAACAACCCATTTACAAAATTAATTCTATACACAATTAAAATCCACCTCCTCGTGGGATCGACACTCGTCACCATAGATCTATACTACAATAGATTCGTGCGCTTGCGAGTACATTAAAATTTGCACAACAAGTTTTTGGCGCCGTTGCCGGGGAGGTAAGTAATTTTAATTCATAGAATTAATTTTTGTGAATAATTTCTTTTATTTGTTTTCTTGTATTTTTTTTTTATTATTAAAAAAAAAAAAGAAAAAAAAGTGAATCTACATTTAAAGGTTAGTATTTCTTTTCTTTTTCTCTTCTTTAAAATTCTGTAATTTAATTTTCCATTTATTTTTCTTTGTAATTTTTTCTTTGTTTATCTTATTAATTTAATTTTTAGTTAATTTCTTCCACGTATTTATTTTTGTGTATTTTTATAGAAAGGTTGTAATAGCGCAATAAGGTTAGTATCGTAATTTCTCCCTCTTCTTTATTTTTACTTGTTTTGTTCCTATCTTTATTTTTATTTTATTTGTTTTGCATGCATGGTCGTAGGTCATTATTACCTAATCTTGAACCTATAGACCTTGAACTAGAAAGAACACTTCGCACACACAAACAAATTAAAAATAAAATGGATTTGCAACCACAGGAGAGGCCATTTAAGGACTACTTCAGTCCCTTAGCTAATTTGAGCACGTCATGCATAAGATACCCAAATGTAGCTGCTAGGAGTTTTGAATTAAAACCTAGTGTGTTAAATTGTCTCCCTACATTTTATGGCCTAGAAAATGAGGATCCATATAATCATTTGAATGATTTTCATGCCATTTGTCAAACATTCAAATATGAGAATTTTTCAGATGATGATGTTAAACTTAGACTATTCCCATTTTCTTTAAAAGATAGAGCTCGTTCATGGTTAAATACTTTACCTGCTAATAGCATTTCATCATGGGAACAAATGGTAACGAAATTTTTGAATAAATATTTCCCAGTGCATAAAACCAACGCTATTCGCAGGGAAATCTCGGAGTTTACCCAGAGAGAGGACGAGCAATTTTTCGAAACATGGGAGCGATTCAATGGGCTACTCTTGAAGTGTCCACATCATGGGTATGAGAAATGGCACCAATGCCAATACTTTTTAGAGGGATTACTGCCGAATGTGCAAGAATGGCTAATGGCAACAAGTGGAGGAGAGCTAATGTCAAAAAGTGCATCAGAAATTTGGGAATTCTTCCAGCGACAAGCGGACAATTCCCAACAACGGAGTCGATCACTCAGGAATACTAGAAGGATTAAAGGAGTGAATGAGGTTCAAATTGGCGAATCAACTTCAGGAATCAAAGAAGTCAAGGAGATGGTTGAAGGTCTTGCTCGACAAATAGCATCGTTATCAACTGCTAAATCAACAGAACCACATGACCATGACTCATACTCAGATCAAGCCAATGCCATAGGTGTAATGAGAAAGCCATCAAATTACAACCCATACTCCAACACATATAACCCTGGATGGAGAGACCACCCTAATTTTTCATGGTCTCAAGGATTCCAACAGAATGGACCAGCAGCTCCAGCTCCACCAATGCAACAAATTTCTCAAACTCCTCAAGCCTCTCAGCCACCATTTAGACCATACAATCAAAACCAGAATTACTCTCAGCCCAGACCATGGGAGGATTCATTCCAGAATCTTAAGAATCTTACTCACTCCACGATTGAGCAACAGAACCGCACCATTGATGGACTACGAAATGAGTTGAGAGCAGGCTTCAACTCACAAGCTCAATCAGTTTCAAGCCTCGAGAAGATGGTGGGACAACTTGCTTCTTCAGTTCAGACCTTGGCAATGACCGTTGAGAAAGGTAAGTTTCCAAGTCAACCAGTGCCTAACCCTAAAGGAGTGCATGAAGCAAGTACCAGTTCACCACAGCAGCATGGAGAAGTCAAAGCAGTAATGACCTTGCGAAAAGGAAAAGAAGTCGACAACAAAGTGGAGATGCCGGTAACCAAAGAAAATCAAATTGTACCTGTGAATGTTGAAGACTCATCACCGGAGGAGAAAGAAGAAACCAACCCACGAGAATACGTTCCGAAAGCTCCATTTCCTCAAAGGTTAGCGAAAGGAAAGAAGGAAAAATCCACAGGTGAGATTCTCGAAATCTTCAAACAGGTAAGTGTTAATATCCCTTTGCTTGATGCTATTAAACAAGTTCCATCTTATGCCAAGTTTCTTAAAGACCTTTGTACTAAAAAGAGAAATATGCATGTTCAAAAGAAGGCATTTTTAACAGAAAACGTTAGTTCTATACTCCAACATAAAATTCCTTTAAAATGCAAAGACCCTGGCTCCCCCACTATCTCATGTAGTATAGGGAACCACACAATTGAGAATGCTTTGTTGGATTTAGGAGCTAGTGTAAATTTGTTGCCTTACTCTGTTTTCGTGAAACTTGGACTGGGAGAATTACACCCAACTCCAGTGGTGTTACAGCTTGCAGATCGGTCCACGAAAATACCTCGTGGTATTGTGGAGGACGTGCTTATCCAGGTAGACAAGTTTTATTTTCCTGTTGATTTCATTGTAATTGACACTCAACCAATACAGGACTCAAGGAAGCACATCCCCATTATTCTAGGCCGACCTTTCTTGGCAACTGCAGATGCTCATATTCAATGTAGGATCGGAAATATGCAGTTGTCCTTCGGCAACATGACTATGGAGCTAAACATTTTCAACATTGCCAAACAACCTTACAGTGTAGATGATGGAATTGTTGATGTGGATTTAATTGAAGCATTAGTTGATGATACTTTTGTTTCAAACCTTAGTGATCCTTTACAAACATGTTTAACTCACTTTGGTTTGGATTTTGATATTGACAGATCGGTCGATGAGGTCAATGCCCTGCTTGACTCAACACCATCTATGGACACTAATAAATGGAAGTCAAGAGTTGAGCAACTAGCACCATCAGAGAAGCAACTCATTCCATCATCAGAATCACCACCGAAACTCGAGCTCAAACCATTGCCCAACACTTTGGAATATGCGTTTTTGGGAGAAGAAAGTACTCTACCGGTAATCATCTCAGCATCCCTCAATGACGAACAAAAAGGTAAGTTGTTGGATGTTTTGAAAGAGCACAAAGGGGCATTAGGATGGACCATAGCAGACATTAAAGGTATAAACCCAGTAGACTGCATGCATTACATTCACCTTGATGAAAATGCTAAAACTACTAGGGAGATGCAACGTCGGTTAAATCCTAACATGAAAGAAGTTGTTAGAACTGAAGTCCTTAAGCTATTAGATGCAGGTATCATTTATCCAATTTCTGATAGTTCATGGGTCAGTCCTGTACAAGTTGTCCCCAAAAAGTCAGGAGTCACAGTAGTTACGAATGCTGATAATGAATTGATACCCACTAGAGTAACTACAGGATGGCGTGTATGCATTGATTATAGAAAGTTGAATTCTGTCACACGTAAAGACCATTTTCCTTTACCATTTATTGATCAAATGCTTGATAGATTAGCAGGCCATGAATTTTATTGCTTTCTAGATGGCTACTCAGGATATAATCAGATTCCCATAGCACCAAAAGATCAAGAGAAAACTACTTTCACTTGCCCTTTTGGCACATTTGCATATAGGAGAATGCCATTTGGATTATGTAATGCACCTGCTACATTTCAACGATGCATGCTAAGCATTTTTTCTGATATGGTTGAACGATTTCTTGAAGTCTTTATGGATGACTTTTCTGTCTTTGGTGATTCATTTGATCAATGTTTACATCATCTAACACTAGTTCTGCAGAGATGTATCGAGAAGAACTTGGTCTTAAATTGGGAGAAATGTCATTTTATGGTAAAACAAGGTATTGTTCTCGGTCACATCATTTCGAGCAAAGGTATTGAGGTTGACAAAGCCAAGGTGGATCTCATTTCTAATCTTCCTCCACCTAAAACAGTCAGAGAAGTAAGATCTTTCCTTGGGCATGCTGGTTTCTATAGACGTTTCATTAAAGATTTTAGCAAAGTTTCTAGACCCTTATGCAATTTACTTGCTAAGGATGTACCTTTTATCTTTAATGATTCATGTCTTATGGCGTTTGAAAAATTAAAACGGTTGTTGACATCATCACCCATCATTCAGGCCCCAAACTGGAGCTTACCATTTGAGCTAATGTGTGATGCATCTGATTATGCAGTAGGAGCAGTATTAGGACAAAGAGTTGATCGAATTCCCCATGTTATTTACTATGCTAGTATGACATTGAATGATGCACAGTTGAACTATTCAACTACTGAAAAAGAAATGCTAGCAGTAGTGTTTGCATTGGAAAAATTTCGATCTTATCTCATTGGTTGTAAAATAATTGTGTTCACAGATCATGCTGCTCTTAAATATCTTCTCACAAAGAAAGATGCAAAAGCTAGACTAATTCGTTGGGTGTTACTTTTGCAGGAATTTGACTTGGAATTCAAAGATAAGAAAGGGTCAGAAAATGTTGTGGCGGACCATCTCTCTCGTCTTCACTTTGACACAATTACAGAGCCATTAATATTAAATGAGTCATTTCCAGATGAACAATTAATGAGTGTGGAAGTATTACCTTGGTATGCTGATATAGTTAATTATCTTGTTACAGGTAAACTTCCAGAGCATTGGACCAAGCAAGACAAGATCAAATTCTTTGCGGAAATAAAGAATTTCTTTTGGGATGACCCGTATTTGTTCAAGTATTGTGCAGACCAAATTGTTAGACGATGTGTCCCAGAAAATGAAATTCAGAATATCCTTTCATTCTGCCATGAACAAGCTTGTGGAGGCCATTTCAGTGCTAAGAAAACAGCGACTAAAGTTTTACAATGTGGTTTCTATTGGCCAACACTATTTCGAGACGCTTACACTTTTTGTTCTTCATGTGATAGGTGTCAACGAATGGGGAGCATTACACGAAGGAACATGATGCCACTAAATCCAATTTTAGTGGTTGAGATTTTTGACGTATGGGGTATCGACTTCATGGGACCCTTTCCCCCTTCTTTTGGCCATCAATACATATTGGTTGGTGTTGACTACGTCTCAAAATGGGTAGAAGCAATTCCATGTAGAACCAATAATCACAAGGTGGTGATAGGATTTTTGAAAAACAATATTGTCTCACGCTTTGGATTCCCTCGAGCAATAATCAGTGATGGTGGTGCCCACTTTTGTAACAAAGCATTCAAAGCACTTTTGACAAAGTATTCAATCACACACAAAGTGGCAACCCCGTATCATCCGCAAACCAGTGGCCAAGTTGAGATATCCAATCGAGAAATAAAGCACATATTAGAAAAGACGGTGAGGCCAGACAAAAAAGATTGGTCATTAAGACTTGATGATGCCTTATGGGCATATAGAACGGCTTTCAAGACCCCGATTGGGATGTCACCCTACAGGCTAGTGTATGGAAAAGCTTGCCACCTACCTGTGGAACTCGAGCATCGTGCATATTGGGCCATCAAGAAATTCAATTTTGACATGCAGCAAGCCAGCTCAGAAAGAAGATTACAGCTGGCAGAACTTGAAGAAATTCGCAATGACGCGTACGAAAATGCCAAGATTTACAAGCAACGAATGAAAGTCTTCCATGATAAGCAAATTATGAGAAAATCGTTCACTCCAGGTCAGAAAGTACTTTTATTCAATTCTCGCTTGCACCTATTCCCAGGTAAGTTACGCTCTCGTTGGTCTGGCCCATTTATTGTTCATACTGTTTTTCCACATGGGGCAATTGAAATTAAGGACCCAAAGAACGGTGTCACGTTTAAAGTTAATGGTCAAAGATTAAAGCCATATCTAGAATACCAACCATGTGGAGAAGACACCGAAATAAATTTGAGTGACCCACCAGATTTGAATTGATTTTTTCTTTCTTTCTTTTCGTTGATTTGATTTTGTTTTCTTTCTTTATATTATTCTTTTGCTAATTGAAATTGTTTTTGCATAAGTGTGTTTATTTTACCATTAAGTTTTCTCTTATCATTGTTAATCATGAGTCTCATACTTAGACCGTTCCTCCTGAACATTCTTAAACCACTTCAACGTGTCAAAACTCATCTCAAAAGGCATATTCAATTTTGTAAAACACAACGCATTTGGGCTCTACAACCACCAGAGTTAGTAGCCTATGTTGAGGGTTTAGAACACCAACTCAGAGACATTGAGAGAAGTGTTTACGACATCCAGTTGGAGCTTGAGGTAAATTCAATAAGAGGACGATTTTAATTTTCTTTGTGTGTTTTAATTTGTTTTTCTATTTGTGTGCTTTAGTTTGTTACCCCGGTGAAGTGGCGGATAACGGTACTCCGTGACAATCAAGTCGGTTACTTCAGTTTTCCATAATAACTGATATTCTGAGGCGAAGGTATGGACAGAAACGAGATTCTAGCGAAGCTTCACAAGCGATTCCCTTCACTCCCTCAGAATGCCCTCCTTACGATCTATAAAGCCCGATCTGAACGCATGCGATTGCTCATGAGGAATAACATACCTGCAGACATCCGTTGGTTAATCGAGGCTAAAGTACGATTAGCAGGTGAGTTACCTCCTAAATTTATTGCATACATGCCTGGTTGTGGTAAAGGAAATTATGCAAGAAAACGACGAGCTCGAAGAATTTCTGTTGCTTGTCATAAGTGTGCCAGAATGAGTTGCAATAAAAACCCATGTTCTTTAGGAATGATGTCTGATAACAGGGAAGATAAGATTCAATTCATTAGGGATGGGTTGAATAAGGAGTCATTGGATGATATCCTTTTGTCTCTTGAAACGCATCCCAGTGGATATGTGCAAGGAGCGATTCTCCAGTTATGGCCATTATTCCAGAAAGAGCATGCACGATATAGTCTCGGGAATCTGACTATAAACGACCCTGTTTGCCTGTTTATAAGAAAACTGGATAGGAAGCCTATCCTCGACCCATAGAGGGCGTTCAAGCCGTTTCTGGACGTAAAACCAGAGGAAGATGTGAGCCACAGTCGCAACTACCTGTAAATATCCTTTTACTTTATTGTTATTTTATTTCACTATTGTCTTATTGTTTGCATTATTGTCTTTAATAATTTTACTACTGTTTGCTTTTTCCTTTTTACTGTTTTCTTTTTGACTTGCGAGCCACGTGCTTTACGCGTTATTTGACACTAACATATTACCTCATACACAACCATGACCCACTATCACCGAGACTCTTAAATGTGATTTCTTTTTTGTCAAGCACTCACAAATTGTTTTCGAGAAGTATCACAATGGCAGCTACTCCCAATAGACAATTCAAGAACATTTGTGTGCTTTCTGGATTTACCTATGGCAAACATAAAGAGTTCGTTGAGGCAGCCATAGATCTTGGTCGAAGCATAGCAGCGAGAAAATTACACTTGGTGTATGGAGGAGGTAATCGAGGGTTATCAAAAATGGTCTCAGAAGCAGCTTTTATCAGAGGAAGTCAAGTGTTAGGCATCATCCCAAGAGTCCTAAAACCATTGGGCAGTTCGTCTGACTCATCAACTGGAGAAGAGTTAGTCGTCTCAGGTATGCAAGAAAGAATAACTGAAATGCTTAATTATGCTGATGCTTTTATTTTCCTTCCAGGAGATCTTGCAACACTAGAGGCACTTATGACACTAGCATCTTGGGCCCATCTACACATTCACCAGAAACCCATCGGTTTGTTAAATGTCAATAACTTTTATGATGGCTTTATCGCATTTCTTAACCATGCAATAAAAAACTATTTCATTCCCGCTAATGTGAAAAAACTTTTTATTTGTGCTCACACTGCTAATGAGCTACTTGATCTGTTACAAGCTTATAGACCGGAGCCAGACCCCTGGACCTTCGTGTTGGAGCGTCCAAATAATGATGGTAACAGTAGCAGCAGTAAGAAGTACAAATTAGATTTAACTCTCCGCCTATAAATATTTTCTTCTGTGTTGCACCACCCAGGTGATGTCTTCTAAACTCTACTTCTTTCCTTTCAAACATTGAGGACAATGTTTCGTTCTGGTTGGGGGGAGGGAATAGTCGACAATTGTGGAATTTTGGTTAAGTTTTTACTAATTTTTGTTGTAGAAACTAACTGTTGCTAACTTTTTGTGTTGAAGATGGCTGAATATGGAGTGTAGTGACTCTAGAAACGCATCTTCATCGTTTATAAAAAAAAAAAAAAAATTCAGACATTTTCTTTTTCTTTATTATGTGTTTATGTTTATTTTTCTTCTTTAAGTTTGCCTCTATAAATATACATTTTCCAACTTTTGAGTCGAAGATGGCTGAATATGGAGTGTAGTTCCTCTAGAAACGCATCTTTTTTTTTAAAAAAAAAAAAAAATCATTTTCGTTTTCTATCATTTTACGTGTAACTTTTCTAATTAGTTTTTATGCATCATTTTCACATTTCTGCATGCATATTTTCCTTTCATGTTTAGAATAGGTTGGGGGGTAGAATGATGTTTAAAAAAAAAAAATGTGTGATTTGTTTTAACATTGGATGACATGATTAATTTCAAATTTTAGTATTTGTATTATCTTTGGTCTTAAGTGATGTTACGCTATGTTTGCTACTTTACATGTTGATGTCGGAGACAAATGTGAGTTGCTTGAAGGAATGAACATGTCATAATAAGTACCAAGTGAGTTTTTGAGCCTATTATTTTTCTTGGAGAATAACCCTTTTGCCCACTCTTTATACAGCTTAGCAGTTTATTATTTTATACACGATCTCTAAATTACTTTTGAGTTAACCCTTAAAAAAAAAAAAAAAAAATTTGTAAAATAAAAAAAAAAAAAAGAGTGTGTTGCTACATTTGGAGGCTCATCTAACTAGTAGATATGGAAGATTATTTAGAGCCCTAAAAGACGATGGAGAGGCCATCTTTGATCCGTTTGAGCCTTTCAAGCCATCCCTTTTATTTAATATCCATAGTTAACCCTTTTGAGCCTTTAAAAAAAAAAAAAAAAAAAAACCTTTTCTTTGTCAACTTATCATCTTGACCCACTCCGATTTGGAGTATTACCCGATATCTTATAAGTCCCATCACCTATTTATGTTTGAGAAAATGTAAATAATTATTTTGTTCAGTGAAGTTATGCCAAAATAAAAGCAAAAAAAAAAAAACAAAAAACAAAAACAAAAACAAAAACAAAAGTTGTTGTTTCAAAAGAATAAAAATAGGTGAAATCCACCTTGCAACTTCCAAAAAAAAAAAAAAAAAAATTCTCTGCATTTTTCTCAAACATACACTTTGTTTTCCTTATTTCCCTTCTTTGTTAACCATGTCCCTAGCCTACGTTACGTCCTAATAAAAGTCCTTCTTGATTTTAGGGAACTATAGTCCGAAGTAGAAGCTAGTTATATGGGCTAAAAAGATGTAGTGATGCATAATTAAAAAAAAAAAAAAAAAGATAAATAAAGTGGGTTGACTAACATTTTATTTGACTTGAGATCGTATTATTTCTAAGCCGAGGGCATATTTATTTCATCTTGGTGAGAGCATGTGATATCACTTCTTTATTATTTTCTCTCTCAATTACCATTCATTAGAGTGACTATTTTTATTGGGATTAATTTATTTGTGAGAGTGTCACTACTTCTAGTGAGATTTTGGGGTTTGACATGTCATTCTTGAGAGTAGCTAAAACAAAGTCTACTGGGCTAATTCATGTGGATGGATGATGTGGGTGTGATGTTGCTTTAGACTGGAGATAATGCTTATACTTTTATTTGATTGCTATCATTAATTTGATGGAATAAATACGAGTGTTTCTATTAAAAAATATATATATATATATTTTGAATTTGAATTTTGTTTTCGCTTTATTTGCTAGGGACTAGCAATAAGCTGGTTTGGGGGTGTGTTGAGTGTTAGAAAATGCATATTTATAAAGGAGAAAACCGTCATTTTACATTTTAAGTCTTACTAACAACCCTTACTTTTATATATTTAACCTTCTTGTGATTTAATTACATGTGTTTTATTTTAATTAAGTATTTTATGTATTTTAGGGGCATTATAGTCATTTCACAATAAAGGAGAGATCAGACGGCAAAACGGACATCACTTTTGAACTCAGGACGGTCGAAAACCTTAGGAGGAGCATAAAAGGAAAAATGGCACTATTCACATGTACGGTACTATTCACGTGTACGGTACTGTATACGTTACTGTTCACGACACTGTTCACATAGACGGATGATGACGTGGCATTGACCGATGATGTGGCATTGACTGATGAGGTGTCACGATCCTGTTGGACTAAAATTCTTATGTACTGTTGATGGTGACGTGGCAGCATATTAGTGGACGAAAAATCTCGCGTACGGTGCATGCATCACACAGGATTATTTTCAACCAAACCGCGTTACTGTTCATCCGGGTCAAACCGCGTTACTGTTCAAAGTCGGGTCAAACCGTGTTACTGTTCATCCGCGTGGTCAAACCGTGGACTGTTGACTGATGACGTGGCGCAATCCTGAGCGTCCAAACTGTTTTTAATCCGATGGCCATGATTTACTCCATGTATCTATAAAAAGGGGGCCTCCCCCCCCTAATTTGATATCTCTGAATCCATTTTTGGGATCCATTTTCTGTAATTCCCTCTCCATCTTGTATTTTCTTCGTATTTTAATAAATTTCCATTTTGCCTCTAGTTCAATTATGAGTAGCTAATTTCCGTTCGAGCTTGGGTTGAAGGTGAAGTCTCAACATGTGTCATGGGCTTAATTTGGTAAATTTATTTTCTCTTCCCCTCTAGTTTTTGTGGATGTTTTGACTTGTCGTCGACAAATAATAATATTCTTGTCTAGTACCGCCTTGGTTTCACCGGCCCCCTAGTACAAGGTTATTATTATTTGGCACGATAAGCCCTTAGCACCATATTGATTAGAGCGTGGTTCATGAGGTGTGGATTCCCCCCTCATGATTTAATTGGCATTAATACGGATTATTTAGCCCATGATGCATGTTGATACGGATCCAGATACCCAAGTACGTCATTTCAATAGAATTATCTTCAATTTATTCTCGCCATTGCAATTCCAATTTTAGAATTTATTCTCGCCATTTTAATTTAAGTTTTAGCATATACCAAATCATTTCCACCATAAATCCAACAACCCATTTACAAAATTAATTCTATACACAATTAAAATCCACCTCCTCGTGGGATCGACACTCGTCACCATAGATCTATACTACAATAGATTCGTGCGCTTGCGAGTACATTAAAATTTGCACAACATAGGTCACCCCATTGGTTTGGGCTCAAAACGTTTAAAATAGTAGCCGTGGAATAGGCTGGTTCTGAATGAGATTCACTAAGAAAGAAATGTTTGAACTTAACTGAATCAGTGATTTCTAAAATGCTTTGATAGTAGGACTGGGGTTTTGTTAAATCTCATGATTTAAAAAATCAGCCCTTAGGGAAAAACTTTGAAATTGCTTGGAAAGGATCAGCATGGTAAAATCCATCTTCTAAAGAAATAATATTTTGAAAATGGGTTTTATCAAACCAATCGGAGGTTTTCTTTGAAGGTGATGGTTGGGAAAGCACAATTTGGGAAGAAGAGCTTTCACCAGAGACAATCACATTTTGAGAAGAGGGTTTTGAGATTTCTTTGGAGATAGAGTTGATTTCTTTGGAGATAGGGTTTTCTTTTTCTTCTTTTGAGAAAATCTGGCTTTGGAAAAGGTTTTGTAAGGCGAGCATAAGCTCAGGGGACTTTGTAATGGAACTCATCCATTGTTTTACTTGGTCATCAGAAGAAGTGGTTTTGTAATGGGCACCATGTTCTTCAACCATTTCTATCCAAGATTTAATAGGCATGGCTGAGGAAAGTAATTTGTCTTTAGAAGGGGTAGCTTGGGGTTCTTTAGAGGTTGCTCTAGATTCAGAATCTTTAAGAACAGCTTTACCTTTGTTTTTCTTCTTTGGCGGCATTATCTGTTTTGAAGAAATTCCCGAATTAGAAAATCAGGAATAAAATTTGTATCACCTTTAATATATTCAATATCAAAATCAAAAACACTTAAAATGGCTTGCCATCGTGCAAAAATCTGTTTTGATGCAATATTTTGAACATCTTTCTCCAAAACATATTTTGCAGCTTTGCAATCAATTCTAAGTAGAAATCTTTGATTTAATAAATCACTTTGAAATTTTGTAATGCATAAAACAATGGAAAGGATTTCTTTTTTGATAGTAGAATAATTTCTCTGGCAATCATTCCAATGTGCAGAAAAATATTGTACTATCTGTTCTTTATCATTTTCTTTTTGCTTTAATATGCCTCCATAACCTAAATCAGATGCATCAGTTTCAACAATTTTAGGGAATGTAGGATTAGCAAGATATAAACATGGGATGCTTTTCACAGAATTCTTTATAAGCTTTACAACCTTGGTATGTTCATCTGTCCAAGGAACATGTTTTTTCTTTAATCTATCATGCAAGGGTTTAGACATCCTATTAATGTTAGGACAGAAATCAAGAACATAATTTAAACTTCTAAGAAATCTTTGTAATTGGGTTTTGTCAAGAATTTTATCAGCAAACAAAAGAGATCTCTCGATTGGAGTGATTGTTTCTTTAGAAATATGATGACCAAGGAATCTGACTTTTGTTTGAAATAAAGAAACTTTAGAACTGGAAATTGCCAATCCAGCCTTTCTGGTGGCAAAATAAAAAGTCTTTAAATGTTTGAAATGTTGATCGATAGAATTTGAAAATATCAATACATCGTCAATGTAAACAATGCAAAAATCAGAATAAGGATTATAAATATCATTCATAATTCTTTGAAATTCTGAGGGTGCATTCTTTAAACCAAATGGCATAACAGTCCACTCATACTGTCCAAATGGAACAGTAAAAGCAGTTTTGTAACAGTCATTAGGATAAATTTGAATTTACCAAAAACCAGATTTCATGTCGAATTTTGAAAAAATAAGAGCAGAACATAGTTTTTGGAGTAAATCTTTTTTATTAGGTATTGGATACCTAATCCATTTTAGAGCATTATTAAGAGGTTTGTAGTTTATAACTAATCTAGGAGTGCCTCTTTCAATTTCAGAATTTTTATTAACATAAAAAGCGACACAAGACCATGGAGACCTTGACTTAACAATGAGTCCTTTTGACTCTAAATCTTTGATTTCATTTTTGCAATGTTGTTCCAATTCCATGTTCATCTGGATTGGACGTGCTTTAGTGGGGATTTGTCTTTCATTAAAAGAAGTTTCATAAGGTATATCTACCATGTGTTGTTTTCTGTCCCAAAAAGCAGAAGGTAGATCAGCACAAATTTCTTTTTCAATAAGAGTTTTGAAATCAGAAATCTTTCTTTTAATGAAATCACTTTGTAGTTGGCTTTCAATTCTTTGTAAGTTTAAATCCTTTTGTAAAAACATTAGATCACACTGTTTTGATTTAAGTAGGTTATTTATTCTGTTTTGATAAACAGAACAGACTTTAACAATATTCAAATTCCTTGTTTTAGGTTTTTCAATAAAAGGGAAAACAAGTTTCTTGTTTTTTGCTTTGAAGGATATACTATCATAATTGACAGTATATGGAGTTATGAGATTTATAAAAGGAGTTCCCAAAATGATGGCATGATGAATATCATTTGTGAGGACAAAAGAAGTTTTAAAATCAAAACCATTATTATGGATTGAGGCTTCAACCTTGGAACTGACATTCAGTTTTGAATTATTAGCGGCAGAAAGTCTTTCTTTTGTTTTTTCATGAAATCTTTTGGGGACGATGTCTTCTCTAATGCAATTTAAATCGGCGCCAGTATCAAAAAGGGCAATGTCGTCCATTGCAAAATCATCAGAAAAGATTAAAGTGACTTTAATCAAATACTTTCTTGTGGTGATTTGCTTTAAAACAAATAGAAAATCATTGGGTACTGACTCAATGTTTTTTACTTTAATATCATCACCATCATCAGGATTAGATTTATTGTCTGAATTATCCTGCAATTGTTTTTGTAAAAGAAGTTGGATAGTATCAGAATCACTTTTTTGTTTTTCTTTTAAATCTCTAATTTCACATTTGATTTCTTTTATCTCTTTCTGAAGATCTTGGATATTAGGAACCGTCTTTTTTGTTTTCTTTTTATCCAAAATTTGAGTAAGATCATAAGAATTCTTTTTAACAATTGGGACTTTAGAAGTCTCTGCTTTATTAAAATCTAAAGTTTTCAAAAGTTTATCAAGATATTCTTTTTGAAGATTTGGATCAGAAATATGCTTTACAAGTTCAAGAAAAGTTTCTTGGTCTTTAGTCAAAACATTGATTTTCTTTAAATATGAATCAGATTCAGATTCACTACTGCTAGATACAGAGTCATCTGAGTCAAAAAGCTCATCAACTTGATATGGATCACTGTCTCCCGACATGGAAGATTCGGAAACAGAAGATTCGACAAGAAGGGGGACTAATTTGGAAAGGATCTCTTCATTGAGGTCAAGTTCATGAAGCTTTTTGTTCATCCTGTAATAATTTGCAGTATGACCTTTCATGCCACATTTATGACATATAGCTTCTTTGTAATTGAAAGGAGTCTTTGGTTTGGCTCTAAACTCTTTTCTTTTAGAGAATTTAGGTTTCTTATAAGACCTCGAAGGTTTCTTATAAGGAAGTTCTCTAAAATTACGGAAGGGTTTCCTAAAATTTTTTGATTTGTAATGTTTCCTGCGGGGTTTAGTAGAACACTCGCCATTACAATCCTTGGAGATAGAAGTTTTAAAGGGGTCATAATTGAATTGTTTACAGAAACCGCCTAATTCTTGTTTAGACTTCTTAAGCTCCCACTTAAGTCGTTTCTGTAATTTCAAATCTTGACAAATCTTTAATCCTTCTTTATTGACAAAACTGACGAGTTCACCATAGGTGAGCTCATCATAAGGAATACGGTTATCATAAAGGGCTTTAATGGAATTTCTTACATTTTCACCTAGAAGAGTAGGTAATCCAGCGAGAAATTTTTCTTTCCAAGTTATATGATTTGCATCATCCCTTAGAAATAGTCTGGTAAAAAATGAGGTTTTGTAACTTTGAAATTCACTAAGTTTTCTACATCTTAAATTATGTAGTAACTCAGCATTTTTATCACGAAGGTGTGAAGGGTCACCAATGAAATGGAGGGAAATGGTTAAAATTAGAGTAGCAACAGCATCCTGAATTGGATTGTTGAACTCATCAAAAATAGAGGCTCTATTTTCATCGACTTGAATGGAATTTAGAATGTCTAATTGTTGCTGATTAGTGAGAAGATGATCCCACCAACCTTTTAATTGACCAGTAAAACCGGCAATGAGGATTTCTGATATGGCACGATCAGAAGTTCCTGCTTGGGTTTTATAGGCATTGGCTGCCATTGTCATTTGTTGCAACAATCCTAGGATATTGTATTCGGACATGCCGTCAATATTCCACTCATAGACTGAAGATGCATTATATCGGGATTGATTTAATGCACTTGGTCTATTATCTATTGCTAGATCTGGTGGAGTCTTGACAGTGAGAAGGGCTAATTCCCAATGAATTTTGTTGGCTTTAGGAGTAGAAGGTTCTTCTTTGAATGCTTCTATATTAGAAGAGGCTATAGACATTTGGTCTTGTTCTAATACTCCAATATTGCTAGATTGAGGAGTATCAGGGGCTATCTGAACTTTGCTAGATGAGGAAGAAGCAGCTTCTATCCTATCTAATTGTTCTCTAATGGCTTTAGCAAAATCTGATTTCGACTCTTGAACAAGCTTTTGGCTAGTTTTCGAAACCTGAAAGGGTTTGAAAATAGGTTCCTTAAGCTTTTTGTCAGAATCCGATTTTGTTGGAATAGGAGAAATTGATGGAACAGTAATAGTTGACTTCTGAATTTGGTTTTCTATCCTAGTCAACTGCTTTCTGATTGTATTTAAGTTAGTATTACAGAAATTATTCTGTTGGATAATACTACTTAAATTTGCCTCTGAATCATTTGGTTTTGGAATTTTGTAAGGTGAAGCTCGAATTTGGATAGGAGGTTCACCGTGATCAACGGTTACACTCCGAAGAGGTGGGTGTTCAGACTCTATAGTTCTTTCACTATCAAGAAGTTTCCATTCATGAACTTTCTTCCTAATAGTAATAGGGTTTGACTCTTTAAAAGGATAAGAGATGTTGTTATCAGAAGAATATATCTCAAACCAATCAAAAAACAATATATGAATTTTATGAAAATTCACAAATTCATAATAAGTTTGTTGGATTTCTTTTCTTTGGTTTAAAAAGTGTTTGAAAAACCAAAGTCTTTTTTCTTTGTTTAAATCCGAATAAAAATCATTATGCAGAGAAGTTTTATCTAATTCAAATTTTTTTTCAATGACATTAATGACATTTTCTGTAACAACAGAAAATGTAGGGGAAGTTGGAGGAGAAGGTTCCTTCTCTTCCTGACTTTGTACATGTTAATTACTAGTGTAGATCGGATGAGGAACACTAGTGGTGTAATCAACTGATCGGATGGAGGTACTAGGTATATCTGAAGTAGAAAACCTAGGTTGACTTTTTATGGACTGAAAAGGGAGATTTATAACAGAGGGTATTTTTGTAAATTTCCTTTCTAATAAAAGAATGCCTGAGCACGAAGCTTTATCAAAAAATCTGGATGAGGTAGATCTCCTGAATGACAGTTTGACTTTACCATCGGAATACTGAGTCACATTTTGCAACTCTGTATTGGGCTCAAGTTGTTTCGGAATCGCTGGTGGAGCGGCTCCTTCAAGGATCCATTCCTCTGGAAGATTTACATCTTTCCATTGGATTGGCTTAAGAATGACCGTGTTTGCTTTGGACAAATCAGTCTGCAAGAGAAGGGTCTCATCTCTTTTCGACTGGTATTTATGCTGTGTGCTAAATGCAGAAATCATAGCTTTGTAAGAAATTTTAAAAATTAATGCAACTGGGATGGATCCCTTAATCATATGATAATTATGGGTTTTGATTTGTAAAATCATGCTCTTTAAAATATTTTGTCTTTAAGAGAAATTGTTATATTTGGATAACAATCAAAAGATATGGGACATTTACATAGACTAGATTCGATACTACTTAGTAAAGAATCATCAAAAGAGATGAATCGCTCATCTCTAAGGACAGTAAGGATAGAAGTATCTAAGCCTTCTTTGGTCAAAGGTTTTATTCCTACTTGGATTAAACCAATGTGTATATATTTAAAATTCTTTTCTTTTAATTTCTTTAAAGATTTTTCTGAAAACAAATAAATTGTTTCAAAAGGCTCTGAAAGAGTTATATCACGTTTTTCAGTTTTTATAATATAATCATGCTTTAGAAGATCAAGCATTTTTGTTTTGTAAATCTTTTCTTTGGAAATTTTTGGAAGTTCCCAACAATCAATTGCTTTATCAAAGTTCTCAATAATGAATTCTTCTGAACTCACAACATGTTTTGACTCACTAGTCTTCCCGGAAGAAGAGTTAGAAAGGACGATGTTCTACAGATTGGAGGATCCATGGTCAAGACTTTATGGTCTATTTTTGGTTTGGTCAATATGGCTACAGGTATGGATTTACAGCCCTCACCGGAATCCTTATCCTAAAACGGGACTTACAACCAGTAAAAATTCACCACAAAACAAAACTTCAAAATAAAACACAAGATCTTTAAACACAAAACTCTAAATAATAAAACACTTTCCTCCCCTTCGCTCTGATACCAGAACGAAACTTTATTAAATATTATTTATTTATTTTAATTATAAGGATAAAATGGGAAGAGGGGGGAGTGGATTCTTACTCCCACCTTCCCCCATGGGAGTGAAAATCCCACTCTCCACTCTAAAATTAGGTGGGATCCACGGATTCCCACTCCCACTCCCCCTTTTTTAAGGTAAGTAAACACTGGAGTGGGAGGAATTTACACTCCATACTCCCACTCCAGAAAGTAAACACTGCCTTAGGGTTGGCAAAACCTGAGTTTAGGATCGGGTAGGGCAATGCCCGAACCTGCCCCGGATGTATATTTTAAACACTCAGACCAGGCTTAAAAAGCCCAGCACCAACCGAATTTTTTAATTTGGGTTTTTGTACTCGCATTTGAAATTTGTTAATATTATATATGTATACTTTTTTTGTAATTTTATAATTTATAAATTTATATCAATGAAAATTGGATATGAAAATAAGAACGTTAAATGTTTAAAACTTTACATATATGTAATAGATAGGTCAAATAAATATAATTATATATATATATATATATATATATATAATAATTTTTTCAATAAAATTTAGGTTTATGGTAGGATCTTTGACTTATCAACTGATGCTCGGGACCAGTCCAACTTCATCCCTAGGCTAGGTAATCGCCCAAATCTGTTTCGAGTCTGAATTGAACATGTATTTTTTACACCCCTAACAACGTGTGTTGATCAAAATATTTTTGATACTTTATTATTATTGTTATTATCATTATTATGATTAGTATCTTTTTAATAACATTAATATCATAATTATTTTTGTTACTATTATTAGTATCTTTAATATATCTGGCTCTCGAAGGGATTTCATACTTTTTTATTTATTTTACACCCAAAGCAATCTCCAATTAATTAATAAGCATGTTTTCTAATAATTTTTTTTCTCCTAAATCTAAAATTTCATATACAAAGTAATATGAAAAAAATGAATATTGTGGATTTCATGTCTACAATATTATGACACAATGGCATACTTGTATGCTCGAAGTTTATTATCTTGTTTTTTTTACTATGATTATAATAATAGTTTAAATTGTATTTTAAGAGTTGCAATTGTAATTAGAATTGTCATTATAATTACTTATTAAAATCATGTAACTCATTTATTGAATGGTAAATAAGTAATTTTACAAATTATAAAATTTATCATCTAATAGATAAGTGATCGATAATAGTTGAGACTCAAACTAAAATTCAAATATAATGTTGTTATTCCAATGTAATTGTGAAAAAACAGACATCATCTCACTTTTATTAAAGTCAATTGGAATTCAACTTTATGGATGACGATTTGTTTGCCAATCAACAAGGCAGACTTTAAGTCACTACAATGCTTACAAGATCAATGACGCGTCGTTTACTGAAAAAATGTAAACAACATGTCATCTATAGCATGCATCGGCACATACTTTTTATACTTGTCGATTGCATGAGGCATAGACGAGCATAGATGACATGTTGAAGATGATAGATCATTTGTCATTATTTATTAAAACGACACTTCGTTCAATCATATTAAACAAACATGACATGACATCCTCAGTAATTTTATAAACGATGAAGTGTAAATAGTAAGCGCTAGCGCATATTATTTACGATCCATCATTTCATTTTTTGGGCTCAAGGACATGTCATTTGCTCGATCAGTGTTAAGCTGACATGACATCCGCAACTTTTATAAGACAATTGTACATTATTTAAGATGTTGAATTCCACATGATTTTAATGGAAGTAAAATATATTTTTTAACAGTTAATAGAATAATAAACTACCTCAAATATTCATAAATTTTACATATTTGCTTTCACTAATACTAAAAATAAGTTATTTGTATGTTTGGGTAAAAATAAGCGAAAAAACTTTAATTTATATATATAAACTACCTACACTTTCTTATTTATATATAAACACACACACATATATGAACACCTTGGGCTTTATATAGGAAAACAATCTCTTGGCTCTCCATAAGCTCATTCTAAATTTGGTCCAATAATGTAAACATTAGATATATATATATAGGACAGTGATCCAATCCGGGAGTTCCGGATTGAATCATTGTCCGGGAATCCACCAGGGGCCGTTGGATTGCTGGTGGCTTCTTTTTCTTTTTTTTTTAATTTGTGGGCTGCACATGGTGGACCCCACCATGTGCAGCCACTAGTTCCCGGAAACTGTTCTAATCTAGGACTCTATATATATATATATATATATATATATATATTATTTGTAATACATCTTATTTCATACTTTTATTTAGAGTTATTGTCATTTCACTACTTCAAAAATTACCAAATATCAAATAACTAGAATAAGTATTGTCTTCTATCTTTTTTTTACTACATCTTTATAAAAATATTATTTTACTACTTTTCCATTACAACCGTTAGTTGACCCATTAGTTGACCAATTAGTTAACTAACAAAATACTAATTTTACCCTTCATGATTAAAAAAATTAATAAGACAAATTTGTAATCCATATATCATAATTCTAACAAAAAGAATTATGTTGGTATTTTATAACCATTTTAATGAATACATCACAAATTTATTTTGTAAATAAGCTTCAAGTTTTTTTTTTTAATCATGAAAGGTGAAATTGATATTTTGTTAGTCAATTAATTGGTCAACTAACGGTTATAACGAAAAAGTAGTAAAATGATATTTTTATAAAGATATAGTAGGAAAATGATAAGAGACAATATTTGTTGTAGTCATTTGATATTTGATAATTTTTAAAGTAGTGAAATGATAATAACATTTTTTTTTATTTCGTGCCCAAAACTACTGCTAATTAATTGATAAGCATGTTTTTTAATAATAATTTTTTGAAAGAATACATCACATTACTTAGTTTTCTCATAAATCCATATTTTCATAAATAAAAAAAACAAAAAATAGAGTTTGTGAATTTCAAGCCTACAATATTGTGATACAATAATATATTTGTATGGTCGAAGTTTATTATCTTATTATATTATTATATTATTTTATTATAATCATAGTCATAGTGTAATTGCATTAAAGAGCTGTAGTTGGAACTTTCTATTTTTTATTATTATTATATTTAAACAAGACCAAATATTCCACACGTAACAGAACCATCTTAAATTTAGAATTCAAGTAGATTTCAACTCAAAACGAGTTGCACTAAAAATGTTACGCGAATTTCTAATAATAAATTTAAATATCAATCAAATGAAAAAAAAAAAAATCAAATATCAGTAAAACTTCGATAATTTCAAATCATTAAAGAGGTTATCACTACATACCAGTCTTCTTCTTCTTCTTCTTTTCAGATGAAAACAAAGTTTGAGCAAAAAACGAAATAGATCTTGAATAAAATAAGCGCTTTTGCCGTTTAAAGTTCATTATGTCGATGAAGTTAACGATTATGATACAAGTCATGCATGTACTCGAGGTATCAACACCAGGAGAATAATAGTATGAAAATAAAATGAACTAGAGTAGCATACAAGCAGAGAAGACAAGAAAGAAATTTATTACATCAAAATACTGATAAATTACACGTTAAGAAATAAAGATTTACAAAGAAACATCTCGCTGACTCACAGATTTATTTGTGGAGGCATAATGGAAGAATTTCATATCATTTACATCTTTTCAACAGAATGAATTGTGGAAAGAAAGAATGGATGACGGCAACACATAAAACGCCAAATTCAATCACAAAGCAAACACAACTCCAATCACAACGATGTGGTCTGAACAATGACATAAAAGATTAAGCCTCGCAAAGCTTTTTGACTACCGCTGCCATATACTTGCCCTGATGTTCTGCTAGTGCCAGCTCTGTTTCACTTGGCTCTCTTGTGCCATCACCAGCGAAAACACCAGCACCATATGGAGAGCCCCCCCGAATAGAGTCCATCTTGAACATACCGGCTCCAAAGGTGTACCCAATAGGAACAAATAGCATTCCATGGTGGGCCAACTGGGTAATTGCAGTCCAACTGAACCAAACAAAAACGAAATATACAGTGATAAGCTAACTGTCCATTTATATCCTCATTTTGTGAATGAAATTATCCCATAGCCAGGGTAGGAAAATGTAAGCAGAACCTGTAAAGAACTTTTGGCAAACCAAATTGCATTTCCCATTACTAGAAAGAAAAACGTAAGCCAAAACAGCAAACTATGAAGAAACTTTTGTTATCAATGATTAGTCCAAAAATACACCTTCAAAATTATTTACAATTTCCTAGACAATTAACAGAAAAAGGATAAAACTTAAAGAACAAAACATATATATTTTAGTTGCCAGAATTTCAGAACAAGACACTTAAAACCAGAAGAGGATGTCCATGATAATGAAGAATAAAAACCAACAGGTTGTCCATGATAATGAACAGATATATCACTCCACAAAATTTTCACCCTACAAATGTAAAACACACACCAAAGATCACAAATTAAAGAGCAGAACATGTGGAAAGTCTGTTGGCAGACCAGACAGAAAATTCCCTTGAAAGAAGGGGAATACCTAGAGAAAATTTTACTGTGATTTTGGGTTTATAGATCTATTAGAAGTCTGTTATAGTTAGCATCAAGTTGAATCCATTATTCCAGCCAAAAGTCAGAATGAAAAATAGCCAGAAGCTCTGGCAAGTCAACTTCAACTTTGAAGAAATTAATCATAGGGCCACCAAAATAATGAACTCATACTTGTATATGGTAAACATTATAATGACTCACTTTGCCAGTACTAAGTTCATCTCAATAAAGTACATCAAATTTAAAAATTCACAAGAATTTCACAGATTATATCTGGCCTTTCCTATTGGCAGGTTCCGAGCTTCTAAGAATCAGGATCCACTGCATTTTTGCACATCGAATAAGAATGTTCACAAGCTGTTGTTATACATCAAATGGAATGATTCCACCTTTCAACATAATAACTGTAATTGATAAGGTTAATTCTAGCAACCACATTGGACTTGGAGCACCACATGGCTACATTGCTTTAAGTTTGCACCTTGCTTCATTATTTCTACGACACAATGTAATTTTATTCTCTCTCTTGCTTCCTTAATCAGAGAAACTCAATCATCATAGTTTAAACAAGAACACATAAACATTGATGATGTCTCCAATTACAGATACTGGTGTGGAAAATACATCTTTGAATAATATAAGTGAATAGCTGTATAATTATAAACGTAGTAAAACAGATGTGATTTCTAGACAAAGAAAACACATCTTCATTCTTATTGGTCTTCAATCAAGCTACAATTTCTCCAAGTGACAGATACTGATAACTAATTGCATAAATCTAATTATTTCAATTTTGGTTTGAAAACTCAAAAGAAACTCAGCCAATAAATTCAGTGCAGTTCTTCCTTTCAACTTCATTCCATGCCCCGTAACAATTCAGACTTATGTTTAGTTCTCAAATGTACTGACAAGGACAATCTAATGAACCTCAAAACAATTTCCGAACCACTAATCATGTTCCTAAATTTCGAGTTCTCCCTCATCGTCTCGGAAGAAACTACTAGTTAACCGCACTCTCAAACTTATGAATCCCACATATAAATTCAATTAAAATGGAAGTCACATGTACATAATCAACATGTACAGCTACTAAGGCCTTGTTTTAGTAATTGAGGCACCGTAGGATAAAGTTACAACTGTTACAACTGCCCAACCCCAACACCAAATAGGGCCTATATAGACAAAACTTGTGAATTTCCCTCTGTCTAAATGTTAAGCTTGCTGTATGATCCAATCCAAAATCCTTTCTGCTTCCAAACCGTTGTGGCTTAAAATGTATCAACAAATAAAATGCTAAATGTTAAATTAAAATAATAATAACAACAAGATCTGAAATTCTTACGCAGTGGTTTCCTGACCGCCACCTTGAGTGCCAGTGCTGACAAAAAAACCGGCGGGTTTGCCGACAAGTTTACCCTCTTTCCACAACATGCCAGTCGAGTCGAAAAAAGCCTTCATTTGGGCCGCCATGCACCCATACCTCGTCGGAAACCCAAACAAGAACCCGTCAGCCTCCACTAAATCCGCCGCCGAAATCTCCGGGATGTCATCATCTCTCGGCGGCACTTTCATGTGATCCAAGGCCTCCCTCGTCAACGTCTCGGGCACCCGATACAGCAGGCCCTCCACACCGTCAACGCCATCAACGCCCTTCTTCATCCTCTTTGCCAACCCCTCCACGTGGCCATACATGGAATAGAACACGATGAATATCTTCAATTTTGTGATTTCTCGCAGCTGAGAGGAGGTAGTTGTGGTGTCGTTAGGATGAGTGATTTGGTCAGAGATTGGGATCGGGGCCGGAGGGGTAAGCGGGTCGTGTTCAGAGTCGGCGATGATGGCGGGAGGGCGTGGATTTTTTTTCTTGCTTGGGACACAGCCACCGCCTTTCCCCATCGAGAATTAGGATATTCTTCAATGAGGATAATGTGATAACCCAACCCGACCGTGGAATAGAATTGTTACTTAATTCGGTGGGCAATTCAATTGTTTGTGGAGTGCTTGTGTTGTTGGAGCACTGAGGCGTTGTGATATGTTTTGATTTCGAGGTTTTAAAATGATTATTATCCGGATTCTTCTTATTCTGGAATAGAAGATTCGGATGCGTCCAAGTAACCCTGACAATTGCAGAACTTTCCTAACCCCACACGGATGCGAGCGCTCTGATTTTTAATCGACATCGTGCTGACTGCGCCTTGTGCTCGAACCATGCAAGCCCAGTCCGCTTGAAGCTGCACTGGCCCAGATCTGTTTAACGGGTCTTTCGACTTCACGGGCTGATCGTACTGCGTCGGAGATTTGGGTAGGTGTTATTATTATTTTTTTTTGGAAAAAGACTCTTGTTGATTGGTTGTCAATTGACATAAAGACTAAGAAACAACTATTGTACTTAATTTGAATAATCAATAGGATAGAGGATTGAATAAAATTGCAACTTTCATGTTTTGGGTTGGTTGTATTTCTTCATGGATACTAAACAACAACTATTAATTTTGCTTCAATGGCAAGTTACAATCATAGATTTATGTTATAACTAACGAAAAAAAAAAATTGTGGCCATAAAATAAGATTAATAATGTTTGGTAAATATAGTTTTTTTTTAAAAAAAAAAGATATTATAAGTTTTTTATATGATAAAAGTAATTTAATTTCCTAATTATTGTAATAAATATTTACCAAATATTTGAATGTTACAATCACCCATCCAATCCATAATATCAAATAAGCCTAATTTAGTTAACCGGTTTAAAATAGCAAACTACTTTATCTTTTATCTCTTGTAATAGTAATTGATGATATACAACATGTTTGAACTTATTAATATTACTCGTGAATTAAATTGAAATGAATTAAACTGGATAATAATACAATCACTATTTAATGTAATATGTAAATAAACTCTATTGATATATGACTATTTAAACTTCTTTTTGATTTTTTTAACACTTTGAATGCTTAAAATTTTAAAGCATATTGAAAATTTTCAATCTTAGATCTTGAATATTGTTAAGGTTCGAAAGAATACCAATAATAATATAACGTTTTCTCGAACTCTAACAAATACTAAAATTATAGATCAGCTCAAACACTACTCTAAGTATATATTGACTTTTTAGGTATTTGGCTCAGAGGACTGAGAGTACAATAATGAAGATGGATGATGGCATGGACCCATGGCAGTGTTCCGCTGAACAAAGGTCCGAAGGTCATCGTTTATTTATCCATGAGAACGGAGAAGATAAAAATTAACTTTACGAGTACACAAGACGGGGAAGCCAATCAGAGTCACACCATTAACACCTAACTGGGCCAGAGAGACCTAAATTTCTAATCCAGAACTCGGACCCAAAGTAAAGCAAACACTCGGCCCAGAATTGCCTTGGCCCTGTAATGATTGTGATTCGGTGGAACGGAGCAGTGGCTGAGGTTAGGTGGAATAAAAAATTGTCCTTTATCATTCTTGGATTTAGCAGCATTAGCATCTGCATCTCCATATTATGACTTATGAGTGACACAGTGACCCGTGTAAAATTCGTCTCTTTGGTAAGCGAGTATACGTGCATCGGACCCTTGGGCGAAAGGCTACTAATTAAAATTCTTGCAACAAGAAGATTTTTTTTTTTTGACATAATCTTATTGACTAAATGAATATATCTGTGATATATATATATACATGCCACCAGTCGTAAGAGTTTCTTTGATTGAATCTTGAAAAAGTAGATTAAAAAAATCAATTTATATTTTACTCTTCTCTACTTTCAATTAAATTTTTTTTTTTTTTGAGAAGTTCTCTACTTTCAAATTAAAAAGAGAAAAAAGTTGCCACCAAGTACAATTAAGGACACGAATTAATAGAAATTCATAAATAGTGCCTGATTATGGTTTTCAAGTATTTTAAACAGCACTTTGTCATTGATTTCCCATTTATTGCTTTTCAAGCATGGACCACCACGATACACATTCACCACTGAACCCAAAAAGATGCCTCAACACCAATGTCTTTGGATCTAAAACACCTGAGGAAAGAGATCAATCTAGACGACTAAACACTGTTCAATGCTGCGAGAATCCGTACCTACACAACACACAAGGCCGCAATATAATCACGACACGTGTTACCCAGGATCTGTATTACGATTATTGAGGGAGAGGCGGAGGGGTAATGAAAGCCTTGCAAAGAAACAATTAGAATAGTGGGAGCCATGTGCTAAAGCTAATGGGCGAAATTAACACGAAGAAAGAAACTAAAGACAGCTTGGAATCCCTAAAAGAGTGACAGTGTGGAGTAGGAAATTAGGAAAATGGAAGGACCATGGCGAGCCACATACCCACTTGTCCACCATACACTTTTAATTAGTACAGTTTCTGATGCATGTTTAATGTTAATCATAAATTAATGTTTTGATTAAGTACAGAATCTTTCGTCATTATTTAATTGGACACTCAAAGACACAAACTTAGCTGTTGTCGAGATTTCTTTCTTTTCAAGTGCGGGGAATAATCCCACTTTATATTTGTGTGTCATATATGTGGACTTTTAGCTTTAAAGAAAGTGAAAGCTACACCATAAGCTTAGGGTTTGCCTTCCAATAGAAAAGATTAAAGGCTAGTTTAATTAGCTCTGTCTTTATTAGTTTCTTTTTAAGTATTTGACTAACATCTTTTTCAATTTCACCCGTGGCTAACTCGTATAGGGTTAGGTTGAATGGTTGATCGTTTTCTCTCCTCTCTCTCTCTCTCTCTCTCTCTCTCTCTCTCTCTCTCTCCCCCTTTGCTTGTTAATTACACGCGCCGTACGCGCTATCCCATTGTCCACGAACGAGCCACGCCTTGTCGGGATGATGGCGTGCCGTGCCTCTGTTCAAATGTGCTACTTTAATTTATTAGCATTAAACACATCGAATTCAGAGCTTGAATATATATATATAGAGTAATGGTACGATTAAGTCATAACCCACCTAGATAATGCCCCAAATTAAGGCGTAATTTAAGGGGTTTGTTGAAATCTAAGAGCAAATGTGTAATTTACAATGAAATTTGCGCTGGTTTAGAGGATAAAAAGCACGAAAGAAATGTAGTGTGGTAAGGGGGAAACATGGAATAATACAGTGCGTGGCATGTACACCACAGACAAAATTGACTTGAGGACTTGTGAAGACTTGTGTAATGTGGGGTGGTCATCCCAATCTAGAGACTCAAAATCCCCATCCACGGGACTTGATGCTTATGTAATGTAGAAGTACAGGGAAGAGCTAAAAGAGTACATATATGTTCCTAAGGATAGATTTACATATAATTCAATGTGGGCAATTCATCCCGCTCAATAAAATATTTTCTTTATTTTGGAATTAATTTTGAAGAAAAATTGAGGGAAACTATCCATCCTCCACCTTTTTTTTACCATTTTTCAAAAATACACAAATCTTTTTTTTGTAACGCTCCACTTGAAGTTAACATTTTTTTTTATTAGTCCACTCTCGTTATAACACCGTTAGAACTTTACTGACATCATAAGGGTAAAATTATCATTTCACAATGACACAGTGGTGGATATGTGTAAAATAATATAACTTCAAGTGGAGTTCAGCAAAAAAAAAATTGTGTATTTTAAAAAAAATATAAAAAAAAGGTGGTCGGTGGATAATTTATCTTTTACATTTGAGAGAAAAAAAGTCATTTATACAAAATTTCGTCATTTTTCTTAACGGTCTCCAAACGGAAGTGGAAAAGTGAAAAGAAATGTAATTTCAGGTGAATTCCAGTAAAAAAAAAGAATTGTGTATTCTTAAAAAAGTTGAAAAAAACGGATGGACGGTGGATAATTTTTCAAAAATTTATTTAAGTGGGGTTAAATTTAGAACAAAATTTTGATAATAGGTCAATTTTATAAATTAATTAATTTTTATTATGTTTTTACCCCCAACAAGTTAAGTTTCTGGATCTTCCCCAATATATTCCCCTATCGCATGAAAGTGATATCTAAGAGAGAACATGATATGAAAGCAATGAACTCTTGCAAGTACAAGGCCACGGATTGGTTGTACCAAATGAAATTGAATGGTTGATTTCTTATACTTTGTTTTGGTCTTAACAATCGAATACTAAAGATCATTACTTCAATTGAATTTAGTGCCATATCAACCCGAAAATTTGGCGTTAATTATAATTAACTTGGTATCCTGAATTAATTCCATTGGGTTTCATTAGTTGCCTAATCCTTTTTCAGTTGTTTTATTTTTTTATTTTTTGAAAAGAATTAAGAATGCGCTTGAATTATATGAGCATGAATCCATCTTCAAAACACAAAATTTAATTTCGCATAGTTTTGGCGAAATCAACTTTTACAAATTTGTGAAACGAGTCCTGAAATTATAAGCTGTCATTCAAATTAAGGAAATTGCCAAATTATGTTACGGCATCACTACAGCAGAAAATGGGTGTGATAACCTCACACAATGTGTTGGGACCACTGAATAATATTCCTTTGAAAGGGGAATGAAATCGATAGTGCTTGGTATGTTATGATTTTGTTAATTTACAAATAATGCATGCATATCCAAATATCCTTTCGTAATTAGGGATTGGTTAATTAAAGTTTACTTAACAGAGGGATTAGTTTTGATTATATAGCCAAATCAAAAGATGCAAAAAAAATCTAATTGTTAATAGCTGTTAAGCGCATCATTAAGAGTTGGAAGACGGGAAACAAGGGCTGGATGTGTCGGGATAAACATGACACTCATTTGTTTAAGTTGCTCTTTTATTTGGATGAATTATTTAAGTATAATATAAACACAGTGCTATATTGAACTAATTATAAAAAGACTCAAAAGCATGCAAAGGAATCCCTGCCATGCCATGCGCATCTTCTTCAGCCAAGCTAGCTTGTAGCATTTGTCTTCTTGATTAAACAACTACAAAAAGTACGACAAAATTAACTTAGGCTGCCAGCTTACAACTTTGATTGAAGAATCTCTCTTTCCTGCCCATCCTTATCCTTTCTTACTCCCCCATTTGTCTTTACTTTAATCTCAGTTAACGCTAGTAAACTAAAGAAACTAAGCTTCACAATCACGGGGCTTATCTTTTTTTACTTAAAATAAACAACAACTTGATTTGGAAACCACCTAATCTTCTAGAGAACCGCATTAACTTTGCCAATGAAGAAAGTCATGCATACATAGCTGCCCTCTCTCTATTGGCTCATTATTATCATTATTATTTTACTCGAAGACAGTCAAATTAAGCTAAATCAAAACTTGATTAACTTCTCACCACTATCAAACCCAATCAGTGCCTTTTCACTTCAACTTCATTCATCACAACTTTAACCATGGACCATGGGGTCCCAAACTCAATCTTATTGCCTCTTCAATAACCTAACACGCGTCAGGATAAGCTTAACCTATTTGGACAAATAGCTTTACTTCTGCTCCGCTGTGGTTCATCGACGCTATTAGCAATCATGACCCGGTGAAGTGAACTTGAGCTCCATTATTCATTCCGAACGAAGACGCCAAGAAGGCCATGAATTGCATGCATCAACAAGATGATGCACCGGTGTACATGTACATATGACCATTGTTCACTTTTACTGTATTTGTGTGAACATTACCATTATTTACTTGCAGAAGCCTTCACCTGTTAGAACAACTAGGGAATTTTGATGGCCACGTACACAAGAGTTGTTCACTCGTGCTGCCACGGTGGTAAATTATGGCGGCTAGCCTAGCTATAGATCGTTGAAGGCGTTGAAATAAGGGTAAAACGGAGCTGATTCTCTGATTGATTCACAGGACTTTGAACAGTCTACGTCTGTTGAAATTTCACACGTGGATAGATAGGATTTGTGGTCCCGTTCAGCGAGTTGTGGGAAACTGACACGCGTTCACAATTTTTTTGTTGCCCCCCATGTGCATTTTGCTTGCCATCGAAGAACTCTTTGTTTGTTGCTACACTCTCAATGCAAGCCTTCAGCTCGAGACCTTGCATGTGTTTCACTAATTGAGCCGACTTTGAGCCGTACTAATTAAGCAGTCCGGCTCTAAGACTAGAAGAAGTGCTGTCCGATATTCCTTAATTAATTCTTTTTAATTTCCTCTTCCTCCCTTCTTCGAAGGTCAAGTGCTCTATTTTTAACCTTAGTCAAAGTTTAGGAAACCCATGAAAACCCGATCGCGGTAGCCGGTAGGTAACTATCCTTATCGATCAGTTTCTTATTTTGGTCTTTTTTCACGAGTGCCTAACTTTTACTATCTTTTTTTTTTTTACTTTCACCATTTTTCTACAAGAGAAGAAATCACTTCTACATATATAGAAGCGGCGAGACCCAATGCAATGAATTTACATTATGGACAAACTAATTAAGTTTTTATTTGGTGATTGGTCCGTGGATAGAAAAAGTTTTGGTCGCTCTCGTTTTCAGACTTTTCGTACATCCGGCAATTTGGCATAGGCTTATGACACGTGCTCTAATCCCATCGGTTTATTCACGGCTTATCAACATTTTGTGCTGCATATAAAAGGTTTTGCCTTCCTTCTATTTTTTCCTTTTCCCAGAAAGGAAAAGTTTACTGGATTGGAAAGGGACCTGTTTTTTTGGGTAACATCACAATATTTTGAACCAAAATCTTAGAGCATCTTCAAATTTGAAGGGCAAAGATTTTAGAAAACTCTTCAAATAAGACTCTTGCGATTATTTTCTCTATTTAATATTTAATATTGAAATAATACAAATTTATTTTTATTTGAAGAATTTTTTGAGATAACACTTATATTTTTTTCTACCCTATTTGTCACGTAAATAAATAAATAAACATTTGAAGAATAAATTTATTTTGAAATTGTTTCATCCACGATAAAAGTGAGCGAAAGAAGATGATATTTACTGAATTTGGTCCAAAAAAAAAAGGTATATATTACGAAGTAATTAGCGATGATGATAATAATGATCAATTTTGTCTTCACCATATTTATAGACTAAAATTGTACTCATATTGGAGCCTAAAATGTTTAAATTCACGCTTTCCTAACCTGATTGGAGGATATAAATAGGGGCTTACGTGATGGCAGGGAACATAAAAAATTATTTTGTCGACTTGAGTAACATGCAAGACGTCAACAATGACGACATCTCATCTCTAGTAGTGCCCTGCCTTCAAATGGCTCTAACAACAACTTCGATCTCTCTATTAAAATATTTCTCTCTCTTCTTCTTTCTCCATTTGAATTAAAAAAATTTTTTTAAAAAAAAGACTTTTGACCAATTTTTCCCCGTTGCGTTTCAGAAAGCACTTACAATTCTATGGAAAACGTTTTTCATGCTTAGGAAACACTTATTAAATTGCATTGATGAAACGTTTTCTTTAAAATCTTTCAATAATAGTAGTACTATATGAAGCTTGTAATTTCAGTTGATATGGTAAATTATAATAATGTGAAGCTATTATATATTGTCCATTGTTGGATATAAAATAATGTATTTAACGCATTTTTTTTTTCTCCTTAGGGACGTTTATAGATCATCAAATTGCCACAAATATTGGGAATGAAAAGTGAGTTAGATTGGTGTAATTTTACATATTCACCTTCTCGAGCCACGGATTAGCTATATAGATTAAACTTTTAAACAAGTGTTGGGCTAATTAAGCTAAGACTAAAGAGAACGGCTTGGCTAATGCGCATAGAAATTGGAGAAAACCACTCAATTGGACAACAAAAGTGAGCTTATTGTTAATTAGATATCCAAATCCAGAGGCCAACCGTACTTAATTGTTTATTACTTTCGATGTGGTCAGGTTTGGGATCCCAAACCATCCACGATTACAAAAAATTGAGTGGTCTTGTTCACACCACAATGCCCTCTAATCCTTTCTTAATTACCTAATTAGGAAAGCCTAACCCCCCCCCATTAACCCTACTAACCTACTATCTAATTAACAATGGATAAGCAAATGCAAACGAGATTCATTGATTGGCGAAAGTTAGTACTTAGGAGAGAGAGAGAAGAAGAAGAAATTGTTTTAGATAGAAATAAATAAATTACAATTCACACTCATTTAACTGATTATTAATTCTTCCCTAGCTAAACTTGATGATGATAACCATTCCGCCTAACCAAATCCTAAGAAAGCAAGCTAGATATGTGTGAAATGGATTGTAAAAATAATTACCATTGAATTTATCTGCTTAATTTAAAATAAATTAATTGTGCGTGTAAGCGTTTATTTATATTCGGCGAAGCAAAACTAGATTTAATTTATTATTTTCTTAAAAAATGCAACATGTTTGACACATGGTAAGAATATAATAGAAGCATTTCGTAAATACACCGTTGTCAAGTTAAGGATACATATACATAGTCATGTCTCGATTTAATCAAACAATTGCGGATAGTGACACAACTTTTGTCATACATCATCATTGTTTTCATGAATGGCACGATCGAAATTAGTTAGAAAACCAAGCCCACTTGCATCCTATCCTCGGTGAGTCATGAGTCATACTTAAGTACTTCTAAACCACTATAAATAAAGAGGCCATCTTGTTCAAAAACACACACTTCTCGAGCTGGAGACACATTACCAATTTACCATATCCATATATATATATATATTCACACACACACACACACACACACATATTTGAGAGAGATTTATGATCAGAGAAATGATCGTAACAAACACGAATCATCAAGTTGAAGATAACAAAAGTAATATGGTCTTGCTTTCCCAGTTTTACCCTTCTGATGTTCTCACACCAACTGGAATCGTTCCACAACAAGGTTTGCAGCTAGCCTAAACAAAGCAAACAATGTTTTAATTTGCCATTAAAATTTGAAATTAATTTTTATCCGGCATGCATGCATGAGTCTTTAATACTAATACTGAGTTCTGGTCATCTTCAGGGGAGCCGTCTAAGCCGAAGCGCAGGCAACGCAAACGGAATACTAACGGAAACGGTGGCTTTCGTGCTTTGAAGAAGAGAAAGCTGACGGCTGAACAAGCTGAGCTTCTTGAGATGCATTTTGGCAACGAACACAAGCTTGAATCTGACAGAAAAGACAAGCTCGCTGCTGAGCTCGGACTCGACCCTCGTCAAGTGGCCGTGTGGTTTCAGAACCGGAGGGCTCGTGATAAGACTAAGAAGATTGAGGAGACCTACGCTACCTTGAAGACCGCTCATGAAAATGTCGTCGTGGAGAAAACCCGACTCGAGTCTGAGGTATATTAGCTTTCTTGTTTCTAATTATAATGTTAATTCACATCAGCGATTTATTTATTTGTTTGTTTAATTCAATATTGACACATTTCATTTTCTTACTCAACATGCAAGTAGTATACCTTGCCGCTAACCATTCCCGCAATTTATGACTGACTTTGAGTTATTTTAAAGAAAATGAATCTGAGTTGAAACGTCTTAATTGTTTCTTATCCTCTATAAAAGGACAAAAGTGCCAAAGATATTTGATTGTGAATGAGCTCTGGGCTCGAAGAAAGCCATCCCATGCTTATTTATTTTTAACTTTTTTTTTAATAAATATTTATTTTTAACTAAGAACAGGATACTACTTTTATACTTGCCACCTCACTTTTGACGGCAAAAGCCACCAAAATGATACAGGTTCATAACTTGGTATTGATTGATAATAATAATAACACGGTGAGCATTACGTTAGTCTTTACAACGTTGTTAAAAGTGGTTAGTTTTGGGCTTGATTATGGCCTACCCTGGGGAGCAGCAAAAAGAAGGAACTTACGCCCACGTGACCTTGGAAACTTTTTTTCTTTTCAGCAACTTCCTGTTCTTGATATTGTTTAACAAGCGATTTGACTTGATTTGCAGGTGGCAACGCTGAAAGAGAAGCTTTCAGTTGCCGAGAAGGAGATTAAGAAAATGTCAGAGCTCATTGAAGGGATTTCACTCAATAATCCGAGTGCCACGATCCCAACGGACATGGACACCGTGGACTCACCGTTTACCCTGGACCCTTTTGCTGGTAATCTTGGGTGGTTTGATTATGAGGATCTCCTCTACTTGCTTCAACAGAATTACATTTCTGCTGCCGAGTGGCTCTTACTCCACACCTATTAATCCATCAAGTGATCATCGACGTCGTTGATTTAGGATGTGGGCTTGTAGATAAATGACCATCTAATGTATCTAGCTAGGTTTCTAGTGTGTGCTTGCTTGCACTAGATTTGGCAGTCCCATTAGCTAAATAACATGTCTGTTGTTTGGGATCTAGGACATAATCAATGCTGTTGCAATGTTAATGTATTGTGGTATTGATATGAAATATATATATTATATTTACAAATATATTAATTTATTTTATGTCTCTATGTATGATCTGTGTCTTTCATACCATAACTTTTGCCATTAAAGAGGAATATGAATTCATTCAAGATAAAATTCAGAAATACAATTATAATTCTTAAGCATATATGATAATGCAAATGCTAACCAGTGAGTGTTAATTAATTGATTACCTATTATGAGTAAAATGACAGGGTATCCTTCCCAATTTTCACTCAATAATTCAGGATAAGAGGCATTCATTTAGGGAAAATTTTTTATGGACATCTTATCTAAAAAGTAAATGACAGCAAACTGATGCTTGGATGATTGATTTTTATCATCATCAGAATGTGGATTAGACGTATATATTTTCTTTCTACTTTTTTCAAATTAGAAACCCATCTTATCTTGTCAGAAACTTTTCTTGTTTATAAAGACAGTAGGGAGATCAATACTTCTACAAATAATTTTGTGCAAATTAATATGGTAAGATACGATTGGTTAATTAAAAATACGAGAAAAAATTACATCTTTACTAATATTAGTATGTTTTAGTTATTGAATTGATTTTATTAAATATAGTTTACTTAAGATGTTTTTTAAAATTTATTACATTGAGAATCATCAAATAGATGGCAATCGAATATAATTTGCGAGTGAGTTCTCAAATAAGCAATCATTTAATAATCCATCACAATCTAAAAAATTCACTTAACAATTTGATTAGAAGGTGCATGTTAAATCGATCATCTTAGATTTGGATTTTGCATTTTTTTTTAATCTAGTATGGATGTCCATGAATTTATGAATGTTATATAAATAAATGTATTTAGATATGTTTAGTTAAATGTGTGATGAAAATATCAATGTAGTTTAAGTCATTTCTTATTTCTCTCCCAATTAAATGTATCATATCTATATTGAGACCCATTACATTCACATGCATTAAGGGTTAGTTTGGTAATACTCTAACTTAAAATAATTTTTATTAGTTGTACTGTAAAAATAATCAGTTGTGAAGAGAAACAGTTAAACGTTTGATAAAATTTATTTTTAAAAGTGTTGTAAGCTTTAAAAGCAGTGGTATGTGTTTGATAAATTTAATTGTTAGAGTATTATAAAAATATAAATGACTAAATTGAATATAATGTTAAATAAAATATATTTATACATTTATAAACAATGTATACAAAATAATTTTTATTTTATACATATAATAATTGATAATTAAAATAAATATTTTATATTATTAATTTTATTTTTTTATTATCTCAATATAATTGGTAATAATAATAATAATCTCTTTAAAGTTAATGAATTTATTTCCTAATTAATAAGAATTTTTTGGATTTATATATACGTATACATACACACACATATTGAGGCACATCAAAATACTCGAGTACTTTGTTATTTCATTTTTTTTTTCATTATTGTATCTCTAGCGCAGTGGTTTCACACATCTGTTTCCTTAGAATGGCTTTTAATTTCTCAAGAATGGGATGTAAATGTAATGTACGTAAACGTTCAAATCAATAAACAATTGTCAAGAATTAGAATATTGCAAGAAAATGGTGATTACGTAATTTTAAAATTATAAGTACGTGAAGCAAATATACAGAATATTTAATCAAACAAAATAGAGATACGAATAAGCCAGGGGATGGGAATTTACTCATTTGGTTTACTCTCTTATATTTAGAAGCAAGAACTAATAAGTTCTATACCAATCAAGAAGAGGGGAAAAATGAACATATTTAAAAATGTAAAAAAAAAAAAAAACAAACAAAAAATAGATTTTCATCAAGAGCAGTTCACATTTTGTTAAGATTCTAATACGAAACATATGAACCTTGTATCATGCCTAAGTTTATTTGATCTACTAATTTTCATGGTGATATTGTTAGATTTCTAATATAGTTTTATATGAAAGAAATGATTCAAGCATGTCTTATTAGACGTAAAGAATCTAAAATGCTTCTTAGGGGGCATACATTGTTATCTTATTCATCCTATAGAGTAGGAATTCCCATACCCTCTGACCCATACAATTACAAAGATCGAAAAGAACAAGAACCTAAAAAAAAAAGACACAAGTGGAGCATCCGCAGAAAAGGTTAAAAGATGTTGAAAAAGATTACGATATGATCTGCTTACATGCGAGTGATAAAAAAATATTAGACATTACCATGATATCCTTTAAGCACTCCTCAGCCCAAATGAGGCACAAAAACAATGGGCATTAGATGGGGGGCGTCCTTGAGACACTCCTTAGTCAAAAGAGAAAAAGAAACCATGACAGAAAATTTTCCCATTTTTGAAGAATCAGACAGCAGATAAAAGAGGGCTTCATCTTGTGGTGCCATGCCACAGCAGGAATGAGTTAGTGGCAAGTAGTTATCCACATGGTGTGTGATGTGAGTATTGATGGACGGGCATTTACTCAAACACTTGGTGTATGGATAATTAATAATTTGTCACAAATAATTCAACTGTGATTATCTTAAGATAAAATATGGTCAAGAGTACCAATAGTGTTCACCTTAGGGTCGCAGCTGATCATTTAAATTTTAAAGTGCTTTCCAAACAGTGATAAGCAATAGGCTTCTCTTACGCAGTGCAAAATAGTCCATTAAGAGTTAAAATCAATTGGGATTCTTAGGCCCGTGATCTTTTGCTTACAACCTTGAGAGCCCATTTAATTCATCCTCCAGAAGCCAAGTTCGGCGAATCAATGGCATACACAAGTTATCGCAGTTACACAAGAAATTCCCAGATTATATTTCAACTTCTGCATTTTGCTAATGGGAACACATTAACTATTGGACAAGAGCATACCATTTTTATTGTTAATACAAAGTTGGCTTGCTTCTATATTGGTTCACTTCATTTAATGGTCGGATAATGAGAACCCATTAATTGTTTTTCCAAATTTTTCACCTTGTGCCAAATATGATATCTTCTCAAACTGGCATCATCGTGTGGGAAAAACAAATCTCCACAATGGTAACAAAGGTTGAAGCTCTGCGAATTCATTCATTTAAAAACGAGCCATTTCTGTCAACTTTAATGATTCAATGCCGATTAACATTGAGTTGGACTAAATTATTTCACTTTTTAAAACTCTCATGTGAGGTTGCAAATTAAGACTAACACTGCTCCACAATTAGTTTGATGTGGATTTTGATACGTTGATCTTTTTCGTTTGTTATAAGAAATCGAAGATCGAACCAACCGAGTTATCTTCTTGAGCATAAATTCTTAATACTTGAATATAAACTTTTGCATCAAATGCGTTGCAGGTAAGACAATGCCCTGCATTGTAAGACTGGATGTTTGCGGACATGCAAGCATATATATATATGAGACAAAAATGGAAGTCCAACTCTTTCCCATTAATTTAAATGTAAAATTGGCAACAAGCTCGCCTTCATGCCAATAATTGAATATGGTGGGTCCATACTCCACACTACAAAACATGGTTATTTCTCGAAATTATGTCATCCTAATCAACCAAAATTTATCATCTCCATACTACCCTTCACATGCTTGTCCCAAGAAACCAATCAAAACAAGATTATTACATCCCGATTATCATCAAATGACTAATTTAACCCCGCGACGCTCCGACATTAGTTGTTAGTTTCATCACAAATTGCCATGTAATGCAAAAGCCCACTTTACTAATGCTGCCACCTTAGCATAGAAAAACTCAATTAATCCTTAATTAAGGCAATTAATACAATTCCTATAAATGTGCCAGCACAAAAATTATTAATTAATTAACTTTCCATATTTTCCCTCTCTTTTTAAGTACACCAACTCGCAAGTTCCAATTTTTCTTGCTTGTAAGAACTCTGTCATATTTCACTACAAAGCTCCAGCAATGGCGGAACCTGTTGTGAAGAAAGAAGGTGAGTCGTTCGAGCTTTCGTTTCCTCTTTTCGATGACAACACGGGTGACACGTCGTGTCCACTCACAAAAGCGTGCGACGCTGATGACGATGACGACGAGGAATACGACAATGAGTTTGTTTTCGATATTGATGCGAGCGTGCTTGTTGACCATCGCTCTGTTTTGCTACAGAAAATGATCGGTGAAGGGTCATATTCCATCGTTTACAAAGGATTGTGGGTTCTAGCTCTTTTTGTCCTTGTTTTTTTAAAAAAATTATTGACTGATTTTATTTTCTTGATCAGCCGTTCGATTGTCACATTGTGTGCATGCATGTTCCTGAATTTTCATGTTTTGTGCTCTCGGTCGGTTTGTTTTTGTTTCGTGTTTTCATTTAAGGCTAATTTGGCGGTGAATTCTGGTTTTTTTTTTTTTTGTGTAAATCAGTTCGTGTTAAATTGTGATGTTTGTTCAATTTAGGATAGAATATTATGAAATTCTGACCTTTTGCAATGATAAGCCATTTTCTGCTGTAAAATCATAAGTTGGTTTTTTTCAGTTAGGTTCTCTGTTGTTCAACGTAAGTACATTTTCGGATTTATCTTCAGTTGAAGAGTTTTCTTCATTTACTTGAAATTTGGGTAATAATGTCAATCTATTATGCCTCAAATGGAGAAAGATGTTTCAGTTTGATTCACCATGGTGAAGCAGCAGGAAAAATAAAAAATGCTGTTATGCTGCTTATTTTAGCTTGTTATAGATTTAATTGCTTTGAACTTATATTAAACATAAATCAAATTAATGGTTAATTCAAGTTTGTGTTGGTGTTTACGCACGTGGATGTAGATTAATAATGACGGAAGTTTGAAACTTTAATTTAAATCAGGGTACATGCATTGCCGATCATGGATACTGCGATCATGTTATTTAATGTTACATAGTTGGAAGAATTTTGAGGACTTCATTAGCTGGTTGATCCGAGTACACGTGAGCATTTTGAAGGATGTAATGTGTCAGCTATGGGTTCGAGTTTTATTATGGTAGATCACAAGCCAGCCAGGCTTTCTTTGATTTTTCTGCAATGCTAAAAGTCACTTGCAAGTTTCATATTTTTCCTTGCTTTTTCACTTCTGATGAGTGAGCATAGCCATTAATGTTTGTTGAAAAGGTGAGGCTGTTATAAACATGAGCGGCTACAATACGTGGGATGTGAAAAATTGGTATTTGCCTGGACAGGAGAGGAAAGAATTGGATTTAGGTGTAGTTGAACAAAGTTGTAGGTAGTATCATTGGAGGTCAAGTTGAAATTATTTGTAACAGATGTCATTTAGAGATGTTCAACAGGATGAAAAATAACATTGCAACAGATAAAGAGTATGATTGAGGTTCATTAAAAAAATATGGAAGGTTAATAATAGAGCAAGCTGATGCTGCAAAAGTGACATAGCAGACAACAGAGTAACGAGGCTCTACTGGGTGCCAAGTGATTGCTTTGTTTAGCAGAATCTTCATAGCCTAGGATGTTTCTGAGAACATAAACAAACTCTTTGTGTCCGGCATTGCAGAAGTACTGGCGAATGGCAAAAAATAGTAATATTATATTTTTCCCTGCCTGAGACTTTTTACTGAACATGGTAATCTTGAAGCAATATTTTAACTCACATGCAACTATTATTAATACTAATTGAGCATATGTTTATTGTAGATGCTCTGGTAAATGCCTTTTGAGTCACTCTGTTTTAGATCCTGTATAGTTTTCTGTGTCTTAATCTAAAAAATCACATTCTTAATTTTCAATACTGATGCTTATTTGACTGTTGTTTTAGCTATGGATGTGAGCCTGTAGCCGTGAAGGTTATACAACCGTGCAATGCACTAGCTGTGAGTCGCGAACATAAAGAGAAATTTCAGAGGGAGGTCGCACTGCTATCCAAGATGAAACATGAGAACATTTTGAAGGTATTTTAATTCATTCGCTATTAGATGCATGTATTGGCCATATATACTTCTATTTGTTCACATTTTTTCTCTTTCAAATTAAAAAAAAAATGCAGCTAACTGGCCTGAGATAATGGTCAAAGAAACAAACATAATGTTCTATTGAACTTTCTTTTCTAAAACTGATGATCCTTATTATGCAAGAATATTCTATTAAACAAATTGAGGATTGTTATAAGATCATTTAGTCCAGGATCCATTAACTTCTTAACATACTATATCAAAATCTCCTTCCATAGGTGGTGCGCGAAGATGTTTCCATTAATTTATTAAGATCGCTATGATCTTAAGATGCTTTTATTTATCAAATGAATCGCAGTATCTTTGATATGCAAGTTTAAAAAATATGCACTATAAGTGGTAATAAACACCTTTCCTTGTTTACGCTTATGTTATCTGTAGTTGTTGTACAATATATTTTGAAAGCTTGTCGTTTTCATTGTCCTTCAAGAAGTAGGACAAAAGTTACTGCCATTATGGAGTTTATTATTTATGTTGTCTTATGGATTTAATATACAACCCCATTCTGGCCCATATAAGTGTATAGGAGTGAGATTCCGAAGGAAAATATTGTCAATCTTGATCCTTGATATCGATGAGCCGTAGTAACTTCCAAATTCGGCAGATCAAACAGTGTAACCATAAATTACTTTAAAGTAATGTTTATTGGAAAATAAAAATCCATCTCTAAAGAGAATTTGCGTGGATAACTCAATGTGGTTTGAATGCTTGTATCTGATATTTATGACAAAGAGAAAAATATTAATGAGAAGATTCTTTGCCGCAAGCCTTCAATTTACTAAAATTAATTGATGTGCCTCTTAACCTTCAAATTTTGTCGACTCTTTCTACTTATTTTGGTCTCGTTAAAGTAAACTGTTCTTCTGTTATATGTTCATATTTGTGTTTTTATAAACTTCACCAGTTCTAAACATTAACACATGATATGTCTCCTTACAGTATTCATGTTCATCATTCATTTTTTTCCCTTTTGGTTTTGCTGAAATAGTTCGTAGGTGCCTCTGTGCAACCAACTATGATGATCATTACTGAACTTATGAGGGGTGAGACACTTCAGAGGTACCTGTGGAGCACCCGTCCAAAACGTCTTGATTTGAAGCATTCTATAAGTTTTGCATTGGACATATCTCGAGCTATGGAGTACTTGCATGCCAACAGCGTCATTCATCGTGATCTGAAGCCAAGTATGTCAATTTTACTTTTTCTCATATATTTTTGTTTCATTTAGTTGAGCAGCTCTGTCATTTGATTCTGTTTTAACTTTATGTGCATGAACAGCTCGACTTCTTAACCTGACCAATGGTTGAAACCTTGTTCAACTGATAATCTACTTTTGTTACACCTGTCATATTTGTTTCAGGCAATCTACTCCTGACAGAAGATAAAAAGCAAGTTAAGTTGGCTGACTTTGGACTGGCCAGAGAGGAGGTAATGGATGAGATGACTTGTGAGGCTGGTACTTACCGATGGATGGCTCCAGAGGTAGTTTTTCTTGTTTCAGAAATTTGTGCAGCCAAAAATCTTGATGCTTACTTTTAATTCTTTTTCCTATCTGAACTAGTTATTCAGCCGAGACCCAATTCCACGTGGAGTGAAGAAACATTATGACCACAAGGTGGATGTGTACAGCTTCTCTATTGTGCTGTGGGAGTTGCTGACAAATAAAGTTCCATTCAAGGGGAGGGATAATATAACAATAGCATATGCTGCATCTAAAGTATGTCTTAACTTTTCCTTGAGCAAAAGCAATAATACATGCAACACTCAATTAAAAATACTTGCTCATTCTTTTGTATTTGCCTTTTAGATTCTGCCAATATCCACAAAAAACTAAAGTTGGCATATTTTAAAAATTCCCTAGATTCAGTCAGTAAGAACTTGCTAGATTAGAAGTAAGTATTTAAGATCAAAATTTTCTTGCTTCCAAAAATTACTTTTAGTTACAATGAGACCAAATGTTGAAGTGCGGCATGATCTAATACCTATGTTTTAGCAAATATCTGTATTTTATTAACCTTTGACTGAGTTAAGTTATAATTTCAGAATGAACGGCCTAGTTTGGAGAATTTATCGGAGGATATGGTGGCTTTATTGAAGTCTTGCTGGGCAGAGGACCCAAAGGTCCGACCAGAATTTGCTGAAATCACTATCACCCTCACAAACATCCTCCAGAACTTACGTTCAGCTGATACTCCCATCCCTCCCAAGTTGGTTGAGATTGTTGATCCAAAGAGTACCATGAACAATGATTGTATGGCTACTGTCCATGCAATAACTAAGTTCAATGAGAAGGGTAAGAAACGCAGAAGCTATTTACCCTCTTTCCTTAAGCGCTTTGCTGGCTGCTTTTACAAATGACCAAGCAATGCTTTAGATTCTTAAATACTGAATCAGAAAGGCAGGTATACATGATTGTATTTTATCTCTATATCATACATAGCTTCATATCATAAAAACTATCAAAGTCATGTCTTTGTGACACCTTCAGAGACTTGGGATGCAAAGATGAAAATGAAATTAAAAGAAATTACATGTAAGTTTAATGGCTGATAAACTATCAATGCCATGATTTTCTGGAATGTGGCATTCGAATCGTTTTCATTTTTCACTTTGAATCATTTATCTATGTTGTGCAACCAACCCCCACCCAAGCCCTGAAATAATACAAGAATTTATATATGTTTTGCCTTTTTCTTCTTGGTGCCGTGCTCTCTCTAAAATCAAACAACAGAAAACTCACATTCTGTAGAATGACAAGCTAAACAAGATAAGATGAGTCCATCTAGGCATTTGTTTGTTGCATTGCTATGAAATGATTAGCTGTTGAATCATTCATGTGTGGGTTGGGTTGCTGCAAATGAATAGACCCACTTTTAATTCAATTGAGGTGTTGACTCCTTCTATTGATGAGCTTTGCCAATTGGAATTCTTGAATTTTTGCCCAATTAGTCATAGCGCACTGCATCATCATTCTCCAATAATCAAAAAAGTAAATAATAAATACTTCAGGGAGTTGTGGTTAATAGAAACGTTTATGGCCAACATGCGTGTCTTGTCAATTCGGTTGGAAATATCGTGTTCATCATTAGCCGAATGAATCAAAACTAAAGTCAGTGGATGACTGGATGTTAATGACACGACTTGAAGGCCGCTGCTCAAAATGGGTCATCCCAGATCCAAAGAGGTGAGCCGCTTGTCATTCATCCAAGTTTTTATCACCCCTAGTATCAGTATATCATCTAATAGTTGGGAAATGATATGCCCCTCGGCCCTCACTAATAACTATCTCAAACCCACTAAAATTGTTTTTGTTATTAATATAAACTTTATAAATATTTATTTTTAAACTTTTATTTGTTGTTATGGAGTCGAGGTTTCTATCAAAATTTTATTAATTTTGTAAACTTGTTGATTGACTCTACACATACAGTAAAATAAAATATTTTGTTTGTCTAAAATATATAATTTCTGTTTATTATTAAAATTTTGAGGCTGCCACGTGTAATTGTACCTACCGGTAAGATTCATCAGAGTATGACGTGGAAGTAAGTTCTGCATGAGAAGTAAGTTTTGCCCGAGAATGACGCGGAAGACGGGGGAGAGAAGAGAGATTAGATATAGCCGGAGGAGAATAACCGGAGACTAAAGCAAAGACAGGCAGACAGGGGAGTTCCACTTGGGTAATAAATTAAGATTATCCAAACAGTTGGCACTCTGATGAGTCATACAAGTTGATGCAATGTCAAAACCTCACCCAGTAAAACGTGGACAGCTGGACAACTCTTTCTCGCACGTGTCAATCTCGAAACCCTAACTCAACCTTTTTCATCATTGAGTCTCATCACTTCAAGTCCAGCTCTTCCTATTGGACACCGCCACACCAGATCAAGACGTCATACTGTTTTTAAGACGCACCACATTCGCGAGTCGCAAACACCAACTCAGGAGAAAAAAAGGCAAAAAAAAAAACACACACACACAGAGACAGCAGGGTTACTTTTTGGTTTTGGTTTTGGTTCTTAACACCGTTGGTGACGTGCTGCGTGTGCTTCTGTCTTTGTAAAGTTTTACTTGTGTGTTCTCCGCCTTACAGATTCCTCTGGAACTCAGAGATCTGTCAGCCGTTGATTTCGTTGAAGAAGAATAAAATAAAATGAAAGATAGAAGAAAAGATCAAAAGAAATAAAAAGGAAACCTTCTCTCTCTTACCTTATATAAGGGAAGACACTTGGATTTTCCACCTCACTCGGTCTTTTGCCATGAAAGCAGGTCATTTCTCTTTCTCTTCTCTGTTAAATTCACTATCTCTCTTTCTTTTTTTTGTGACTTACTCTTGCTCCTTCTATTTTTTAATCATTTTTTACCAGTTCAAAATGTTTAGACCGATATGTTTTTGAACTAGCTTCGTAATCTTTTTTCCTTGAAAGAATTTAGCTGCAGGATCTTTAGTTTTTCTGTTGTAGGTTCCGTCAAAGAATTGACTTTGTTCATGCATATGTTAAAAGGCTGCTTGTTTGAGTATTGTAGCGTGTTTTTATTTTCTTGAATTGGCCGATTCGATTGAGTATTGAGTTTATTTTGCAGGATGTGGTTCTGAATGCTCTGCTGCAGTTACCTACTTGTTTCTTCAGTTATTGTTGAACCTTGGCTCTCTATTCATTTGGTAAATTGTTAAACTTTTAGGAGATATTAATTAGCTTGATTGATTAGCTTTGAATCTCAATTAAAATAAGGGAGATACATATAGCTGGATGTATATTAGCATTTGTCATAACTTGAAGTTAGCTTTGATTTGGGAGACTGAAGGAGGACATGCACAGAGTGACTACAAGTTTATATTACATTTTGATAGAATATTTGGATGTATGCTTGAATTGATTGGCTTTTTTGAGTTTGATTAAAATGCTAAATAAAAGGTGGAAGCAAGGAATTGAAAATTTGATGATAGTTTATTATTATTGTAGGAACTTGATGTAGGAAAGAGTTAAGGTCATTTAGTAGTTATATGTGAATGGACAAATATTGCTTCAGTACATCAATCATTATGGGCAACAGATACCATGCTTGTTTAGCAACATGAGCAACCAATCTCAAGAGACGCTTTTCTCATGTTTCTGTTTTATTTCCCTCCAACCCTGGGAATTGGCCACTTTGACAGTCCTTTTGCTTTTCTTTCGCTGGATAATAGAAGTGGAAACTAAAAAATAAGTGATTAAGATTGCGATTGCATATCATCTATAATATTAGAATTTTGGTGCCTTGGCTTACACAACTCATCTATAATGGTGGCTTTGAGTTTCATCGCAACATTTTTAAAATCACTCTTTATTTTCTTGTCATCAGTAAACCAAATAATGGAAAATTCATCTTCTTTTATCTGGTGAACTGTGCAAATAATTACATTCTCAAAATCTTCTTCCTTGGTGTTGTATAGCATAATGAGGGTTTGGTGTCACTCCTGTCTATACAGTATGGGTGATTTGTATGCTATTGGAGAAAGATGATTTTGCTTCAATCGTTAAGTAGTTCGGTCGCATGGAATGTGTCTCTTGTGGGATGAGGAGGGAAATCTTGCCCATTCCATAAATTTGTAATTGCATATCAATTAAGTTTGACTATTGTAGGAAGGCGTGTATGCACAGTGGAAAACAGGAAACTAATTTAATGTTTTTGATACTTACTGTAATAAGAAGCACTAGCGAGATGATATGTTGTGGATTGATTTCTTACCATAACCAGTATTGCCACGATTAGAGAACTTGTTAAAGTGCTGAATGAACTCTTAGCAGCATGTAATTGGTCATTAATTTATTGCAAACTGCTCATGCATGCATCATATGTTTCAAGAAACATTCTTACCTTTTTTGGTCTACTAATCAGTGGCTCAGAAGACTGGCTCATAAATATTCAAAATCTTGCTTCAATCCTTCCAATTTTTGGTGGCACAATTCAAATGATAGCCATCAGACTAATATATAGTATGTAAATTCAATAGTATTTTCTGTTAAGACTAAAGAGGGTTACCTGAAAGAAGTGGAGCAGAATGAAGTAAGTACTTTAGGAATGCTGTATCAGTATCACTGTGTAATTCCTAAAAGTTTTGCATGCAACATCATAGTAGTCTGTAATTAAGGGATATGAGGAGCAGCAATATCGTGATCAAACATTGTCGGTGGAAGGCCATTATTGGCTGCTGTCACCCAAGTAGAACACTTATGAAGAAGATAGATTTAACACCATTGGTCCTTTGATTCATGCTTGTTGATCGGCGGCAGACCTCAAGAGGTTTAAAATTGTTTCTATCCTTCTGCTTTTAATGAAATGATTCAAATGACCCATTCCCTGTGGATGATTGTGCTTTCCTGATGATTTTGTGGGGAGGCTTGGCTTCCAAACATCCACTAATTTAAAACAAGCTAATTGCTTTGCTTACTTATATCAGTAATAATGCAAGTAGTTTCAGACAGAAGCATGTCATTTCTATTATTTATGGTAGTTTTCTTTGACGTTTTCAGGTGATTCATAGAGTCTACTTAGGAGACATCAAAAGTCAAATCATTAGGTCTTGAAGCTTTGAGATCAACTGGATGGGGACAGGGGAAGAGAACACTTCTGCTAAGACTGCCAAAACAGCTTCTTCAACTCAGGTTTCTCTCTCTCTCTCTCTCTCTCTCTGTCTTGGTCTCTGTCTAAACCAGCTTATTTATAGTTTTTTTTTTTCCTTCTTTGGGGCAGGAGATACCAACCACACCCTCGTACGCTGATTGGTCCAGCTCTATGCAGGTTTATGTTGAATATACATTTGTTTCTATGAATTATTCACAACATATCTAGATAAATGTGACCCCATATAAGTAATCCTAGGAGCTTACATCTCAACTCCTTTAATAGGCTTTCTATGGTGCTGGGGCTACGCCACCTCCATTTTTTGCTTCCACCGTTGCTTCTCCAACTCCTCATCCCTATCTGTGGGGAAGCCAGGTGAATACCTTCTTTGATAATTAATAATTTTTTTTTTGGGTTTTTTTTTTAGTTGGGGGGGGAGGAATTATCAAGGCGTGTATGTATCCTAGCAATGGTATGTCCCTTTCATATTCTGTGTACAAATCCTAGCAGTGGTATGCCCCTTTCATACACAATATAGAGGGAGATTTATATATATATATATTTTTGTGACGATCTTGCAGCATCCTTTAATGCCACCATATGGCACCCCAGTTCCATACCAAGCTATATATCCTCCAGGGGGAGTATATGCACATCCTAGCATGGCTACGGTAAATCAATTATATTAAATTGTTTCAAGTTTTTCATTGTGTTCACATCCCTTTCTTATTACCAGGTTTCTTTGCAACTAGCACCTCCTTTTTTCCCATTTTATTTTGTAGACTCCAACAGCAGCACCAACAAATACAGAGCCGGAAGGGAAGGGACCTGAAGCAAAGGACCGGGCTTCAGCTAAAAAATCCAAGGGAACTCCAGGAGGTAAGGCTGGAGAGATTGTAAAGGCAACTTCTGGTTCTGGGAATGACGGTGTCTCTCAAAGGTAGGGATATATATATATATATATATATATATATTTATTTAGTATTAATTTTTCCATCATGCCTGATTATCTTTAAAAATACTTCAGTATTTTGGTTCATCTTTTACTGATGATAATTAAAAAAAAAAATTTTGCTGGAAAGCAGTGCTGAAAGTGGTAGTGACGGTTCATCTGATGCGAGTGATGAGAATGGTAACCAGCAGGTAAAAAGAGGGGGCAACTTGGCCTGATAAATAGACTTTCAAAGCATGATTTGTCTTTATTTCAAACAAACACCTAATATTTCTTTTTTTAGGAGTTTGCTGGGGGTAAGAAAGGAAGCTTTGACCAGATGCTTGCAGATGGTATTTATCATTTCCATTTTGCAGTCAATTATTCGCAGTTATTATTATCTAATCACAAAAGTTTCTCCACAGCCAACACGGAGAATAACACAGCGGAAGCTGTTCCAGGATCAGTGCCCGGGAAGCCTGTAGTCTCAATGCCTGCAACTAATCTCAATATTGGCATGGATTTGTGGAATACATCCCCTGCTGCTGCTGGAGCTGCAAAAATGAGAACAAATCCATCTGGGGCCTCACCAGCAGTTGCTCCAGCTGGCATAATGCCCGATCAATGGATTCAAGTATGAGCATTGCGAGTTATTTGCTATTGTTTATGGGCATGTGCTCCTTCACTGTTTGTTTTAATTTTTGCAATTTTAACACGCAACTTTCTCACAATTTAAGGAAAACTTGTCAATGACACCAGAAAAGTCTCCATAGCTTTTGTCTCTAACAACTTGTTATTCTTTATTTTTAATGGTACCCGGACTAATTTATAATGTAATAATGGGACCTATTACCTTTGCCAGGCCTCATCAATCTGGGTTTTTTAATGCCTGTGGCTTGATCCTCATGAGTCAAACCCTTCTTGCATCTGAGAATACGTTTCATGCACTTGTATTTGCAGCTGTATGTTTTCAAGCAATGGCTGTAAGTTTTTTTGTCGGCTGAACTTATGCTCTGTATTTCCCACAGGATGAACGTGAATTGAAAAGACAGAAAAGGAAGCAATCTAATAGGGAGTCAGCCAGAAGGTCAAGGTTACGCAAGCAGGTACAGCTGTATAGTGATGCTCTTTCCTCTTTTGTCTGTCCCATCTCTGCACATATCACTCCCAAAGTCATATCATAATTTGTTTGAATCAGGCGGAATGTGAGGAGCTACAGGCCAGAGTGGAGACTTTGAGCAATGAGAATCGCAACCTTAGAGATGAGTTACAGAGGCTTTCTGAGGAATGCGAGAAGCTTACATCTGAAAATAATTCCATTAAGGTTTGAGAAGCTTCTTTCGTTTGTTGTTCATTCAGTGGTGATGCCCTGCAGTGACTACTTGCTTGTTATTTCCTGCTAGCTATCGATGCCTGTTTGTGGAAAAAGAGGAAAAAGAATGATTTCTAATGTTTAACTGGTGTCTTAGAGCATTATGATAACTTATGTCTGAATATTCCCAATATTACTGCTTTCAAACTTAACTCGTTAATTGTTTTTCCTCTTCCAACACCCCCCCCCCTCCTCGAAATGTATCTTAAATCATTAAACTAATAGGAAATATAATTTGCTTCCCGTATTACAGGAAGACTTATCTCGGTTGTGTGGACCAGAGGCAGTTGCTAATCTTGAGCAGAGCAACCCCACTCAGTCGTGCGGGGAAGAAGAAAATAGCTAATTGGAATACACACCTAGGACTACGATTATAACTTCCAGCTTGGACCACAAATTCTGGATGGCCGAGAATCTGTGGCCTTGGCTTTAATGAGCATAGATTATTTATCCTTCTTACTAATCTATACCTTTAACACAACAATGTTAACTGTAATGTTTATAATTCTGTCTTTCGATTTGGATAGATGTATTGATTATTAATTCAAGTTGCTGATTAAATATGTTTGAATGCCTTCGTCGTCTTTGTTCATTTAGTTCGTCACTTGCGTTGGTTGGTCATATTAGAAGAGAAGGCTAGGGTTTTATGAGGGACACTATTAGAAAAGGAACTTTTCATCTGATGTAAAAATCTGAAACTTTGAGAATCCACGCAAAAGCATACATAAAGCTGGTTTTCAACTAGATGGATTTCGTAATTGAAAATTCTCTAGACCTTCAAGGCTTCGTTGGGGCTTTTTCTTCAGATTCCCTCAACTCTATCACTAGAAGGCACTAAAATCCGAAGATAAATTCAGGGTATAAACCACCACCCGGTAGAGATTGCAAATGCAAATTAGTAAAGACTTTTGAAATTGTAGGGGCATGATACTGCGGAGATTGTATTTTTGTCCCAAAAAAAATATATAAGGACGGGAGTGAGATATTTTTTTCATCCCACTTGCATATAAGGGACGGGAGTGAGATTGGTAAATTTTGTCTCATCCCATATCATTGTCGACTAAGAATGAAAGTTTTTCCAATTAGGATGGGATCCCGCAGGATCTCATATCTTTTAAGACGGGATCGGGGCATATTTTTATCTCAAAAAAATATAAGGATGGAAGTGGGATGTTTTTTCATCCCACTTGCATATACGGGACGGGACTGTGATTGGTAAATCTCATCCCATCCCGTCCCATTGCCAACCCTATGAAAGACATCTACAATCATCTGACCAGACAAACTTGAATGTCTTCTCTCCAGACTGAAGTTCTGCCTTGAACGAGCTGATATGTCCTAGCCTACAAAATTTCAGCAAAGCAGACGACCTCTTTAAACATATACTTCACCAGAAACAATAGTGCAAGCATCGAATGCAAAATCAGCAAGAGGATTGTCGTGCGGTATCTAAGGGATGAACCAATATAAACAATTTTCAAGTAAATATAGACTTATATATATTTACCACCAGTTAAAATTCAGCAAATGGTAGAGAAAATGAAATTCAAACTCTACTCAAAGGTTTCAACAAGAATGGAGTCAATGGACGCAGGTAATTCTGGTACAATCGCTTTGCCCCCAACAAGAAATAAGGAAGTTCACTATAAGTTAACTTGAATTCAGAACTTAACGTATTAAGCCACGACGAGGTCCAACCAGCATAGTTGCTCAAACAAATATAAGTGCAATGCAGGGATACAATCGGTGGGCACATGTCATCTTTCCAAAACAGAGGAACCGTTCATCAACCACAAAGCCCAGTGCCATCGTAGTAATAGAAACACGCCAGATATCCCCGTGGATATCTTTTATGGATTTCAGAATATATCAACATATAATAAAAATTTCTACACCATTTTGTTGCTTCATCATTAATGGTCATTGTGAATAGAAAAAGAGAGAAAACCGGTTCTTAACATTTTCTAACATAACTAGATGGCGCTATTTTATATTTTACCGTGTGAGAGTTCTCGAGGGAACCTCACTAGTCCTAACCATTTTATTTTTTTGAGTGTATTAAATCATTTGATATCCGAAAATCACATTGGGTGCCGACTAATTCAGGCAAAATTTTTCCAACAAGTATTTAACGCATCTGCATTCTCAAGTCTCAAATCGAGAATCTTGATTAAGCTAAAACAACCCGTGCCAGCTGATATACGTGCTTGTTGGTAGTCCTAACCGCTTTATGTGAATAGCATCTTGAGGAATTTGTGTTCAACTCGGTGTACAAGTTCAATTCGTCCTATTTTCCCACCAAAACAAATTGAGGTATTGAGGTCATTTTTTGGTTTCAACGTCATGTAATTTTCCAGTATCCTATTATGAAGTCTGCAAACTTGACTGCAATATCTCAACTTATATATACTTCAAAATGATCTTAATGAAGCTGTTACGTAAAACATACACACGCTTTTCTAATTCCTGTAACGCATAGCATACACGAACGGGAAAGAGGAGGAACCGATGTGAGCACATAAAATTTCATATCATGGAGTTTCAAAACTACAATTATTACTCATTTAATTTACATTACATTTTTTTTTCTCTTTTTTCTGATTTTGGTTCATATATCATATTACTTTGCTAAGTCGGGGCCACTTACAAATTTATAATACATCCGAACATCCTTGCTAAGAAACTGCAGGACAAAAACAATTCGGTCGATCCAAGTACATATACAATTAGTAAATACATTGACTTAATTTGAGCCCTAAACCTAAAGCCGACAATCCAATTATCCAAATCCAAATCCAAATCCGAATCCGAAAAGAACTATCTATCCTAAAGAAGTAAAGATTACACCCTAAAACCTCCAAGCTGACGTGGCAACAAGGGCCCACTGATGCCAACAAAGCACTAATTCAGCCTGCCGTTTTGCCACGTGGAACCCACCCACCTGCACCTTCGCAAGCAAACATTCAGCCAGAAAATCCGCAAATTGACTCAGCTGAACCGGCCTCATTCCCGCACCGGAAAACACCTCCCTCCACGGCGCCACGCGCGCCCCAGCCACCTCAACCGCCGCCGTAATCTTCGGCCGCAGCAGATAGGTTTCAATCTTCCTCGCCCAGTCTCTGGCATTCATCGCCGCCGCATCAAGTGACTCAAACACCATCGTGTAATACTCCAGGCTGTTCACAAAGTTCCTCCTAAACAACGGCACCGACCCACACTCTGCCCACGCTTCATTATCGGTAAAAACGACGACGGTTGGAGAAATTCTTCGGAGATCATTGACGAAAGCAACAGCGTTGTTGGTTGAATTGGCCAGACGACGAAATATAGTTGGAGATAAAACGACGGATGTTTTTTCACCGTCCATGAACTTAACTGCTTTGAAAGATAACATTTCGAAGGTACGGAGGAGCAGGAAGTCGACGTGGAACCTAATCCTGAGTTCTTGTGCGAAGTGAACAAGGTTGTCTTTGATGAGTCTTGTTTCGTTTACGTAGCCTTCGGAAACAATAGCAGTGATACGAAGAGAGGTTAGGTTCATGAGCTTACTACCGGAGTGATATTGATGAGCTTTTTCGGCTATTTCTCTCATGAAAGAAGCGTACTGGCTACCGAACCCGATGTCAAAGTCTATGATGTGAATCAAGGGCACCGGTGATCCCTCGAGGGATTCAAGGAGGGCTTGAGTGGTTGTGAAGTGAGTGAACATGGGGATTGGTGACATCCCACTGAAGGCCTTGTACGCTCTGACAGATTGAATGATCTCGGGCCATAACGAGAGACAAGTTGGCCGAGTTAAGCCGTTGAGGAGCGAGTTGAGGGCTTCTTTGAAGAAGAACGCGGCTCTTTCGAGCGGCTTCCCAGCTGGTGATCTTAGCCTTTGATTGAGTCGGGCCAATATTATCTGGGCGAGTCGTAACTCGTTAGAGTCGAAACAGTCTGCGGCTCTGAGAAGCTCTTGTATAAAATCAAATTCAAACCCCACGTTTACGATATTAGTGCCGGTAGCACTGCTGCTAGCGTTAATAACCAAACTGTTAGAAGAAACATCAACAGCAGAAAAGTTGTTACCAACTATAAAACCTTGATCATGTTGGCTTGATGATGGGCAAATGTCAGGAATGTTAAAATTAAAATAGGACTGATCAAGGAGGTGAACGGAATCAGTGAGAGTGAGGTTCTGTCGAATTTGTAAATGTGGGTCAGGGTCAGACGTGGTAGGATTAGAAGGAACAGAAGAGTAGTAGTCGTCTAAGCCCAGGTCCTTCATTGCAGATTCCCAGTCCATGGTACGCAGCACATGCTCCTCCCACTCAATCGAAGGGTCTGATGAAATATTGGCTGAAATTTCAGTTGCGCATGCAGAAGCAACAGTTGCAGGTTTTTCATTTTCAGCTACAGGGCTCGGACTTCGGCGAAGTTCAAGAACTGATGTGGGTTCATAGCACTTGTTTGAGCTATTGGGACGGCTACGAATACCGATATTTCTGGCTATGACGTTAACACTGTTGATATTGTTGTTTGAAGAAACTCGTTTTGGGCTTTGGGATTGGCTGTTTTGTGGAGATTTTACAGGAACTCTCATAGCTACCTAGCACCAGCAGCAGCAGCAAGCACAGAAAAAGAATTAAATAAACGAAAGCTTTTTCTCTGCAGGTTTAGTTTTGTTCTGCCTGCTTGCTTAATACTTATTGACTAAAGAAGAGAATGTGCTTTAGGGCTTGGAAGTATGATGGAGGAGAGTAATCGTGGCTTATGATTGCGGCTTTTTTGTTTGCGTGTGCATGGGTTTGCCGTTTGTGTGTGTGCGCATATGTAATAATATATCACATATATATTAATTAATTGTATGTCATACATGACGGACACGAATTGACACGACTCACCCTCCTTTCTTTTCTCTTCCTTTTGAAGCTTCTAACTCAAGCCACTGCTTTGTGCGATTCCTTCCTGCATATATAGTACATAGCTTTCCTTTTTAAAAAAAAAAAAAATTTATTTCGTTTGGTTAACTAAAGAGCAGAGCGTTAAAAGATCTGTACGCTTAGTCAAAAAGAAAAAACGCCGCCACGGTGTGCTAGCAACTGTCACGTCAACGCTAAAGTAATTCGGAATTTAATTAAACTTTTACTCCTTGACGAAGCAGATTAGTTATCCACCTCTCTATTTCTTTTAATATTCTTTCCACTTGCATTTCTAATTTCCCTTGCATTTCCTACCTTACCCTCGAAGATAATTAATGTAAGAGAAAATATCCATCGTACATTTATTTTTTTAATTTTTTTTAAAATATATAATTCTTTTTTTTTTGCCAAAATCCACCTAAAGTTATATTTTATTTCACTTTTCTACTTCCGTTTGGAATCTGTTAAGGAAATTAACGGAAACTTAAAAAAATAATCATTTTACCCCCAAATAAAAATTACAATTTCACTATAAAAAATACTAAAAATAATCAAATTTAATAATGAATATCATTATTGGTACGTTAATGAAGTGCAAAAAAATCTTAACTACTAGAGATTATAACTCAATGAATAATAAAACTCTAATTATCTTAAATTCAATTGATGGTTTGCGAGATTGAGCTATTTTTAATACTACTATTATAATTTAGCATTCTAATTACAGACATATTTATATAAAAAAAACCCGCATTTGATGGTTGTGGAATTAATTTCTTTATTAACCGATGGAAAAAATAATTAGATTTAATCTGATTATTTTTTGTAATTTTTAAGGTGAAATTGAAATTTTCATTTTGGGGGATAAAATAGTCATTTTTTTAGGTTTCCGTTAGTTTTCTTAACGGGTTCCAAATGGAAATGGAAAAGTGAAATAAAATGTAATTTTAGGTGGATTCCAATTAAAAAAAAATTGTGTATTTTAAAAAAGTTAGAAAAAACGGGTGGACGGTAGATGTTTTTCCTTAATGTAGATGAAATTTATCTGAGATTAAGTTGCCAAAACTTTTAAGTTATGGCTGTTATGAAAAAAATTGTCATTATAAAATAAAATTTAATAATAAGTAGTAAATATAAATTTTAAATAATAATTTTGATAAAATTATTAAAAATATAATAGATTTTTTATTATACAAGTGAAAAATTATATCAATATATTTTATAAGTTACAGTAGTTAGTGTTTATCAAACAATTTAATGATATAACTTTTAAATTACAACTACTCAACCTTAATCTTAAACGAATCCAAAATATTTTTAAATCTTAATTGTCGTACTTTAAGACTGAGGAATAACCTCAATTTTGATAAAATTATTAAAAATATAATAGATTTTCTATTATACAAGTAAAAAATTATATTAATATATTTTATAAATTACAATAGTTAGTGTTTACTAAATAATTTAATGATATAACTTTTAAACTATAACTGTTCAACCTCAATCTTAAACACATCTAAAATATTTTTAAATCTTAATTGTCGTACTTTAAGACTGAGGAAGAAACCTCAATGTCCTGTATCCTTTGCTTTATCACAAGAAAATTTATGTGTATATAAATAGTTATCCTAATCTTCATGGTAAAAATAATAATTATGACAGCAGTATAAGTCTGTAATTTTCCTTTTCTTTTCATAAATTAACAAACGCATCAAAAGGAAAAGAGCAAGTCTATTCGAAGGTTTGTCAGGAGGTATCAATTGCCGTCCGCTCAATATTTGACTTCACACGAAAAAGAAAAAAGAAAACGGAAAAATCTAAAAAGCTCGTAGAATTCTAGTTGACGAGACAAGTGACCTCATGGTGGTCCCAAAAAAATTGACGTGGCAGTCACCCAGTGCGAGACGATTGGCCACTAGGAAGTCCCAAGTTTTGGGACCCACGGGACGACTTTTGTCGGATGTGCATGATTCATGAAAGTCTATTTTTCAATTTGCACAACAATCAGCGCGTAACAAACGCGCCTCCGTAGGATTTACCGATTACCACCATTGCGTTTGGCGGCGAGGCGGCGAGACGGCGACAGAGAAAGAGAGAAAGGGCAAAAAACGAAAGAAGAAGAGAATATGTTCTTCGATATGAATGGTGGTGGCTAAAGCCAAGACAGATGCCTAGGCATAGTGCGTTATTATCATTATTAATTTTTGGTCTTTTCATTTATTTTAAAAATCTTCCTAAGTTAAATGCATGTAACTTATAACTCTCTCACATAAATAATAAGTAATATAAATTTATTTATTATTCATATAAAAAAATTATAAATTACATACATATAACTTAGCATTAGGCTCATTTCACACACCAAAATCTACGCCTTTTATTTTTGTTTTGTTTATTGGACTTTATGAGATAAAGCTGTGCCCCCCACCTCCAAAAGGACGTTTTAAAGCCTTCTTTTCCTTTACTGCCAGTAATATGAAATAAATAATTCCTATTCTTCTGTGTATTATGAATTGTATGTAACACTCGTGTCGCTGTCAAGTTTAGAGTTTTAGTTTAATTTAATTCTCTATTAATATACGTTTTTAATTATTTAAAAAAAAACCTGTGTATAATCCTATGGTTGTTTGCATGGTGTGAACACAATTTTTTCTTCTTTTTCTTTTGAGGATCCAAAGCTAGAAATTACGTAATATTATTGCCAATCGTTTAATTTATGTGGGAATCAATGATTAATTTTTGAGTACATAAAGTAATAATACGTATTAAAAGGATCAAGAATAACCGATAATACATATATAGCTTGGAGGTCAATAGGGTGGTAGAAAATATGAAGAGGAGGTACTCAAACTCCAAAGCATTGCAGTGATGTAAGATGAGATTTCCAATTGTAAATCCATCAAAAATTAAGAATATACGACTTAGAAAATCCATATGCTATATGGTCTACGTGGGTTATAATATTTGTTAGTACGATATATCAAACAATAAAAAAGATTACCAATAGGTCTTTGGTCTAATGGGAGAAGCCTTGCACTTACAATATTGAGTGTAATGGTTCAAATTTCCATAAGAGTATTATGGAGGTTAGTTTCAGCACTCCTTCAATTATCAACTAGTTGAGTGGAGACAATCTCTCCCTTACTAAATGTGAGTGGAGTAGTAATCTCTCGAATATTAGAGAAGATTTAAAGTATCCACGCAAGTGTAGTGAATTAATGTATGTCAGTAGTCCCAGTTATTTAGTACGATTATAAATATTGTAATTGTAATATCTGATGTAATATCAGTAACAATCTCTGTATAACAGAACTTTAAAAAAAAACAAAAAAGATAAAAAAAAGAAAGAATCGTTAATACACAAAGTGAACAACCAATTTATCCGCATGGATTTTTAGTATATTTTATTTTTCAGCATGCAAAGGCCTATATCCTTAAAGATTACATAATAAAATCGATACGATATCTACGGACATCACCTATACCGAATTCCTGCCGTAATATTCTCTCGCTTGGAGGATAATTTGAGAAAGACCATACACAGTACAAGTTGAATGCAAAATAGTCGCATTAGCATCGAAGCTTTGAAAGAAACCAGTGCTTGCGTAACATCTTTACGAGCTAAAAACTAATTTTTCTTCGAGATATGATTAACGTTTAAAGCGTAAGTATTTTGGAGAACATTTTGAAGTCAAATACTTGGGAACTAAGGCTACGAGTAGACGGGACGCACGCGGCGGAAAAGAAAGCAGGCTGTAGCTTGTGGCACACAAAAGATGTTTGAGATTTTAATTCAAATCATCATGTGTAAAGATGAGATCAGAGTCCATGCATACACCCACTCCTCCCAAAAAGAAATTAAAGGCAACAAAAGGCATTGGAGGTGATTTTTGGCATAAAATGAAATGGTAGTGGCTGGCGGATCTTTCTATCTTCTGTTTCGCAAGCTACCCTTAATGGGTCCTTTTCCAATATAATGATCCTTAGGATGTGTTGGGTTTGCCTTTTTTTTTCCCCCCTTAAAAACAAAAGGAAAAATACCCCTAGATTCAATTAGCTAATTTTCTTTATTTACATTAAAAACATGTGGAATGAAGTGGATTGAGATACTTATTAAGAGAATTTTGTTTAATCAATTCTCAATTCAATGTTATTAACTAAAGTGTGATCTTTATGGATATGATTTGATCCGACTAGTAACTCAACCACAGCGGTATATTTTTAAATTAAAGTGATCGCTACACATTTCGTACGCGGAAGTGGCATGCTCTCTATTGGTGCAATTTCACGGACCACTATGGACTGTCTACTTAAGATCAATGTTAAATATGTGGTTTAAAATGAAAGTGGTATTTTTGTGCCACTTAATATTGCGACGCGACCAAACCAGATGGTCCAATTGGTGAAGAGGAATTCTCATAAATGCAATGGTCATACTCAGATGTCGTTGGAAATTTATTACAATGAAAGATCTAGATGGTCCAACTTAGGCTACTTGGATTTTTTTTTTTTAGGTTTAAAAATAATTTTAAAAAATTAAAATTAATTTAGGTGTTTAGTAAATTTTTTAAAAATTATTTTTTTAATAAAATCACATCATTCCGACAGCAGAGTTTAAAAGTGTAACTTTTCAAAATATGATCTTGAATATTGGTTTTATTCTTGAATATAATCCCATATATATATAAAATCCAGAATTATTATTATTAGCAGGAAATAAATTAAAGAGATTATTATTATTGCTAATTATATTGAGATAAAAAATAAAATTAATGATATTAAAATATTTATTTCAGTTATCAATTATTGTATATATACAAAAAAATAGATACATGTTTATGAATATATAAATAAATTGTATTCAACTTTATATCTATTTTACTCATTTATATTTATAAAATATTTTAACAATAAGATTTACAAAAAATATATGATTGCTTTTAAAATTCGTAACACTTTTAAAAATAAATTGTACCAATTATCTCACTGATTCTCTTCACGGATAATTAATTGTACAACACAACTAATAACAATTATTTTAAAAATTACAACATCATCGAATTGACCCTTAATACATGTGAAATGCATAGACCCTAAAAAGTCAAATCTTTTAATAAATTTCAATTTTGAGTAAATATTTGAAATACCCTACATATACTACAAAGATATTAGATATACCACATAGAAAAGCATCATATTTTTTTTCTTTTGGTCCTATTTTATTATTAGAGGAGTGACAACTTTTTGTTTGCTTTATACTATTGAAAGAGACCGTTTATTTTTTTAATATTACAATAGAAATAGTAATATTTGATCCCCTGAAATAATTTCATTATCCTTGTTAAGAGATAAAATTCAATTAAAAAAATAATTTCATAATCCCTACCTACCTTCTACTAACATTTTCACTGGCTCAATCCTTTATTTTTTATCATTCATTCCAATCTCAACTGATTTATTGTCAACTCATTTTCATAATTTATCATCCATTTTGAATAATTTATAATTTCTTGATTCCTATGCTGAAATTATTCTTTGCCTATTTTCATTTACTTTATTTTGATTTTAATATTATCATATCAATCTCGCTATAAATCAATGCAAAAAAATGAGGTCGGCAGTTGTTGGGGAATTTGATAGTAGGGTCAATTGGCGACTAAGTGCTAACAGTGCTGTGGCTTGAGGTGGTGACAGTGATGGTGGAAGGTGGCTATGATTTTTGAAATTATATTTATTTTGTAATTATTTTTATCATTGTTAAACAAGATAATTGTGAAATAAGTAGGATTAATTAAAAAGTGGAGGCTGATGATAGAAATTAAGGGATCAAATATCACCACTCTTAAAATAGAATGCACATAAATTTACCGTTAAAAGTCTAATCCAATTCAAAAACTGATTTAGAAAATCCTAAGAAAAAATACTCCAACCATGGGAGTTTTGAATCCTCCACATAAGGGAAAGAAGTGTATGTCCACTCATTTGAAGGGTTGTTGGCAAGACTATTTATTTTAAAGATATTTTTGTCTTTTATATTTTATTTATATTTTATGCTTCTTTCATTTTGGTAGAACTTATAATCCTCTTAGGCCCTATTTGAGATTGAGATGCTGTAACTTTTAAACTATAGCTGCTCTGGAAAAAAAAAACTGTAACTATAAAATAAAAAGTTAATAATATGTAATAAATATAAATTTTAAATAATAATTTTGATAAAATTATGACAAATATCATAGATTTTTCATCATACAAGTGAAAAATTAGATCAACATAACTTCAAAACTACAACAATTAGTGTTTACTAAACACTTTAGTACTGTAACTTTTAAACTACAACAGCCTAACTGCCTGACCTCAATTCTAAATGCACCCTTAATCATCAGACTCACACTCACACCTTTTTTTTTTTTTAATCTATATATATAATTTAGATTTGTACAAAGTAATCTGTCTAAATGAAACCATTTTTTTAATATTTCATAAATTAAATGTCCCACATTTTGTTTTTGCTTGTCCTTTTGTTTTTTTAACATATCACATTATTTAGGAGGGAAATCTTGAAATAATCGTCAGAATGAGGGCCGAAAATCTATTGGCCCAATTACATGACCTTTGATAGGCCCAAGCTAAGGCCATAATATGAACTGGGCCGAATAAGAAAATAGAGCTTAATGTTGAAAACAGGGATGTCTGACGGATTTAGTAATGGTGCACGCAGCACGCAGACTTAGAATGGGTCCACGTGAATCGAGGTTCAAGCGTTGGTGGTGATCATCTTCGTCGATGCTACAGTCCTTTTTTCGCTGCGAGGATTAAGACTATACTTTCTAGAGAGAGAGAGAGAGAGAGAGAGAGAGTTTTATGTAAAGAAAACTAACGCTGAATTCTCGATCGAAGAAAAACTCAACCCATTTGTAACTTAGCGGGGATTTGGGCGACAACATATATAGCCAAGCACCTGCCACGCGTTGCATGAACATGCACGTGTCCACATACAAGACACGTCACGCACCACCACCTTCATCTTTATAGAGGATGAGACAGGCTAACTATGGACATAGCGCTTCGAATTAAGCTCATTAATTAATTAAGAGCAAAATGTTATTGTACAAATCTTTGATTGTCATCTCATTTCTCTTCCTTGCTGTCTCTTTATCGCATGATCAGGTAGAGGCCTACGATGTTAAAGCCGGCCCGGTAAGGCCTATGGTGAAGAGAGATGAGAGGAGATCACTCATTGAGACAGAATATGGAAGAATCTCAGCGGCCAAAATCAGTACCGATGGAACAAGACGCCCTTATTATCTTCAGTTCATCACATTGGAGCCTAACTCTCTCTTTCTTCCAGCTCTTCTTCATGCTGACATGGTCTTTTATGTCCACACAGGTACATTAATTTTGTATGTGAACATTAAGTTTGACATGATACTAACCTATTAGCTATACTAAATAATAAATATACCTGCATACACGTTTTAAATTTTTGTGTACATGCATGTGTAGGGAGGGGGAGGCTGAGCTGGGCCGATGAAGATGCCATAAGAACACTGGACATTAGGCGAGGAGATGTTTACAGGCTGCAGCCTGGTTCTGTTTTTTATATTGAAAGCAACTTGGAGCAGGAACGAGAGAAACTTAGAATCTATGCTATCTTTTCTAATACAGAGAATGACTCTTACTTCGTATGAGCAATTCTTATTACCAATTTACAATATTGTCATTTAATTGTCTTGATTCTTTCAAGGGATTAACAGGCTTATTAATTGTCTTAAAATTAAACGGACTGCAGGAACCGGTAATTGGGGCATACACTAGCATTAGTGATTTGATCCTAGGCTTTGATAGGAAAGTCCTGCAGTCAGCTTTCAAGGTAATTAATGTTCCGAATCAAAGATTCCGATTTAATACACACACACGCACATACATATTTATATACATATAAATAACGCAATTTGGTTTGGCCAAGGTTTCTGAGGATGTGATAGAAGAACTATTTAATGCAACAAGGCCGCGTCCGATTGTGCATGCATTGCCAAAGAAGAAAAAATCATTATGGGCATGGGAAGCTCGATTCTTGAAGGCCTTTGTAGGTGATAGAGATGCCTTAGAGTTAGAAGCCATGAATGGCAAGAAGAAGAAAGCAAAAACTTATAACATTCTTGATGCTGATCCCGATTTCAAAAATTGTAATGGTTGGAGCTCGACAGTGGATAGGAAAGACTTGCGTTTATTGAAGAATTCAAATATTGGTATTTTCATGGTGAACTTGACAAAGGTTGGTTTCTAATACCATTTGATGTCCTTATTTAGTTTAACATTCCTCGGGTAGCTAGCTAGCTAGCACTCACTAAGTTGAATATCTAAGCATTTTTTTTTTTCAACAAATTAAGGGCTCGATGATGGGACCGCATTGGAATCCAATGGCCACTGAGATAGCAATAGTGCTTCATGGACAAGGAATGGTTCGGGTGGTTTGTCCGAGCACAGGAAAACAGTCAGACTGCAAAAATATGAGGTTCAAGGTCGAGGAAGGAGATGCTTTTGCTGTTCCTAGGTTTCATCCCATGGCTCAGATGTCTTTCAACAACGACTCATTTGTTTTCGTGGGGTTCAGCACATCTACAAGGACAAATTATCCTCAATTCTTAGCGGGAAAAAGATCAGTCCTTCAAGAATTAGACAAGCAAATTTTGAGTGTATCCTTCAATGTTTCTAACACGACAATTAATCAACTATTGGCTCAGCAGGAAGAATACATCATATTAGATTGCACCTCCTGTGCCGAGGAAGAGGAAAGTATAATGCAGGAAGAGATTAGAAGAGAAAGGGAGGAAGAAGAAGCCAGAGAGAGAGAGAAAGAAAGAAAGAGAGAGGAGGATGCATGACAGAGACAAGAGGAAGAAGAAGCAAGAAAAAGAGAGGAGGAGGAAGCCAGAAGAAGAGAGGAAGAAGAAGAAGCGAGAAAAAGACAAGAGGAGGAGGAAGAGGAGGCCAGAAGAAGAGAGGAAGAAGAAAAAAGAGAACAAGAGGAAGAGGAAAGGAGGCGAGAAGAGGCCAGGAGACAAGAAGAAGAAAGGCAAAGGAGGGAACAAGAAGAAGAAGAGGAAAGGGAAAGAGAGGAGAGACGAGAGGCTGAGGAAGAAGAAAGAGAAGCATGGGAGAAACAACAAGAGGAAGAGAAAGACGAGAGGAAGAAGCAGAGAGAGAGAGAGAGAGGGAAGAAGAAGAAAGGCAATGGGATGAGGGACAACAAAAAGAGGAAGGAGGAGGACAAGGAGGAGAATTCGTGAGAGCAAAAGTGAAGATAAGTGGTGATGGCAACAGAATGGTCCTAACAAATGTATTGAAGCTTTGATATATGTGCATCAAAGCTTTAAAGAGTGCAGCTCTCCATCAGTTTGCGTGTATGTGAATAAAATCTGTAATGGCTTCCTTGTTTTTGTTTGGTTTTTGGTGTAATGAGTTATGTGATACCTTGTTTTCTAATTGTTGATATAATAAGCTTTCGCCATCTATTCGTTGGATAGAGAGCTGTGCCCCTTCTGGGCTACTAGAAACTTTCCCGGATCTTTCAAAATTCGTATTATTATGTTATAAATTATATTGTAACTAGTAGCGAGGACGAAGCAAATGTGGTCAAGAGCAGTTGGAGATAAGGTAATACATTCATCATGCCTAAGAATTATAAATAAAACGTGGAACTACAGAATTAATGAAAAAAAAAAAAAGTCTCAGCAGGAGTCAAGTGCTTACTTGAATATCGCAGATCCTCGCGCTACAGTTAACAATGCTGCACGAAGTGTAGCTGATGTTCCACAACTTTGAATACTCCATCATTGGCTCCCACAACCAAGACAAACAGCTCCTCGTTAAAGACGTGCTCCCACAACCAAGACAAACAGCTCCTCGTTAGAGACGTGTGAGGCAAAATTAACGATTCTAGTAAGAGTGTAAGAAACAGCACTAGGATCACCTCTTACAAATTTGTGAATGGACTAGATATTAGCCACCCAAAATGGCGTACCTCACACCGTAACATTCCCGGCTTTCGGAAGGATAGACTTGAAGATATGAACTGTTCCTTACACCGCAAACTTGATGTGACCATATTCAAACAAAAGTTTTTAAGTATTTTGGACAACTCCAGAAACGAGTGTTAAAAGAGGAAATGTTGCTGAATATGAATGGACATTAAAAAGTCGGATTATCAAACGAATACAACGCTATTGGATTTGGATACAGTTTTCTTTCTTAGGTTTCAACCGAAAATGGATTTTTTTTTTTTTTAAGTTTAACTAATGTAGTCATCCAAAAGCCACCGGGCACCGTAAGAATATATGAACATATACAAGGTCTATTATAAGCATTGCGACTATAAAGGCAGACTCATACACTGGCATGGCCACTTATATAAGACACAATGACAGTGATGTCATCAAGCTTGCCACCGTAATAGCGGAAACCAGCATCTTGAGCAGCGGTTGAAAATGGTGTTTGCCTGTTCCTATCCTGTGCCCGTTGACGTGCCAAAGCTGCTATCTTCTGAGCTGTCACTTGGGGCCCTAAGCCAGCTCTTAGTGCGTGAACAACAACGGCAGTAACCTCATTATTATATAAGTTGTCAAATAATCCGTCGGTTCCAGCAACGATGACATCACCCGGGGCAGCGGGAATTGTAAAAACCTGAGCACATGAATCCAAAAATATGTTAAGTTTGTGGCACAACCTGTAATTATGCTCGAATGATTCCAACTGACAACAGATGTGTTACAGTTCATAAAGCAACATGAAGAATGCACAGAAGTATAAATCATAGTTGGCATATACTAGCGCATTAGCATTAACTGACCTGACCAGAGCTAGGTAAATCACCGGTATTGCCACTCTCCAGTTGATATGTAAAATTGAAACCATGCTGTTGTACGGGGGATTGGAAGATGGTGCATCCATCTCTAACCACCATGAATCCACTGTCCCCCAGATTAACAGCATGTATTGCCTGTTCAAAACAGTTGACAATATGAAACCACATGCTAGTTCATAACAAATGTAGCACTATAAATGATTTTCAGGCCCTACTGAAGCACAAAGACAAGGGAGTGAACTAATAGTAGACATTGCTCCTAGGAACCTGAGACAAATAAATCAACATGTATAAACCAAACTCTAATAGAAGATAGCATCTTCACCTAAAGCTTCATTGTCCACTATAGACTATACTTCACAGAGATAGACAAAACAAGTTACATCCATCTAGAAAAACAAAGGTTTCCACTTAAATTCACAATTCAGGCAGGTGTTTTCAGCAAAAAGAATCAATGTTTTCAGGGTAAGAGAGAGAAAGAGTCAGTAACTCCCAGTACAACATAGAAATTTCAGTCTTAACCAATGGCACACGGAAATGGGTTCAACAATTTCTATGATACCTCCTAGAGAAAGGAGTACCATAACTTATAGCATCAATGTAAGAAATCAGAATAAGTTGTAAAATTTTGGTGCATTAAACCTACAGAATCAGCATAACTAGTACTTTTCATTTACCCAAAATTTCTGTAAGAAGAAGTTTATTAAGTTTAAAAAAAGTCGGAAAAAAATTAGAAATGTGTTTTCTTGGCAGAAGCAGCCAAAAATACTTCGTCATCACTGTCGAAGACTGAAAGTAATGAGCATGACTAGCTAGAGAAATATAAAAACAAAAAACCTTGCTTGTGAGGGCAATAATGCAGGCCGTTGATGAACCCTTGGCCTTTGTGCTTGAGTGAGCCTTCTCCAATACCCTGGCAGGGTCAATGGCATGAGTGGACTCCTCTTGAACAGCTCTGAACGAATGGCTCATAAGTTCACGAGCAAACTCTCCTGCATCAACACCAACATCTGCCCAGCCACCAACACCATCTGCTACACCAATGACTTGTTCATCTCCACAAATAAAGTGAGCATCCTCTCCACCTGTTTCTTCTTTAGCAGGATGTGGCAGGTAACATGAACCAGAAAGTAGCTTCAAGGCTCTTTCTCCTAGAATAGTTCTGCAGTAAACACAAAGCAGATAAGTCAGTACAAGAGAGGGACTGATAAAACTTTAAAGGCAAGTTTATATGCAATTTCTGTTATACAGAAACAACCCCCCCTTGTAGTGCTACCAAGCCTATTTCTCATTAAAGTTTATTGGAAAGTTCACACTTTTGGTAAATTACTTAAAACAATATTTCAACTTATTTCAAGAATTAGTCAGAGACTTGTTTTGTTTTCTCACTTTTGGTAAACTATCAAGTATTATATTTTTCCTATATATTTTACTAACTGAAAGTATGATGTTTATAAGCATGAGTTCTCCCCCCCACACCCACCCCCCCCCCCTCCCCCGCCCTCAAAAAGTTATTTAAGGTTGTTCAAAGAGATGAACCCACTTGCATGCATGGAATATTATAGCTGTCTCTCTCAACATGTAAAACACGAACTTGACTGGTTCCTGTTTCCTAATCTCGTCTGTATAATTTACATTAAAGACTCACAAATTAGCATTTAATTCTTGTGAATTAGAGCTAGAGAGGTAGAATACAACTTTATCTTGATAAGGGTGGAATAGAACATTAAATTTGAGGTTTGATTGAAAGTGTTTTTGTAACTTCAAATTCTTAATGTGAAAATTAACATGTTTGCAATTCATTTTTTAAATCAACTTCATTCCTTATTTTCCGCTAATGCTTAACTGGCAAGTATTGCAAGAAGGTGATACATACTAATTGATACAGATAAGAAAACCAATTGAATATTGAAAATCTCTAGTCTATTCCCACATAAAACCTTTCAAGGCAAGCAAAAGCTAGTGTAAGAGAGCGACTAATAAGCTTAAAAGACAAATTAGTAAGCAAATTCTATGATGGAGACACAGAACACCCGCCCCCCCCCCCCCCCCCTCCTCCCCCAATTCTACTCCTACCAAGCATATTTCTGAATAACTAAACACCAATTAAAGGTTATATGTATTATTTTCTGGTGAGCTGAAAGAAATGCAAATGAGGATTCTATGACTCAGCATCAAGAAAACAACTAAAAGCAACAAGAATGTTGAAATAAACAGAAGAAGAGAGCACATACTGCTCAGATGCAACACTGCCTATCAGTTCATTGCGGGAACCTCCATCAAATGATAGATCATGAGCAGAGCCAGCAGAGAAACACATAGAAGACGAGGTGTGGATATTTTTCAAACATAGGCCACCACCAAGTACATTAGACTTGGAACTCCTTCCCACAGAATCAAAAATAAAATACCCAGAGACAAGCCCACCACTTGGCGATTCCCGTTTTCTCGAACTCATCCTAGCTTTATGGCAACGACTCTGACTTCTATCATTGAAATAAACACCACTAGATTTCGCAAACTCTAAGCCATTGCCACAATTTGAAACTAAATCATCAATAAGGACATCTCCACCTACAGCCTTAGTACCAGAACTCGGGATAGAACTCCTTTTACATGAGCTACTTAGACTGAAATCCATGGTCTCGGATAACAACCGAATAGGATATGGCAAAAACTCAGATGACCCAGAATTAGCAAACAACACTTTTCCTCGTCGAAGAACTGAACTTTTAGGATTACACACTCTGTTAAAACCAGAACAGACAGTAGGGTTCAATTTTGTTAGAACACCAGCTGGCATTTTAGCCCCTATTACAAAATACCGTATATTCCACTATTCTCATAAAGAATATCCAATGGAGGGTGGCATTTAACGGTCTAATTTTCATTACTTTCAACACATCAACAACCAATAAACCTGTAAGGAAAACAAAGGCGTCAACTTTATAAACTACATGAAACTTCAAAATGAAATTGCAAATGTTCTCCGAATACGAAGCAAAACAAATTAATGGGTAGAGTGGTAAATTTCGAACCTTTCCAGCTGGGCTTAATCTGTAATGGATTGATAAAGGAGCCCTAATTAGAAAGCTTTGATTTTGATAAGAAAACGATTGATTTAGAAAGAGCTTGACGGAGAACTCCAAGGGAAAACTCGATTGGATTAGAATTGGATTATCCTCTCCTTGTTCAAATGAAGCTCACGTATTACAAGATAACAAGAACCCTAACAAAAACACGCGTGAGAGAGAGGTTAGACAAAAGTTCCAGCTATTTTTCAGTTTATTTTGGACTGTCAAAATGTTGAGCAATTTAGTCCTAGGGTATTTTGGGAAATGCATTGGGATGTTTAAACAAAGCACGTAAGGTAAAGATTATCAAAATTCTAGCTAAATTTTTTTTTTTTAATTTACAGATTTTTATTAATTAATTTTATAAAATAATTTTCAAAATATTTAGTGCTATAAATAAATAAATAAAGAAAAATTATTTTGCTAACTAAACTTGTTATAAACACATTTAATAATAAAAACCATTCTAAGGGCAAGTTTGGTGAAGCCAAACTGAAATCCATTCAAGTTGCCTGGTGCGGGCAATTAAGACGTGGAAATGCGAAATAAAATGGCTGTTACTGTTCTAAGGGCAATAACCACATTACAGTATCAAAATGCCTTCTAATTTCAAAAGGTCAAGTCTCGCACCAATTAGCAGCAATCCGAGCAGCCACTACTCACTAGAGTTAGATATTACTGGTAAGTGGGCACAGTAGCTTCCATTTTCCCATTCATTGGAGAATAGTTAGATGTAAGAAAGTCAATATTATTTGTATTTTGCAGAATCATCCAAGACCATTCACAACAGTGAACTTAAATCAATAACTATAGAGACTTGTACAGGAGCAGATATTGCACAGAAGGGCAGACGGAGGTTTGCTGGAATTTGATCCTGTTAACAGAGTGAAAGATACGATTCAGGAAGTGGCCAAGGCAAAGTTTGTAATTTGGCTTTGCCATTTTTCTCTAGAAAAAGCCATAGAAAATTAGAAAGCCCCCTAGTCCTATGCGAATCTAGATGGCAGTCCATGAACCACACTGCAATGTACAGCACAAGTGCCTCTTACCTGTGAAATGTATTTGATCATTATGACCTTTAAAACAGCAAATATGCAAAATGTATTTGATCATTATTATTTCCTTTTCAGCTTTCCGGAAGTAATGGACAACCCGAATGTTAGTAGATGGTGTTTCTCTAAGAAAGATAAGAATTTCAGTACTGGAATTGAAATTGCCAATCGTGAACCAAGCTCATAGATTGTAAAGCCATGCAGTTTGCAGATGTATAGAAAGATTTTCTGCTCCTATGGAGTTTTTATTATTATTCTTAACTGTAGAGTTTTTTTTTTTTTTTTGTTCCCTGAAATATGACTGAATAGTCCATCCATACTCTGGCGCACTCACTTGAGTCCCAATAACAGACTTGTGTATCAGCAGCAATATTATTTAGAGTTATCTTCACAAATTCATATATTTTCTTAAGCTTACCAGGGAAATCAGCAGTATATATATCCTTGTATGTTGTAGCACGCATTCAAAACCATTTAGGTACTCACTCCTAAATTTTACATTATTAACAGAAGTGGTGAAAACTCCCCCACTTGGCCCTTGACATCAGATGAGCCGCAACTTGCAACTGAACACATGAGCCCAATTGCCAATTTTCAAAGGCACATCAATTCATCGACAATATCTATGTGCATTTGCATATACAACTTTTTAACCTGGTTTGTGAATGCTTGAACTGAGACGGAGTCATTGACACCAGCCGAGATGGGTCTGTGATGTACGATTGAGCCATAATTGACCTTTCAGAATAAGATTTTTGGACTACTTAATTGAACTTCAATGGCTTGACATAATTGAGAATAGCACAAGAAGGTGTTTATTTTACCAATTGGCAGGCATATCGGGGCCATCGCCACGTGGTATTCTCCTTGGGGCTGATTTTCAGTAATCAAAACATTACAAGTTTGGCGAGGAGTTGGCATCAGAAACGAAGTGTTAAAAGGGTTTTGTACATGTGTATCTCCATCTGTCTCTACAACAGTCATCAGTCATGCTAGTGTAAGCCACTCCACACAAAAAAAAAAAAAAAAAAAGGGAAAAAAGTACCATTTCTGTAGCTACTTAGCTACTGCTGCATTTGATGATGATTCTTAAACAGGCAAGATTAGTCGTTAAGTATCACCACTTTTGGAACAGTCATGGAGGGGACCAGGAAAGTACAGGCATCTGAAACCGGTGGACCTCTCTTGAATCATTCACATGGTTTTCCAAGTTATGGACATCCTGAAGCCAACGCTCACCTGCCAAAATAACACATCAATAAAAGCTCAGAGATGCTAATATGCCGAAAACATGGCCAATTTGAAATAAGCTCCAGGAATCCGCAACAAATGAGAGGTAAGCAAAGAAGATCAAGTCAAAGTTAAATACCAGGTACAGTCACATGCTCCTGATTCCTGAAAGTTCTGTACAACTTTGGCCTGCTTGAATTGGACGCTGCGTTCTGTAGGCAGGACTATCAAGTCAGTAGTTAATTAGCATCTGATCATCAACTCCGTGTCCATTGTATACAAGCCCATGTCTCAAAAATTACTTATGGGGACTGGGGAGGGGTACTCTCTGGTGCTAATTGACTTATTAAATTACCATCCGGTAGCGACTGCCAATCATTAGACTTTAGTTCAAAGCAATTTTCCAAGTACAAATACATGCAAGAAGTGTTACTAGCCTCTTTTTTTTCCAATTAAGGACTATGTAGTTCCATATTAATGCTACCACTACTATACTAGATATTTGCATCAAGCAGATCACCTTAAAATCATAATATCTTGAGGCCAGGTATCCAGGGCACCTCCATTATTGGTGAAGAACAGAAGGAACGAGAATTCAAATATTTCAACTCTTTTGGACCCATTTCGGTGAAAGTTCTATCATCTAAGCATTTGTCAAACTGAACAGGAGAATTGTGTAGGTTTATTTGGAGTCTTTCATAAAATAAATGGGTGAAGTTCTTTTAACTTAAATTTTTTACTTAAAAAAGTGATTAATTTTTTATTCATTATTTTACAAAATGAATAAAAAATACCATTATTTTTTTCCTTTTTTTATTTCATAAAATTATTAAAGACATTATCTTTGGATAAAAAAATGTACCACATCCAGGACATTAAAATAATTGCTATTAGTTATGCTGTAAAAATAATCAGCTATGAAGAGAATCAGTTAAGTGTTTGATAAATTTTGTTTTCAAAAGCAGTTATGAACATTTGGTAAATTCTACTGTTAAACTGCTGAGAGAAAATAAATGACAAAAATGTACATAATGTAGGATAAAATTTAATTATACATACAAAAACATGTATATAAAACATTTTTAATTGTATATTATGACAATTTTTACTAAAAATAAAATTTATAATATATTGATTTTTTTTTTATCTTAAATGATTGATAATTCAATTTATAATATTTTGAAATAAATTTAATAATAATTTGATCAACAAATTGATATTAATGAATTATAATACAAAATTTATTAAAATATTGATTTTGTTTCCAATTTGAATAAGGATAATTTTGGGTTTAGGTAATAATTTTAAGGATATTTATGAAATAGTATTAAAAGATAAAATTAATTCTTAAAGTCAGAATTTAAAAGCTACTCATTCCCTACTTTTCAAAATCAGTTGCAGGAGGGATTGATTTTGACAAAAGTAATTTTGATTTTTTTTACCAAACACTAAAATTAGCTTTTAGATTTTGAAAATCACTTTTAAACCTCTCAAAAGTAATTCCAAACGGACCTTAAATAAATTTTACAAAATGACACCCATTGAAAAATAAACATATAATTTGGAAATTTTCTATCTAAGCTCCTGCCAAGTGCTGACTAAACACACAAGCGCATGCGTCTCTGAGAAGTCGAGACGTAGTGAATCATCAATCATGAAGTTCGCTTGCAGGCTCTTTGCATTTCCGGGCCTTCTGGTTCTGTATTTGGTAGTAGGAGTATCCAAAATCCAAATCTAATAAGCATGCCATCGAAGTTTCAACAAATTATATTATCACTGCTACTGCTAAGAATCAAATACAAGTTTCAAACATATTTTTCGTTTGTTTTATTATTAGAAAATCATTTTAAAAATACAGTTTCCTTTTCTTTTGTATTCCAAAAATGCCATGTTTAATTTGACTTCTCATTAATATAAAAAAAAAAAACAATTTTGAATTCTCATTTTTCACTATATAAAATAGTTAGTCAGACAAAAAAAAAATAAAAAAAAAAAAAACTGCCTGAGGTATTATATCTTGATATTGGACTATTTCCAATTCAATATCACGTTCGGACATATTAAGATAGGTTTGTTAAAAAGTTCGAATTAATTGTGACAAGTCCCACCTTGGGCCACCATTGTACACCTAATTACAGCCTAAACTTATCCCAACGGTCCTTAGGATAATTTTTGGTAAATAAAGTGAAAAAAAAATTAAAATGAAACTTTAAAAATAAAATGTTTCATGACAGAAATAAATACCTGGCAAGAAAGTTTGAACTGTTTAAAAATCTAATGGAAAACAAAACAGGAACTTTTACTGCCAAAAAAAATATCGATTTTCCTAATATGTTTCAAGGTAATAATAAAATAAAAGTTCAATAGTGTAAATTTTTTTAAATATTTAAAAAAATAAATTTAGATTATTTTTTAAATATTTATTATTTTATTTGAAATAATTTAATTGATTAATAGTTAGACAAATATATTATTAGCTAATTTTTATTGAATTATTATTATAATAATAAAATTAAATTTGTACATCTAGTACAATGTTACGCTGAACCAAACAGAAGATGAAGTAATACTGAATATAATTCTAGCTACTGTGATTATATTCTATTATTATATCCTACTTTTTATCTCATCCCAACCAATTTAATCCCCACACTAAAAATGCCCTTAATTCTTTAAAATAAAAATAAAAATTGCATACTATGGGCGGTCTCATTCGACGATCGACATCAGAGGGTTCAGCTGACAGCTCACGAATTTTAATCTCGTTTTGACATCACATCCCACTAACTTAATGATCACTTGTAATTGGTTGGTTCATTAAATTGAAATCTCATATTACGCAATAGGACAATCATACAAGTGAACGTGGACGGCCTGCAAGAAAATGTCAATTTATTGCTTCTGTCTTATTGTTATCCTGAAACTGCAAAACGACAACAACTAAAAGACAAAACTCGCATCGGATAATCTTCTCTTCTATTTACCCATAAATTAAATAACCAGGACCTTTTGTGTCATTAAAATTTTTCAGCTCTTAGTGAGTTTCACTTTCTTTTTGACCTTTTTCTGGGGAGAAACTATTAACGTTTTACGAGATCCATTAATAGACTGTTTGATCAGCAAAAATATGTTGCCCTCGTTTTCCCCTCTCTCTCTCTCTATATTTCAGGTTCAGCAATGAACAAAATTAACAGTGGTCCTGAATCAGACCAATAAATGACTCTTACCTCCCATCAGAGTACTGAAATTCTGCAAATTACTGAATTTCTTATCCCAACGGACAAGCAGGTAGCCCACGTTTTAAATGAATGGCAAAGGGTTGTTTGCTTCGCTGAAAACTAATAAGATTATAAAACAGGTTATCTTAAAAGTAACTTTGATCCGATTAGAAAAAAAGGTTCGCCATAGGTCAATTCTTGACAGCTAAAAACAAAGAAACGCAAGCATAAAGACTTAAAAGGGGGCAACATACGTGTTGCACTTTCACTGAAAACGACGTTATTGAAGTCCTGTGCTGGAATCCATATATGACTAAAGCGCAAGTGCAAGCGAGCATCTTCCGTTCCACTCCCCTTTTTATATTTAGGCAATACACATGACATGTTCACTTATCTTAGATTTCTTCATGTCAACCACTTCCTCAGCACTGAATCTGCAAAACTCCTCTTTTCACCACTGATGCCGTTATCAAGACGTAACACCACCAAGAAACATATCAAGATAAAAGATCGTCATTTATTGTTCCATGATATGAAGTTTGCTGCGGAGATTGTATGTAATAATAATCTACTAAAATATTAGTTGAAGCTTATCAACATAACTAAGTCATTGTGGTGTCTGACGCAATAAACAGGGGACCCTGCAGTCCAGCAACAGTTGCAATTATAGTTCCTTCACCAACTCTTGAATGTTTCATGTATATAAAATTATAAATTAACTCACCAAACACACAATCAAACACTCGCTCAGATTACAATGGTCGTTCATTCCATTGATTTAGATTTCAAATAAAATAATAATACATACAAAGTTGACAACATCCAGAGGTCGAACCTTAATTGTCACAAACTACAAATTTTTCAACTACATGTTCATTAATGCCTACAGCTACACAACAAAATAGTGATGATTCTTTCCACTGAGATAATAAGATCCCATACATCCATTCACCATTTGTCCTGGTACAAGCCAGTTTCCCTTGCCGCCGTTTCTGTAGCTTGAGTAGAAACTTACTGCAAAAATATGTTTTATAATTTGAGAGGCCCCCAATACACATCTGAAAGCTTAATTTACTACCGTCTAGAAAACATTCAAGATAAGGCTGCTTGTTGCACAAGCCTGTGGATGGCTTGATATTAATTACTTCTACTAGGGCATTTCTGCAACTCCAATGGTGCCCCTATACAATTTACATCTTACATCCCCCAAGTCAAGAGCTAGTTCCTATGTCTTTGCCAGCAATCTCTCCTCCTCCTCCCCCTCCTCCTCCAAGTGATGCTGCACGTGCTGCCACGTCAAGAGCACCACCAGCAGGTGGAACCAGAGCTGATCGACCAACACCGGGGGTGGCACCACCAGCAGCCATCCCTAGTCCAAGAAAATCAAGCGTGGGCTTGTTGGGACCAAACACAGAAGGTGTTCCCATCATCAATTCCTTCAATCCAGAACTTCCTTCACAAGGCAGCCCAAGACCAAGGCCCGGAAGAGATACGTTGTCGGACTCAAACGACCTCTCACTCCATCGAACACTGTCTTCATGAGCAGATGCTGATGAAGAAGATGAGACTATCCCAAATCCACGAAGCAATGTAGCATTAGATGCAGCAGCGCCCATTTGAGCAGCCTTTTGAAGTAGTGCAGTGGCAGACATAGCTGGCTGTGAATACTGCCTAGGTTCTTGCCCCCCACTTCCAAATATTGATGAACCAGGGTTGGTTGAGAGGCACAAGGCAATAGGATCTGTTGATGAAGAGGAACCCACATCAGTTGGGCGTTCAGGTGGAGCCATGGCTCTCATTAAGTCAGTAAGTACAGGGGTTTGAGAAGGTTGCAAGGTTGCTGATGCAGTTGAGGAAGCAAATAAGCTTGCAAATACACTGCTACTTTTAGTTCCAGTGCCGCTTGAGCTGCTGCTGCTGCTACAGCTTCCATTTAAGGCAGCTGAAAGGGGTGCTTCTTCTACAACTTGTGGGGAATTTTCAGGCATCTCTGAAAAACAAGCAAAAAAGAAAATGGAAAATTTTTATTTCCCTTTCTCCAAACCCACTACTTTAAACATACAAACATTGAAAGGTACGTTTTTCTTTACAGAGAACTTTAGAACAAAAAGGAAAATCACTAATGGTTTTCTTTCTCTAGATCACATCTCTTTCTTCCTTCCATAACGTTTGAACCACAAGAAATTCTTTAGCAAGATTAAAAACTTTTATCTTTACACGACATATTGAAAGGAAACCACAATAAGAAGCTTATATGCCTTACACTTCAATTCTCCCCAGACCCAATCGCTTACTCGACCGTGTGATGTATGTAATAAATACATCCAGATAACAACAAAGCTCGGTAACAGACAAAAACAACTACAATCCAAGATCTACAAAGAGCGGAGAGAGAAAAGGCCGGAAAATTTCGCGGTTCATTACTTTAATTTAACAAAAATCAAATTCGACCGAACCCCAACAAAGAATCAAAAAATCTCATTTTGGCTCATTTCATACCTGAACTCTGCCCTGGCGAAACCGAGGAAGATACAGCAGCAGTTGACTTTGTGAGCGCTGGTGCCAGAACTGCCGTTGGTGGTGTCGAAGTAGAAGAATCAACGGGCTGAACTTTCGGGTCGGATTCTGTGTTCGGCTTCACCATTCCCTCAATTAGATTTGGTTCTTCACTCTGAACTTTGGCGCTCTCCTTTGTCAGCATATCACAGAAAGCTCTGTGAGTTATGAAGCTATCCCTCCTACGTGCACAGAATAAATGAAAACAAAGAAACTTCAATTTACAGAACTAAATCGCCCAAAAACTGCAATAAAAACCAGAAAATTGAATCTATCAAAGACCTGGAAAATACAGCCCCACAATCGCATTTGTACTCTTTAGTGCCACAAACTTTGGAGTGTGCTTTATAATCAGACTGCACAGCATATTTCTTAGAACACTTGTCACATTTCCACTTCTTTTCCCCGTGCTTTCTACAAAAGTGCTTCTTGATACCAGTAAGATCACCTAAAGCTCTAGTGGGATCGTGATGAACACAAGACTTTTCTGGACAAACATAAACTCTCTTCTTCACTTCTTTGTTCGATCTCTGCCTCAATTTCCAAGGCAAGTTATGGCCTCGTCGATGAAGCTGCAAATTCTGGTCTCTTTGAAACCCTTTGTTGCAGATTTCACACACGAATCGGTTGGTAGCCAAGAGGGTCTTAGGAGACAGAGCGATCACCTCTGCATCTGGATCTGATTTTTTTTTTTTTTTGGTGGAAAAAAAATCATAACTCATTAAATGTACCAAAAACAAAAACAAAAACAAAAAGAAGTTAATTAAATTAAAGTATCAAATTCATGTGTAATAAAAGAACCTGGTGTTCCAGGGAGGCTACGCTTTTTCTTGTTGGTGGATTTGGGAGGTGCGTTTTGGTTACCAGTAGAAGAGACGCTAGCTTCACCGGAAGCTGTAGAGGAATTTTCCAAGTCTACCGGCATGAGAAAAATCAGAGAGCTGATATTTTAACTGAAAAACGATAAGACTTTGTTTAGGGTTTCTTTGACATCAAACAACGGGACAAAAGAGAGAAAATCTGGAGTATTTATCTTAGAATTCTGAAGAAAAACTTTTTAATAAAGGAAGAAAGTTTAAAGTCTTTATTTTCGTTTTATTTTATGATATATCTATGTGTGCGTCTATATATATGTATATATTTTTCCCCCCTAGGGTTGTGTAATCTTTTGTTGTAGGGTTGTTTATAAGTGTGTGGCCTTATTACTCTACTCTCTCAGCTACTGGTCAATCAGTTTTGTTTATTTTTTATTTTTCATTTAAACACCTACCGGGTATATGTGACGATATGCAGTCTCCCCCCCCTCTCTCACCCAAAAAAACTCACGGTACCCGAAGAACTCAAATGATTTACCCAAGACTGTCAATCAGCTTTCCGCTTCAAATTTTACTCTCCAGTTCCCCAAAGGCCAAAACCAACTTATTCTAACATACAAAACAAGCAAAAATAAAAGGGGATGCCCAAACAACAACCATCAGAGATCATTTGATCCAGCGACCAGAATTAAATCAAACGTCCGGAGAAGCTAGCTCATCACAAATCCGACATTTGAGATCACGCAAAATCTAGCGCCATCACCTCACTGCTAATGAACACACGGGTACAGAGATATGAAATCAGAAATGAACAGTACAAGAGATACAGAGTGAGAAAATAAATTATTTCATATGTGGACGTGGGAAAAGCTGCCAGAGCTTCGGTCTTTAGGTTTATAGCTTGCTGCTTGCCTCTGACCCTGAGGCTCAGCTCTCCTACTCCTTTTGTAGAAAGTAGAAAACCAAAAAGAAATTCAATTAAAAATTTTAATTGAATAATTAATTAGATGACAAGTCAGCTTTGATTATAGTTTAACTAGAGGGGTTAAAAAGTGGGAGTGGGTTATACTTTTGTTGTCCAAGTCCACCAACTCTTTTTATTTACCGCGTATTTGTCGAGTTGAGGCACCGCATGTCGGAATGCATGACCATCGGATGCTTTGTCGTTTAGCGTGGGGTTTAAACTCCTTTAGTTTTGTTTCTATCAAGTGGATGGAAAAGTCAAACTGCTTCAATTCCCACATTAAACTTTTTGCTCTATCCACCCAATGAGATTTCCAAACGCGGCCTAGGTCTCTGGGATAAAACATGTGCGATTGCCACCTTTTTATTTTAGTTTTATTTTTTATTGTTATTTTTTTAAATGGATTTGGTTAAGTTAATCCCCCGTATTATGAGCAGAAATGAATGTTGAAAAGCATAGTACTTTAGATATAGAAAGAAAGTCACGTGGGTACTGGGTAGATACTTTCTCCAATTCTTGCTTTGTAAGAATTCTGGAATACACATTAATATCTTTTGAAGCAATTCTAATTAGGGTTCGGCAATGGTAGGGATGTTTCACTGTATACTACTCTTTTGTAATTATATGATTAAAGTTATAATATGCTTTGGGAGGGGTAAAGAGCCTTAACTGTGACTACACCCCAAATTCGAATTAGTCGGGGCCCAATGCGGTCGCCGGAAATTAGATGGTTTAAACCAAAAAAGTTATAATACGTATTTTTATTATTTATCACTTTAATCGAGTAATTATGAAAAAATATTTCATGGTAAAACGTTTCCAACATAATCATTGCCTTTTGATTAATAAAACTTCATCAGTTGTTTTTATGACTTTTTTTTAATAAACATATATTTAAAAACTCGCAAATAGAAATGTAAAAATAGGCATTTTTCTTCAATAAGAGATGATAAATCATAAAACTATTTCCTAAAATAATAGAAAGAAATAAGAAGAAAAAAAAATAAATGGGGTTATTATTTTAAAGGTGTTTTTGATGATATTAAACATCCGATAAAATTAAAGACTCTCAAAATGAATAAATTGAAAAAAAAAAAATCATTAGGGTTTCCCATTGGACGGGCATGTGAAATAATCTTGATTTACTTCTTCGTAATAAACATGATAAAAAGCTGAAACAAAATCTAGCACAGGCTACTTGTACCTACCAAAATATTTCAGCTAGTTACGTTAAGATTTTAAGAAAATTAATCACGAATGCGACAAGATTTGGATTAAATCATATCTCGTCATCATCAAGAAGGACAATGCAAAATTACGAAGAAATTTTTCAAAGCCATAGAGTGGGAAGGAAATAAATTTTGATTACAGATTCATTGATTATTGGGTCCTCGGTGATCCTCTTTACAATTTGATCTTCACTATAAACAGAAGTATCAGAACACAATATTGTTGGTGTAGTTCCTCTCAAGTTTCAATTCTTCTACTAAAAAAATTTAAGTTTTTCGTTACACTCTTTATCAATAACTACTAAATTTATTTTCTTAATCCGCAACTTATAACATCATGTTTATAATGTATAAAAATTTGTTATGTAAACCAAATATATACACACACACATACTAGAGACTTTTTTTAATCGAAATTAATTGAAAACCATTGTGAAATAAAATCAGTGACAACCAAGTATACATGGGATTGAGATATCGACAAATAACAACGTCGTCAATATCACTTTTTCCAAGTACTTCTATAATCGAAGGAAAATTTTGATCCTAAAGAGAATTTTGATCTTAAAGAGCTTGGCGTGGGTGGACTGATTTGGTATTAATAAGCGTTCCCCGGTCAAGGAAGGGAGCAAATTTAGAGTAGAGTTGAGTTTAATAATATTGTAATTTTGTTAATTTAAAGCAAATGATGATAAGATTGAGATTAAACAAATGCATGAACTAAGAATACAACCGAAAAGCCGGCATCGAATCTTCCACCCAATTGATCATCTCTTGCATTGACTAGGATTGCCCTTTCCCATTTCTAAATTCAAACTATCCATTATTTTAGGCATCATTTAGGGCCCTCTTCAGTTTTATTCTTTTTTTCTTTTCACTTCATGCTTTGATGGACGGCTGTTCTTTCAATCACTATTTTGATTTTTGCCATCACCACTCGTAGTTTATTGGGATTAGGCTTAAGCCATCCTGTCCCTCATCCGTCCATTTGCTTTTCAATACAGATTTTATTTTGTAAATCTTAATAAAGCAAAATTTGAAATCTCAAGTCCTTTTTCTTCATTTTATGATTAAAAAAGAAAACAGAGCGTCGATTGCTCTAGTTTTTTTTTTCTTTTTAGATAAACGATGTTATTTCTCATACATCGGGCCAATTTGGGATTGCTGAGTCTGATGAAATAAGCTGCTTGTGCTGTGTAAATTAAATAAGTTACTTATTAAAAAAATAGCTTGGTATTTAGTAAACTGTGTCGTTTTGGTTACTGTGAGTTTGAAAAGTATAGTACATGAGTTTGATAAATCTTATTATTAAAGTACTTTTGTATTATATAATGACCAAAATAGATATACTTTTATAATTGCCTTTTATTTTATGTTTAATAAATTGTTTAGACATATTTTTTTCTTAAATATGTAAAACTACAATAAAAAAACCCCATTAAGAAAAATGTGAAGAACTTCATAATCTGTTCCATAAAATATGATAAAATTTTATAATTTTACATAATATAAATAAAATAAAAAGTAATATGTATTACGTTCACAATAAACTTTTTACTATAAAATTCCTCAAATTTTCCATTTCTTGGGATCTAGAGCCATTAATATTGTGATACTAAATTGTGACGGTAATATCTAATGATTTATATTTAGGATTTATGAATAAGTAAGATATATTATCTTTTTATTAAAATATTAGGGTTATAATAGGTATTTTAAAAAGACATAGTAGTTTATTAAATAAGCTGCTTATTAAAAGCAATCATGTACATGCTTTTTAAAGCTACTGATGAAATGGAGGAAATTATGAGCTGCTTTTATAAAATTTACCGAACATTATTTTTATCAAAAATTATGAAATAAGCAGCTTATTAAATTTCAACCTCAATCCCAAACAGGACCAACATGTTATCCCACAGCTTTTGTAATCTTAAATGTGCAAATTTGCGCTTATGTACGTTCTCATCATAAATATGGAGTTAAAATAGTAAAAACATTGATTAAATATGGGTATTTATAGTATCTTTTAGGGTGTAAATAGCACCCAAAAAAAATGAAAAAAAAAACTCTTGTATTATGTGCTTTACTTTTCAAAATTACAACTTGTATATTTAATAATTCGATTGAGATCTTGTATTTAATTTTATAATTTAAAAGAATTGAACTGATGCTGGACCCATTGAACTGATTAATATCAATAAATTTACAACATGTCAAATGTCATTGGATGCAAACATTTTTCATATTTAGCATGATTATGTTTACTCTTTAGAAATCACTCGTAGCGTTTATTCCTTATCTTTATGAGTCATGGCCACATTTGAATGTGGAAGGCTAGAAGTAATGCGCTTATGTCTCGGTGCAATAATCCACCCTTTTGAAAGTGACTTCATATCTAAGACTCGGCTTTGGCATTTCACTATCATTCTTAAAGAAGATTAACGTTAGAAGTCGAGGTTTCACCCTTAAAAGGATAAAACATTTTCCCCTTATGGCTTATCCTGCTACTAGAGGTTGCCACAAGGATGGGATTGACTTATCAAGAGCCAGATGCAACTCTTCTTGCAAATCCCAAACAGCCACCACGCTTCATTACAATTCCACATTATTTTTTAAAATTTTATTCCCTTATTTGGGTATAACAACTTCACCCTTGATTAAACATACCATAGTTCTTTTAACAATAAGAAAAAAAAAAAAAACATGTGCGATATCATGAGTAACTTTTCACCTTGTAGCACACAATGTAATCTCATATTACATCATTATTTATTATTCATATTATTATTATTATAATTTAATTATTAAATTACAAATTTAATTATAGTTGGATAAAGGTATTGACAGAACATTCTATAGTATAGTTGAAATCCAGATTAAAATTCTACCGATAGCTAGAAAATAAATTTCACTTCCACAAGTAAAAAAGTCACTCAATTACTCACTTTAACAATGAACTAAGATAGTGTTTACTTGCTGGAGTGGGAGTGTGGAGTATGGATTCCTCCCACTCCATGTTTACTTACCTTAAAAAAGGGGAGAGTAGAAGTGGGAATCTGTGGATCCCACTCAATTTTGGAGTGGGGAGTGGGATTCCCACTCCCATGAGAGGAGGTGGGAGTGGGAATCCACTCCCCCCTCTTCCCATTTTATCCTTATAATTAAAATTAAAATAAATAAATAAAATTTAATAAAATAAATAATATCATATTTATTAAATTTAATAAAATAAAAATAAATAAATATTATATTTAAATTAATAATATTAAACATTAATTTTAATAAATATTAATTATTTATTTAATAATAATAAATATTTTATTCTAAAAAAATATTAATTTTGTACTATATTATCAATAATAATATTTCATTTGTGTTGCTATTATTAATAATTTTTATTCACATAATTTAAATTTAAATTAATAAAAAATTATGATTTACATAATTAAAGAATATTAGTAATTATTATTAATTTATAAATATAATAAAATATTTATTTTATTTTCCAAATATATTTTTTATTAATTTTTTAATTACAAATTATAATTCTGTACATAAGGATAAAATTATAATTTAAAACAATTTACTCTCAATCCAAGACAAAGTAAACAAATAATTGGGATTCTGATTGACAATCCATACTTTCATTTAGTCTAAGTAAACAACCCATTTCCACTCCCACTCCACAGTCCTAATCCAAGGATTCCCACTCCTCAAGATTCTCACTCCAATCCAAAAAGTAAACACAGCATAAGTGAGGAGGAGTCAATTGTTCTAAAAATTTATTTGAATTCAATTTATTCAAAAATTGTAAATATGTACATTTGAAATTTCTTATTTCTTATTGCTAACTTATACTGTGGGAAGTATTTTATGTTTGTCTGCTTAAATTATCTACGAAGCATGATTAGCTTTCCATGCTTTTACTCTTTACCTGAAGGTCCTTTTTCAGACAATGATATGTTAAAAGTCCATTACTTCTATTACAAAAGATTCTTTAACATTGCAAATCATGTCAACGATAAAGGAAAATTTGATGATGTCATGAAATTACGGCATGAATAATTTTTTAAAATATAATTTTTTAAAATTATACATAAAATTAGAATGAAAGATAAAATAAATTAATTAATAGAAGAGTGATAAGTTGGTGTTTTAAAATTACAAACAAACAAACACTTATAAGAATAACATAAATTTATAAATTAACATTAGGCATGGCATCATAAAATGATCTAGTTGTTAATTATTAAAAAAAATTAAAAATATACCTTAACATGACTTCTACATAATTTTAGTGAGAAAATATTTTATTCGTTTACATTGCATAAACAAAGAAAAAAAAATACTCATCAAGTAAAAACAAAAAATAAGATTTTATGAAAACAATTAGAATAAATTTTATTGAATTAGTTTAAGTATAAATTTTATATTCATTTTAGGACATTTATAATTTTTTTTCATTTTCTATCATCGTATTTGTTTACTACACAGGTTATTTAAGGAAAACTATTTATCTTGATGTGGATAATATTTTATGTAGTATGAAACTTTTCTCCTTACTTGTACTTAGAGACCATTTGGGTTTTGCTAATAAGGAGGTTAGAAACTTAGAATGATACAAAATCACCTCATCTTATTGCACCTTTGATAAATATTAAAGAATAGTTTTTCAAAATTCAATTTTAAAAATAAACTTTATTCTTAATAAAGTTTCACGTATGTTATCATATGCATGACATAAACCCAAAACTATTATTATTCAATTTAGAAACAAAATTAATAATTATATAAGGTAGTCAATATTAGAATGAGTTTTTATTTTTTTAATATATTAATTTATTTTACCATGTATTGACAATTTTTAGGTGTGATCTATAAAATATATGTTTATTTTACAATTAATATTGATCTATAAATTTTATATTATATTTATAAATTTTTGTTTCATTTACTAGTAATACACTAAGTTACTACTTTTCTATTAATTTACTTGTTTTATCTTCTATTTACAAGTCATATATTCCATTTACATAGTTTATATTTTATTTCACCATTATTAATCTAATATTTTTCTTTCATTTTTCCAAGTCTTTATTGTCTAAATATATATTTTAAGGACCAATTCGCTACTTCTATATTAACTTAATTGTTTTACCTTGCACATGCTATTCTTATGTGTGATTTCCAAAATTTATGTTTCATTTTATACCTAATGTGATTTACAAGTTTTATATTATTTTTTTAAAGTTTTTCACAAATCTTAAGGCCAATTCATCACCCATTTATTAATTAATTAATTTTACCTTCAATTTATAAGTTTTATATTCTATTTACTTAATTTATGTGTTATCTTGCATTTAATTTAATTTATAATTTTTACGCTACATTTGCAGCCTTTTTTTGTTTACTATTAATACACAAATTTACCACTTATCTTTTTTTTGTATAAGGCTTATGTTCCATTTACATAATTTATGTTTATTTTACACGTTATGTTGATTTACAAGCTTTATGTTACAATTGTAAGTTCTTGTTTTTTACCAATAATAATACAATAATTACTACTCCTATATTAATTTACTTAGTTTATATTCTATTTACAAGTCTTATGTTCCATTTATATAATTTATGTTTTATTTTTAGGGTTGAGGATTTTAACCAAACCCGATCGATCTATTTCGATCCGATCAATTCCAATTGATTGGGTTGGTATCTATTTTATTCGGATTGGACCACGGTTTATAAAAGTTGAACCCGAATGTCTTCGATTTGGAATCTATTTAAAAAATTGCAAACCGACTAAACATGACCAAACTAACTACACACACACAACAAATATAAAAGATTTTTTCAATTCAGAATTTTAAAGTACGGAAAAATTCGAGAAAATTTTAAAATCGTGCGGTTTTCAAATTTAATTTCATAATACTATCAAAACTCATGGTTTTAAAGTTTTTTCATATTTTCCTGCATTTTAAGCCACGTGTCGAGCTTTTATTAATTGCTTGCTAAAGTTACAATAGAATCATCTACACCCTATGGTTACCTATCTAAACCTAATTAAAATTAAAAAAACCCTATAAAAGTTAAAGATGTTGCCGCCATAAGCCATGCCTCTTTCCTCTATCGTATGTCAAGTTTCACCATTGTCCATCGTCTTCCTTCCGTCACCAACTTTTGTTCTTTTTCACTTCAGTTTTCTCCTTCTTCTTCTCTTTAGTTATGATTATTTTCCTTTCAATTACTTAGATTTCTTGTTTTTAATCTTTGGTTGGGTTGGTTGTTGTTTGATAGATATAGAGATGCTTTTTTCTGTCCAAACCAACGAACCCAAGCCAAACCGAGACGAAATTTCTGGTGCGGTTCGACTCAGTTTCTGTTCATGCTTAGACCAGCTACGTATTGAGAAAATCTCAACCCGATTGATTGAGTTCGGGTTCGGCTTGAGTTGAAACCAGCCAAACCCGACCTGTGCCCTTCCCTCAAATTATTTTACACTTACTACTTATAAATTTTATATTAATTTTAGAAGTCTTTTGTCTCATTACAATATTAATAAATTATGGCATCATAGAATAAATCACAACATAAATTCCTAATTCTTGGAATTATTCATACATTTGCCACACATCAAATTTAAGAACACAACATACTCCTAATTATTGCTGAGATAGATTTTAGAGCTATATCTATATATTATATGCTACATAGATAGATAGATAGTAATAATTGAAAAATTGGAAAAAAAAAAAAAAAGGTCAAACAACTGCTTATAACTTTTATGGGTTTTCAGCCACATTTTTTTCTCAGAAAGTTCAGAACTTTTTTCTCATGGCAATAATTTTTCTCATGTCTTTTGTCCCGGCAAATTTATTCACCTCTCCTGTAATTTTCATGCTGCCAAACTGAAAAGTGAAAACTACAAGGCATTGTTGTTTCTCATTCGCACAGTTTTTGTTGCCCACTTCAAAGGTGGATTGCGAAGAAATTGAAGCAGTGAATATTTCTGAGTCTTTTAAATAAGCTCTCAACTTTAACACCATCCTCAGCTGGAAAAGGCGATTCCCTCTTTTATTTCTCGACATTGACGGGGGCAAAAGTTGTAGCGTTTTCAATAACGTCCCCATTCTAATGATGTTGCTGCAACAACCAGTCTAGCAGGCTTACCCCCAACTAACATCTGTCGGTAAGAATTATTTAATGATGATAAATGTTTATTTAATTTTATATATTTTTTTTAAATTTTTTTAGTGTTGTTTGATTTTTTTAGTATAATTTTAAAGATTAAATAAATTATTTTATTTTTACTATAAAAATTTAAATTAAAAATTTTTAAGAGTAGAGATTATTATTTTTAAATATTAAAAATATTTTTTAATTCATCAACAATCTTATTTTATTTCTTTCGTAACATCATTTTAAAAACTTACGTATTAAAATTCTCATTGACAAAATTCTTTCATAAAAATTCAATTAATAAAAATTTTACTTAAATACGCTCTATTTGTAAAGGTACATTAAACGAAACCTAAAATTATTTATAAATTTTACAAACAGTGGCAGGTAAGCAAAACTCGATATCAATTTCAGGATTTACTTTTCAATCTCATGAATCGAAAAAGAAAAAAAAAAAAACTCAGTTTTCATTATTTTTTTTTTTTTGGACAATCTCAGTTTTCTTTAATTCCATTAAATAATAGAAAATAGAAATGTTGCTAAACAACTTTGGCCGCAATGACGAATAATTGCCATTTTTGTGCTTCTAGACACAGTACATGTTTTCATAAGGAACCTGATTCCGGGGTTCAACCACAAAGGCAGACTGATTACTTCATGTGGCAAGAATTTTTCATAATTCACTCTGACTCTGCGCTGAAATGTGCAGCTCCAACCCAAGTTGTCCCGGGTGAACTCCAAAATTGGTCAGGCATTTCAGATCGTTATACTCCAAGTCCCATCTGCTAAAAGCTAGATCATCGATTATTTGGAATAGTTCCTCTTGGGTCCAGGCGTATCAATCACTGTTAATTCCAACCTTTTTGGTTTTTTAAAAAATTTCTTTCCTCTTTCCTTTAGGAAAAACTAAAAAGGCATGCACAAATTCAATCAATTATGAAGCCTCATTTGCTTCTTCATGATGTCGGGCCCTGCCCGGCTTCCCATGAGAAATTGGAGACTTGTGTCACTTTGACTTCATTTTGATTTTGCAATCAATTTGGAAGATGAATGGGTGCTAGAACCTTCGAAATTGATTGAAAAAAGTGTATGGTTGTTGTCAAATGTGAATTATTCTCTGGCCGTGGGTTACGCTGTTGGGCTTTTGTAAACATTAAGGAGGGGGGGGGGGGGGGGGGAATAAAAAAGCAAAAAAAAAGAATAGGCCTTTTGACGCTCTTCAAAATTACCCTTTTTAATTGAAATTGCCCAAGTGACCAGAGGCAAATTAATTAATTTCTTATTATCAAGATTTTAGGATTTTTATGTGTTTTGTGAATAAAATTTTAAAAGAAATACTTGTTTATAGTGAAATTTTATGGGAAGGATAGCTAATTTTAACGTATAGATTTGTATTGTATAAATTAAATTGGAGTATTTTAGAAAATAAAATTCAAAAGGAGTGCTGTAAGGATTTCGAGGGGTGTTAAAAGCTCGGCTAAAATTCTTGAACCTTACTATTTATAGGCTTAGCAAGCTGTACATCTATACGACTTCATTTTATTCACGAGTGTTTCTATAATCATTCCATAAATATTCTAATCAGACTATTGTTAACTTGAATTTATATGGACCGTTTTTAAAAGAGCAGAGCTCCTAACAGCCAATGAACACTCTTGTGAAATCCACGTGTTACATTTATCCCATGTTTCATTGGAAGAAATAGTACGAGAGGAGAGGAATGGAAAAAAAATAGTGGGAGAGATAATTAGTGAAAAAAAGAGTCAAACTTATTTTCATTGTTTGGTTAGACACATAATTCATCTGTCACCCCTTATTTATTTTCCCTTTCCTTCTTTCCTCTCCTCTCCTTTCCTCTTTTCAAACCAAACATGCCAAGCAATTCCTTTAATCAAAATTATAGAAAAGGACGAAATATTTAATCGAGTTTTAATTAAATTCAAATATCATATAAAAATAATTAATTACATTTTTAATATATCTTTTCATTATAAAAATCAATCATTACATTATTTAATTCTTCATTTTTTCAAAATAATTTTGAGTTTATGAAAAATTAATTATATCAGATATTAAAAATCAATCATTGCATTATTTAATTCTTCATTTTTTCAAAATAATTTTGAGTTTATGAAAAATTAATTATATCAGATATTAAAAATCAATCATTGCATTATTTAATTCTTCATTTTTTCAAAATAATTTTGAGTTTATGAAAAATTAATTATATAAGATATTAAAAATTAAAGATAACAGGCTTCGTAATTTGGTGTAAAAACATTTTGATTTAATTAAATTCAATTTGTCATTTGGTGTAATTTTAACTAGTAATAGAACTGCTCCTTCAAGAAAAAAAAGGTAATAGAATTATGTTTACAAAATTAGGATTTTACAGGGACTTTAAAGGGGTGTGAAAAGCTTAACTCTCCTTAAAATAGATGCAACAGAAGACATGATGTGAAGCTGTAAACCAGAGAAAGGTAAGGTCGGAACTTTTCACACCCTCTTACAAAGTTACAATTCTTATAACTACACTTAAAATCTTATTTCCTAAAATATCATTAGTCTAATTTATAAAATACATATTATATGTTGAAATTAATCATCTTTTCATAAAATTTCATCTTAAAAAATATTTCTTTATTTGTAAAATTTATACAAATTCTAAAATCTTAATTATTTTCTTCATAACTCTAAATTCTTATATTTTTTTAAAAAATAATATTTTTTAATTAAAGTTTAAAGTATAAATATAAATTATGAAATAGTATGATTGTAAAAAGCTTATTAAAAGAATAATTTATTGAATTGTTCAATTGAACTCTCGTTTAAAATAAAGAATGAATTAATTTGTTTTGGTCATTTTAATAATTTCACGTAAACAATGGGTTTCTTTAGGAATTCTGCAAGGGTGTCAAAACAAAAAAGGCCTCGCTCGGTCGTTCCCGAAGGAACCCGTAACCCGCGTGACCCGGCCCGTCATACTCTCAACGGTGAACGCAGAACTCAGAAGCGTAAAAGAAAGAGAACAGCTAAAAGCCTAAAACACTGCGCAGGGTTTATCACCATCCACCCGCATCGCAAAAACCCTCTGTTTATAAAAAGTGAAAACCTCGTGCGAATCAACCGAATCGAGAGAGAACAAAATCGTTAGCCCCGGTATATCGACCATGGACCTTGACGACTTTGATGACCTCGACAAAGCTACACCGAGTCAGGTTCCCTCGCGAGTCTCCAGATTCTTGCCGAAATCTAGTAAACTGGTGCCAAAGCCTGAACCACCTCCTGAAAAAGCCGAGCCGCAACAACCGAAAAAACCGAAAACTGAAGATAATTTTCAGCAAACGACGTCTGTCAATCTCACGCCAAAGACCGAACCTTCAGTTTCCAACGGCGATGTGAAGTTGGAGAGTAAACCGGTACCTGAACCGGAAACGGAACCGAGAAAAGAAGAGCCGGTGGATTTAAACATGGACGAATTGCACTTGCAAGACGACGAAGATATGATTGTTCGCGAAATTGACGTGTTCTTTACTCCTTCAATTGATGCTGACTCCAAGGTTTTCTGTTGGTTATCTTTCGTCTTTGAATATGGAATTATTATTGTTCTTTTTTTTCATGTTGAGAATTATAGTGAAGTAATGAGTTATTTTCAGTTATATGTAATGCAATATCCTCTCAGACCCCTTTGGCGTCCGTATGAATTAGATGAAAGATGTGAAGAGGTTTGTGTTATGCTTCTTGAACTACAATTTCTTTTATATATATATAATTTAAATTTTGATCTTTTTTCATAATGGCTTTTGTGTTTGTTATGTATGTTGTTTTGTAGGTTAGAGTGAAACCTTCAACTTCAGAAGTAGAAATGGACTTGTCTATAGATGTTGATTCGAACAATTGGGACAGTGAAAAAGCAAGCCGCCTCAGCATGCCGAAGCAGGTAATAATAATTGTTGCCTATGTGAATCTTGAAACAAGGTTCAGTTTATGCATAGTGTAGGAAACTAAGGCCTGTTCAATTGTGACAAGACGTGAAATTTCCTGTGGTTTCCCTTTAGACTTTGTCGACTACATGGATGCCTCCTCAGGCAACTGGATATGCCATTGGTGTTCTCATAGGTAACAAGGTATGTTTGTTCCATTGTGCCATTTTTGTGTTCAATATGTCACCATGTTTTAGAAGACAGTTCATTTTTGCATTTAGGCTGCAAGTCTTATTTTAGCAGCATTGGCAATTTTTCTCATCATTGCTTATGAATCTTTGGAGTGATATTTCTATCAAAATTATGTATATTCATGAACAAGATTCCAAGGCAATTTAGAATTAACCCAGTCTGAGAATAGATTCGAAGCTCTTTGGACTTTGGTGCATGGGTTGAGGCAATTAAATTCATCTTTGTTGATTATTTCCAATTAAATTTTGGTTTCCGACATATTATTTGCTTAATGACCTGTGTGTGAATTAAGTTTATGATATTGTCTTGAAGCATCAGATTTCTGCTGCTTGGTACTGTTTATTACACAAATTTAAAAAAAATTGTGAAGTGTTGACAGAGACTTCTTTTAATTTGATTTTGCAGCTACACTTGAATCCTATTCATGCAGTTGTGCAGCTCCGAACATCAATGGGGTTTTTGAAATCTGGTGGCTCAAAACGGAAGAATAATGTTGCAAGCGAAATTCCTGTTAAATTAGAAGACTCTAATCAAGATAAATCTGTTGGTTCATCAAAGAAGCAGGTATTTTTCCTCTCTGTTGTATCATGCTCCAGATCTGCTGCATTTGAGATGGATCATACAAGCTCAGGGAGTTGGTGTTGATCATTTTGGGAGCAGCTCAAACAGGCCTAACCTAGAAATTAAGAGTCAGCATGTTCAGTTTTCCTTTATGGTAGAGTACTTTGTATGTAGCACTGGCTCTGGCTTGTGTAAAAGAATTAGTATCAAGTATCTCATCCTATTCCTTATCATGCCTTCCTTTGGAGGCCATTGCCTAATGCTAGTTCCACCGACAAAGACTTCATGGAAAACCTGGAAATGCTTTAATTTAAAGCATGTCTGCATAGTCGTTTCTCTGCTAGCCCCCCCCCCCCCAAAAAAAAAACTTAAGATCATTAATATTGTTTGTAATAGAGCAAGTGCTGTGGAATGATTCATCTAGCTAACTCCATTTTGCTAGTCCTAAAGCATTGTCAAGTGATAGATCCCTTCTGTTGGCTCCAATTCCTGACTGGCTATTAATATTTCTCTATCCATATTCTCATTACATCTTATCAAAATTTACTAATAGATTAACATTACAATTCTTGAGATCCAAGTCTTATTAATTTCGGCTGTGCAGAACAAGCGGATGGGATCTATTGAGCAAAGATCAAATGAAGAAGAGGTATGAGAATTAGTTATACAGTGTTGCTGACTCGTGATTTTCTGGAGTATTTTGTCAGTATATATTTTATTTTTTTCAATTAAGATCTCTTCTTCTTCTTCTTCTATTTTCTAATATTCTTTAACTTTTTTATTACAGTGTTGGGTACCACTAAAGTACCACGGTTCAAAGAGTGATTTCTCTGCTAGATATCTGCAGAGAATGTTGGTGGAAGAAAATTCTCCTATACATTTCACAATGAACCCGTATGTAATTTTTATTGCCACTTCAGCCAAAATCTTTGCTTGTGTTTTGCAATCTCTATGATTTGAGTCGTGAAATGAGCTAATTTTACAATATTTTTACATTCATGCTTATTTGAAGGTATGATTATGTTAGCTCCTTGTGTCCTGGAGCTGGCAGCAATAACACTAAATCCAAGGGCCCTTCAAGAAGGTATGAGTCACTAGTCTTCTAACTTTTTAATATCTGTGTGCTCTGGCGTTATGCTAATTTAGCTATAGTGCACCACATCATGTATATTGTAGTTTGTGTTAGTGGTATAGCTGTTGTGCGCCATGTGTATGTATATTTGTCGTTATGTAAAAACATCGATGTCTTGTACCCCCAAGGCCTCGTGTTATCTAGCTGGGACTTCATATCCAATGGGTCGTTTGATCAGAGCTTGTGAGGTTGGCCAATAGCCTCCAAATGTGGAATTTGGTGCACATGCCAAGATATTTCTGAATTTCTGAGAAATTCCTTCCACTGGCTTATATTATATACATTGATCGCTAAATAGCCTTGTGAATGATGACTTGAATTTTATTTTCAATTGATCTTGGCTGTTTCCATCCTATGTAGTTGTGTAAACCAATGATTTACGTATTTTCCGACTCGATTCCCCACTCCTCATTTAGGTGTTTTATTAATTATGTATTATTTGATGTTGTTTTTAGGTTCTTGCTTTCTATGCCACTGGAAGAACGCTTTAAGAAATTGCTTTGTGAGGTTAGTCAAAACTTGGGGTGAAAATATGAATTTGTGCTGGAAGTTGCTGCTGGCCTAACATATTGAATGAATTTTTATTCTGTTTCTACTTTTACATGTGTTTGTGTATATGTTGTGGATATCTGGAAAGCATCTATGTGTATATCACTTGTGTTTTGAGTTCAACTTTACTAATTCTCTCAAACCTTTATCCATTGTTCTTGTCCTATGGGGAAAACATTGATACCAGACAAGTGGGTGAAAATTTGTATTTTTTTGGACTATGCAGTTGATTAGAAAATTTTAAGGTTAGTATAGTTTGGATTGTTGACAAAATTTTTCCTATACTTTTTAAAACTCTCTTTTGTGAGGTCATTGCAAGGTTAGACAGCAGATTGAGATCTGATCAATTTTGGACATCCAATTATAAATTCATTGTGTAAGCATCGACCCCAGTTCTTTGCATGCGGTACATGGGAAGAGTGCAGGCAGTGGGCGCCACTTAAAAAGAAACAAAGAAGATTATTAGCAATGTTGTCTTTATTTCTCCCTTGGGATAAATGAATTTCTTAATATTTTCAAGCTTTATACAATATTTGCAAAAACACTGTAAATTGCCACTTGAAGCTAGGTCATGCATAGGCCTTTAAACCTGCCGGATATTAATCAAACATCAGGGCATATGAATAATGTACCCTTAAAACTTTTCCTTGTGCTGAAGAATCAAATAGCATAGTAGTTGTTATGTTGGAATATGAGAGTTGATTGTCTGTTTTCTCGATATAATTTTTTTTTCTTCTTTTTTAGTTGAAAATTGTTTTATTCATTATTTATTTGTATATTTATTTTTAAAAAGAAAAACCCTTAGAGGTTTGGTAGAACATAATTTTAGTAGTTAATTCTTCTTAAATTAACTGTATGATTTTTTTTTTCCCATGTTGACTAACTTGGCATTTTCATAATTTAATAGGGAGAACCAGTTCAACGTTTTAGCACTCTTATGCATTTTGCTCCCAATGACACTGTTGAAGATGTTATAGGAGTCCTTCACAAAAATGGACTTTTAGTGCAAGGCCTCTGGGCTCCGAGAAGTCCTTTGCTTTTCAACAATGACAAAATGAAATGTTTAGCAAGAGATTATGTGCTTCTTTCATTTAGCAAGAATTCGGTGGTCAAGTTTCAACATTTATCTGTCAGTCCAAAGCTCAGAGATCATATAAAATGCTTTCTCAATATATTTGCTGTTGAAAGGCCTGACTTCAAGGATTGGAAGTTTAGGCAGCAGACTGATTTGTCATTTATAAAAGAGCACCCTAATATTGTTATTAAGCAGGAACAAGTTTGGGCAGCTGCAGAGAAACAAATAACTGATGTTATAAATAAATTGGGAAAAAGTGGATCTACTTTGAGGAATGATGCTGGAAAATCTGCCATGGTTAATAAGCATTTAAAAGCAATAAATTCTAGTAATGGCCCAAGTGGAGCACTTACTGGCAACAAGAACTTATCAAATGAAAGTCGAGAAGCTTTACCAAAGGCCTTGCAGAAACTTTTTCAGATTCACAAGGTTTGCAGGTATGATTTTTGAAGCTTTTGTTATTAATTAGAATTTCTTAGAACCTTGGTTCTCTTTGGTGATTACTAACGTATGTTCTGGGAAATTTCCAGTATACTATTTACTTTTAGAAGTTTTTTATTTTTAAAATTATTTGATACCTTATAAAAGCTAATAAATACTTTCTTGTAATTTCTAAATTGCGGCTCATTTTGACTAATTGACATGTTCTATCAAAACATTTTCCAGCAAAGATGTTTCTCTGGTGTACAATGTGTTTGAACTGCTTTTTAACAATATCCTTTTTGTTTTTTTTCAAGTTTTCCCAGTCGTTGTGACGTACATTTCTGGCAGTTTGTGGGGAGGGGGAGGGTGGCAGTGTAGGTCATGGACAGATATTACGGTTGTAATTGGTTCTTTGCTGGGTGTTAGTGGTGGTACATATTGGTAGTTTGGTTCTGGTTATAATGAAAGTAGTGATTTTAAAAAATAAATGTTGAGTTTAGGGTAGAATTTGTACAAGAGTTCTAGTTTCTCAATAGTTAGAGAAAATATTGCTTTAGATAGGATGAAATAACCCAACTAGCTTGGATTGGGATTTAATTGAGTTGATTTGAATTTTGTAATTCAGTTTTTCCAGTAAATACATATATTTTGGTTGAGAAGCCATTAGCATTAATTTAATTTGCTGAATATCCAGTGTTAATCAATCAATACTTGGGCAAATGTCTTCGTTTTTGTAGAGTTAGACAGAGAATGCTCCTTTTGTCAGTTCATCTTAATATGTTGTGTCTTTTTTTTTGGCAGCTTGCCGTTGATTAAGCAAGGTTTGCGAGATTTGGCCATCTCCCAATCTACTCTTCCAAAGGCAGATGCTAGAATGACTGTACTTGCAGCAGAGATTGTTGACTCTAGTTTTGTTGACACTCAAGAATTTGCTGAAGTCATAAGTCAAGTTGCAACTAACATTCATGGTTTCTATGTTTCAAAATCATCAGAGGATCCACAACATGGTCCATTGAGGTTAAATTTACTCATTGGTTGACTAAGTCTAATGGTGGTGTTGTTCCTTCGTTTTTGCTTTAGGAATCTATGGATGAAATACTAATTGGTGTCTGGAATGCTAAATTGCTAATGCTTTAAAGCCATTCTCTCTTTTTCACAGAATTGTTCCATCTTTCAGGAAAGTTGTGACTGATCTTCTACTCGCTGGAGGGCCTGACGCCAAGCTGAAGAAGGCTGACGTTGTTGAAGCTGCCAGGCATGTTCTTAAGAGAGAAATTAGTAATGCAGAATACAGCAAGGTAAGTGATGTAGGACAACTCTGTCAGATTGGAAAACTAGGATTTGTGTATTTCATGCACCTATATTTTTTGTTTTTTCGTTTTTGTATTTTTGTATTTATTTATTATTATTTTTTTTTCTGAGAAGGATCTAAAGGGTTTAATGTCATAGGAATAATGTCTGGAGTAGTAGTTAGACCAAAGCAACAACTTAGGTAGTTGTTATTTTTCGTTTTCAAGGTCCTATATACTAGTCTTAACTGAAGCTATGCTGTTGTGCATGCAGGTCATGAGTGATATTTGTGAATCCAAAGGTTCTGCCTGGATCTTGAAAAAGCCAAAATGATTCACAAAAATGTTCCCAAAAGGAGAGGTTGCTATGTTACAGAATCTGTAACATACACACCCAATGGGAAGAGCACACATGTCCTGAGGAGAGAGAAAAACCATGCAAATGGGTGTGTATGGGAGTTGGCTGAAGCTGGAGGATCTGTAAGTTACAGATTCTGTAACTTAGCTGGGTACAAAGAAAGACCGATATGTTATCCCATAGGCAAGTTAGTACAGTTACTATACTGAACAAGTCAGAAGTCACAACATAGCGGTCCCAAATTTCAACATTCTTTTTCGAAACCCCAAAAAGATGCAAGTCATTCTGTTGCCAGGCAGTTGCTCCTTGCAACAGGATATGTAGGGTGATACGGTTCATTACCAACTACAAAAAATTGTATTTCGTATGTGAAATAGCCTAAACATGGGGTTTAAGTGACTCAGTACTGACAATTACAGATCTTTTTTTTTTCTTTTTTCAATGTAAAAATATGCTGGGATAGTTTGAAATTTTGGAATTATATTGCTAGTCATTCAATTTTTTAATGTCACACACGTCTGATAGATTGCTTGAAAGTGTGTGCTGATTGAAGGCCTGGTCATGCTAGTGGCCCAGATGCAGGGTTAGATTAATAGTTTGATGTTTCTTAGCTCGATTTATTTACAATCATTCATATTTTGCAATAATGCAATACGCTGGTCTCTTTCTTCGTGAAAGCTTTGTCTTCGTTACAATTTGCAATAATTTGGCCGCCTTCGCCTCTTTTAATAAGACTATGACTAAAAAAATGCATATAGCATCATAGAGAATTCTAAACTTTTTTTGGTTAATCCTAGAAGGTTTTTCAAAGATTCTACTGATTAAAATTTCAAAATAGGATTATTGCTAATTAATGTGACTCCTTTTGAGTAAAAAAATAGTATTTTTGACGGTAACTTTAAAGAGTAATTCTGTACTTGTAAAGTTGTGTTACAAATTGGCTCTTTAAAGAAAATGATGCGATATGAGTTATCTAATAATATATTATTTAGTGATAGGACGATGAAGTTAATTTTATTTAGAAAAATTTATATATCTAACTATTTTCACAAATTCATTATCAAAACCATCCATATAACAGATTTTCTTAACATAATAGCCACATACACTCAATTTGGATTAAATTATTCTTAAAACAAACATTAGTGCTACACATTCAAAACAACCAATGCACACGAGGGCAACCATTGCCACAACCCGCCCAAATCTCTTCACCTCCTGCGTCTCCTACATTGCCCGTCATATCCCCATCATCATAATTACAACATCACAACCCCCCATCATTGCAATCTTAACATCACAAGTCCCATCGTCAAAACCTGCATCAACAATGGGATGAGGACTAGCTTCAACTCAAAGTAATGCTCTCTCACACTATTACAATAAGTTCCAATTGATTGGTGGATTATTATTGATGGATGAACAACATTAGGATATATATGGGCATAAACAATTCAAAATTTTCTTAAGATTAATGTTTGTAAAATATGACACATTAGGTTTTTGTTAAAATGTTATTAAATTTTTTTTTTCAATTATCTTAATTAATTTGTTGAGCTTTTCTCCTAATTAGACACTCTTTAGTACCAAGAGAACTTCCTAAGATGAATTTTACACTTATTTCGTAATATTTTTTTTTTATATATATCTTAGCACTAGTTTCGGGTGGTTTGCGGGCGTTATGGTCATCGCCCTCATCAGTTGCGGACAATGGCTGTCCTTGCCCACCCGCATTGATAGTGTGCGATGCTGCGATCATTCGCATTAATTATTTTAGATTTGGTTAGTTTGTTTTAAAAGTAAAGTGTTTTAAATTGACATATGTGGCTATTATGGTAAAAAATTTAGTTTTATGATTAGTATTGACAATTAATTTATGAAGATAGCTAGATTAGAAAAGTTGCCTACTTATTTGACACTAATGGATTAACAACAGCTAACGTAAGCGATAAATCGATTGTGAGTAAAAAAAAAAAAAAAAAATTGCATTAAAACTTTGTCGTTTGCATAAAGCATTATTGAATTGGGAATCGCAAGAGGGAAACCGCGACTTACTACGAATTTCTTTTTTTTTACCACGCTGCCCATCGTACCAAAGCAAAGGCATTGACCGACGCGCTTTTTGGTTTTTTATAAAGAGGGAGAGGTTTTATTGGAAGCCCTAGAATTTTCAGCCCTCCTGAGTGAGAGCATCAGCCTCAGCCTCAAGTTCGCAGACAGGACAAATCTTGCCCGAGATAGATTGAAACCGAATACGAAACAAATCAATCAAAGCAAAACATGGCTGATTATGAAGTCAACGGCGAGGATGTCGATAACAACAACAACAACAACAATAATTACGAATATGGTTCCTCTCCACAGCCTCGTTCAGCTGATGATCACAGCGACTCTAAACCTCAGGTACTTCTACTCGTCGACTCCCGTACAAGTATTCGAATTCCTTAATTTGATAATCTATTAAAACCTTGTAAGTTTACTTTCAAAATTTGTTAGTAAAATTCTTCGGTCAAGCGTGCGATTTGATGAGGGTTTCTTTAGTTAGGGCTAGATTCTGATTTTGTTCCATTGGCTAGTGATTATTATTTATTTTTTTCTTTTCCTTTGATTTGAGATACTTAAGGAACTAATGCTCTAATTAGAAGTCCATTACTCCTTTAAAGTTAGGGTTTTAGAAAGCACTGAATGAAATTATGGATTATGCTTGCTAGTAACATGCAAGTTCAAATTAGCATATGGCATAAGGAATTTAGATGTGTTTGCTTTGTGTAAGATTATGCTGTGTAGGCTTCTACTAGCTTCTTACACTGGTGATTATGTTATCATGCTTAAATTTATTTACAATATTTAATATCCTCAGAGGTCGTGTTAGTGAGATGTGCAAGTATTCATCTTTTGACCACCTTATTTAAATGCAAGCACCTAATAATTGTCTATTAATTTCTTTTTCTGCTTGTTAATCTCACTGATTTGCATGCAGCATGGGTCTCGTGACTATGAAAGAGGGTCCTCAAGGAGTAGAGAAAAAGAAAAAGAAAAAGGGCGTGATAAGGACCGGGACCGGGACCGGGATCGGGATCGTACTCGTGAAAAGGATAGGGATAGGGAGAAAAGCAGGGACACGGACAGGGAGAAAAGCAGGGACATGGACAGGGAGAAAAGCAGGGACAGGGACAGGGATAGGGAAAAGGACAGAGAAAAAGATCGCCATCATAGAGATCGCCATAGGGAACGTAGTCGGGAACGCAGTGAGAGGAGGAGAGATAGGGATGACGATGATCACTACCGAAGCCGAGACTATGATAGGTAATTAAAGGCAAAGCAGTTCTTGTGCAACTGGGTTTTAATTCAGTTCCACTCTTCTTATTCTATCTTTTGTTTTGTTGTACAAGTAGATCTGTTTCTTAAATTGTTAATCGTGATTTGCTATGTTCAGAAGGAAAGATTATGATAGAGACAGAGAGGACAGGCACAAGCGGCGTTCTCGATCTCGTTCAATAGGTAGATCTGAGCACAGATCTAGGTCACGTTCTCGTTCACGGTCGAAGAGGTAGGTTATGGAAAACATCTCAAGTCTCTATGTAGAAACTATGATAGTGCATTTGCTTCCCTAAATCTCTTATGATTTTTGTGGGGGGGGGGGTAATTTTGTGATGTAAATTATTATTATTATTGTTTTCATTTTGTATATGCTTTAGAAGTTATAAAGAGTTGCGGGGATTATGTTGGTATATTGTGATGGAAGTAGGAATTTGTTACCCCCTTTTTTTGGAAGGATTTATTTATTGAAGTTTCAGTCCTGGTATGTTTATGAGATCTTTTGAGTCCGGTCGTATCTATTTTCACTTTTGGTATTTCTTTTTAAATGTTCTATTGGTCATTGGGGTGTGAATATGTGATGTGTTTCAGTTTACACAATGTTTGTTGTGATCTGTGATGGTACATAATTTTTATGCCTTTTGTCCTTGTTTGTAGTTAGTGGAATCTGCCACTTTCCAGTTGATTTTTTTTTAAATTTTTTTTTAATCTACTATATTAACTGTTTATACTTTCAGCAAGAGGATAAGTGGATTTGACATGGCACCCCCTGCTTCTGCAATGCTAGCTGCTGGTGCTGGTGCTGCAGCTGCAGGTATATGCTCCCTCCTACACACTTAACGTTGTTATTCCATTAACTGTCACTCTTTGGTTTTGGTTGATCTAGTAGTGTGGAAAGTTCGTATCAAATTACATGGTGTGATTTTGGTAAGCTTAAATTTTATTCTCTTACTTCTATATCATACAGCCTATTGAAGTTGTGGTCTTTGGATGGGCTCAACTGTTATTTTTGTTGTTTACTTGGTGAAATAATTCTGGAACTGAGAGAGTTTTTGGTTTTGTGTTGTGTTTGGTGTTTGTTTGTTTGTTTCTATGTCTTGTCATTGTTGTAAGAAGGCAATGTTGGGCTACTTGCCCCACTGTGCTGACAATGGGCGTGAGCCGACTTCTGTAGCTTTTATGTACAAGGAGGAATCATTGCACTGGTTTGATGGGTGTTCTTCGTCTTCAACCGGAAACTATTGCCATTTTTGGTAGTCTTGCAAATATTTCCTCCAAAACTTGTATATGATGTATTCCTTTGATCGTTATTGGTAAAAATATTGAGGGGTTAGGTCATGTTTAATTTGATGGGTTTGCTGGGAAAACGTGGCTGTGGCAGTCTTTTTTAGTATCTTAAATGCAGTAAATTGAGAGATCATTCATAATTGTGTTCTAATATGTATCTGCTTGATCTTTGCAGGTCAAATTCCTGGGGCTAATCCGGCAATCCCTGGAATGTTTCCGAACATGTTTCCTTTGGTGACTGGTCAGGTACTTCACCTAGTCTGATGCAAAGGTTTTTTTTTATTTTATTATTAGAATGCTTGTATTTGAGTTGATTAATTATCTGCTATTTTGTTATCATGCAGCAGTTTGGTGCTCTTCCTGTTATGCCAGTTCAGGCAATGACTCAGCAGGTTGGCAGAATCAGACATGCATTGTAGTTATTTTTATAAAAGTATTTTTAGATCTATTAACATCTCTCTCTGGTTTTAAATCTGCGTTCAGGCTACTAGGCATGCCCGCCGTGTCTATGTTGGAGGACTCCCCCCTACAGCAAATGAACAGGTTTAGACATAACCAAAATTTCATTGCCATTTTGTTTTACCATATTCTTCACACTGACTATTTATGATCTTCTTTAGTCTGTAGCAACTTTCTTTAGCCAGGTTATGGCAGCAATTGGAGGAAACACAGCTGGTCCAGGTATGACGATGTATTTTTATAAGTGCATAGCTAGACTACTTGACTTGTTTGCATAGTTGCTAAGTTCACTTTGTTGTGCTCAGGGGATGCTGTTGTCAATGTGTACATAAACCACGAAAAGAAGTTTGCCTTTGTGGAGATGAGATCTGTGGAGGAAGCCAGTAATGCTATGGCTTTAGATGGAATTATTTTTGAGGTATTTTCATATCTTTTGCATCTTAATAAAGAATGGGACTCAGGTTATTGCCTTGTAGTGCTTTGCAGCATTCTAGATTATATGTTTTCCGCTAACAATCTGTTGAATTTGCAGGGAGCCCCTGTGAAGGTGAGGAGACCCAGTGACTATAACCCATCTCTTGCTGCAACACTTGGTCCCAGCCAGCCCAATCCCAATCTTAACCTGGCTGCTGTTGGTCTAACACCTGGTTCCGCTGGTGGGCTTGAGGGTCCAGACCGCATTTTTGTCGGTGGGCTCCCCTATTACTTCACAGAAGCACAGATCAGGGAATTGTTGGAGTCTTTTGGGCCCCTGCGTGGTTTTGATCTAGTTAAAGATAGAGAAACTGGAAACTCAAAGGGCTATGCGTTTTGTGTTTACCAAGATCTTTCAGTTACAGATATAGCATGTGCTGCCTTGAATGGGATTAAAATGGGAGATAAGACTCTCACAGTTAGACGGGCGAACCAGGGTGCCAACCAACCTAAACCAGAGCAAGAGAGTGTATTATTGCATGCCCAGCAGCAGATTGCATTGCAGGTGAAGAACTCTTTTGTGGACATATTGTCAATATCAAATTATCCCCCTATCTCATCAAGTATATTTAAAGTTATTCTGATTATTACAGTTTTTAGTGTGTAGTATCAGGTGTGATCCTTTGGCTGATTTGTTGCAATTTTTGTTCTTCTGCAGAGGCTTATGTTACAACCTGGTTCAGTTCCTTCGAAGGTTGTGTGCTTAACTCAAGTAGTTTCTGCAGATGAGCTTAAAGATGATGAAGAGTATGAAGAAATTTTGGAAGATATGAGACAAGAAGGCGGAAAATTCGGTATCTAACTTGAACTTCTATGTTCCTTCTCTTCTTTTACCAGTGATGCTTCTTGGTTATCTATTAATTTCCTTTATTTTCTTTGTTTTGTGTATATGTCTGTTTTACAGCCTTTTGTAGTCCCACATTCTGCTATAAAGAATCGGGCCTAATATACACAGACAGAAGACTCCATAACCCTCAATTTGTTTATTTCTATATTCACTTGTGATTCGTTTTTTCTAACAATTGTTGAAGTTTTTGTCTATTCCAAAATTTTCACACGTGGTATGCAGGTACATTGGTGAATGTTATCATCCCGCGCCCAAATCCCAATGGCGAGCCATCACCAGGAGTTGGGAAGGTCAGTTTAATTAATGTACTGCCTTTTGCGCACTCCACATTTATCATACTTCACTGTAATAAATATCATGCAAAGTGCTAAATGTCGATGGAGTCATTCTGTCATATACATACCTGAACAAAAAATGTTAAATGTGAAACATAATGATGCACCTATTTTGGCTCAAAACATAATGTTGCTTCTTCTGCAGGTATTTGGTATTTCTTCCACTTCCCTTCCACACCCTCTCCCTTTGCGTTGCCATACCATTGTTGCACCCATGATTGATCCAAATTCTCTTGTTATATGCAGGTGTTCTTAGAATATGCAGATATTGATGGTGCTACAAAAGCTCGAACAGGGATGAACGGAAGAAAATTTGGTGGAAATCAAGTTGTTGCTGTATTTTATCCAGAGAACAAATTTGCCCAGGGGGATTATGAAGGCTAATAGTTGTTTTTCTAGCATTACTTGTGGAATTCTCTCCCCTGATGTTCTATCAAATAGATCTAGCTTTAGGGTACAGTGATGTTCTCGAGGAGAGCTTGCAGTGTTGGGTTTTTAGTTCTTAATTAATTCTTTTTTCTCAGAGGTCATAATGAATATAATTCTGTTTCCGAACTATAATGGATGACCCTGTTCTATAATCTATTGGTGTGCAAATACAATTTTGTTGGAAGATTTCTGCATTAGTTGTAATTTAAAATCAGCATCTCTAGTGTTTAGTGATACTTTCTTAGCTTTCTAAAAACTTTCTTCACCTGGAATGTTTCTGTGGCAAACTGGCATAAATGGTAAATGTACGTCGAGAACTGTATTAATTGGTTTTAACATATGCATTTCTTATGTTGGCAAAAATAAACTTTGGTTTAAATGACATCATGAGCGCATGAAATATGATTTTATTGGATTAAAGGTGGTTTCATTTGACGTCTGTTAAAAACACAGTGGAAATATTATAAAGTTCATGTACTGTGTTGTTTATAGGGTTGGTAATGGGACGTGATGGGATGAGATTTCTTAATTCTACTCCTGTCTCGTATATGTAAGTGGGATGAAAAAATGTTCTACTCTTGTTCTTATATTTTTTCTTGGGATAAAAATGTCTCGATAACGTCCCAAAAGAGATGGGATCTTTGGGGATCTCATCTCAATAAGAAAAATTATCATTTTTAGTCAGTAATGAAGCGGGATGAGACGAAATTTGTCAATCTCACTTCTGTTCTGTATATACAAGTGGGATAAAAAAAGTTTTACTCTCGTCCCTAAATTTTTTTGTGAGACAAAAATATGTCTGAATTCCGTCTTAAATGGGATGAGATCCTGTCATCTCATCAGAAAAAATTATCATCCCTAATTGTTTTCTTATTTATATCATTTTGTTTCATGTTAAAGCCAAGGTGCGGCTCATTGGTAAGGAACGACAGTTTTTATGTTGTGTTTACTTGCTGGAGTGGGAGTGAGGAGTGTGGATTCCTCCCACTCCAGCGTTTACTTACTTAAAATGGGGAGGGATGGGAAGTCCCACTCCGTGGGCCCCACCCATTTTTGGAGTGGGGAGTGGGAGTGGGACTCCCATTGGGGGAGGTGGGAGTGGGAATCCACTCCCACCTCTCCCATTTCTACCTTTTTTTTTATTTTATGTTTTATAATTAATAAAATAAATAATATTATATTATATTTATTTGAATAATAATATTATATTTATTTGAATAATAATATTATATTTATTTGAATAATAATATTATATTTATTTAAATAATAATATTATATTTAACTAAATAATAATTTACATTGATTCTAAGTTAAAATTATTTTAAAATAATATTATTATATTAATAGAGAATTAATAAATATAATATTATTATATTTATTTTAAAAATAATAGTACTATATTTATTTAATAATAATAATAATAAATACTTTATTCTAATAAAATATTAATTTTGTACTAAATAATATTATATAATTATTTTATATAATAATAAATTTAATATAATTATATTAAATAAAATAAAATAACATTTCATTTTATATTAAAATTAAAATTAATAATTTATTGTTCATAATTAAGAATATTAATAATTATAATAAATTTACAAATATAATAAAATAAATATTATTCATTAAATATATTTTTTATTAGTTTTGTAATTAAAAACTATAATTCTTTAAATAAGGATAAAATTGTAATTTGAAACTATTTACTCCCAATCCAAGACAAAGTAAACACATAAATTGGATTCTGATCTCCATTCCATGCTTCTATTCCAGTGTAAGTAAACAACCTACTCCCACTCCCACTCCCACTCCACACTCCCAATCCTAGGATTCCCACTCCTCAGGATTCCCACTCCTCAGGATTCTCAATCCAATCCAAAAAATAAACGCTACCTTAGAGTTCGGACCCTGAGTTCAAGTGGAAACTTGAATTATAAGTAAACCATTTACATGAATATTATTCGTAAATATTAGATTTTACCCGTAATATCTTCAAATGATGATTAGATATTTAGTAGCGATTCTGTCACGTCACCATGTGACTTCATGTTTTTATATTAATTAATAATTGATAATACATAACAATGGGTGGATTGCATATACAAATACCTCCTCTCCTCTTAAAATTAAAACAATAATGGAGCGTTCATATTATAATTTGATGGTTTTATAATGATTAATAATTTATAATAGATAACAATGGGTGGATTACATGTCCATATACCCGGTCTCCTCTTAGAAATAAACACTAATTGTGCGTTTATTTTTTGGATTAAGAAATCAAAATTTAAAATTAAAATAATTAATAGTGTTTGCTTCATAAAATAAGGGTGGAAATAGGAATTATTTGGATGGGTTTACAGTAAAATAAGATTAGGAAATGAGAGTTTGATTCTCAAAGGTTGGAAATGAGAATTCCATTAATGTCATTATTATTGTTATTGATATTATTAAATTTTATTATTACTATTCAAATTTATGAATTAATTATTATTATTATTATATAAAAATAATAATAAATAGAACAATGAACAAAAAATATTTTAGTATCTTAAAATAATTTATTTTATTTTAAAATAAAATTAACACATTAATAAAAATATAATTTGTTTTAAATCTGATTTTTATAACTTAAGTATACACTTATTTTAATTCTTGCTCTTTATTCTGATTTTAATCCATTCCAACTAAACCACTATAAAACCTCGACACAGGCTATGTAGTTTCTCATCTTCCGTCTAAAACCCTGAAAGGAAATGACCTCTCTCCGCCATATTCGCCGCCTTTGCACCGCCACCACCGCCGCCGGCAGCAGTACAACGGCATCCTCAATATCAGTATCCAAAGCCAAATCGAAGCTTCGTTCAGAATTCGACCCTGACAAAGCCCTAGAAATCTACTCGTCCGTTTCCAAACACTACGCGTCTCCAGTCTCCTCTCGCTACGCCCAAGACTTAACTGTTCGTCGTCTCGCCAAATCTAAGCGTTTCTCCGACATCGAAACCCTAATTGAATCCCACAAAAATGACCCCAAGATCACCCAAGAACCTTACTTGTGCAATCTCATTCGATCCTACGGTCAAGCTGGCATGTTTGACCACGCCATGAGAACCTTTGACCAAATGGATGAATTGGGCACACCTAGATCGGTAATTTCTTTTAATGCCTTGTTATTTGCTTGTACTCGGTCCAGGCTTTACGATAAAGTTCCTATTTTGTTTGATGAAATTCCAAAAAAATATAATCTTTCGCCGGATAAGATATCGTATGGCCTTTTGTTAAAATCCCATTGTGATTCTGGGTCGTCTGATAAGGCTTTGGAGTTATTGAATGAGATGGAGAATAAAGGTGTTGAAGTGACCACTGTTACTTACACAACAGTGTTGAATTGTTTATATAAGCAAGGGAATGCTGAAGAGGCTGAGAGATTGTGGAGTGAGATGGAGAAAAAGGGTGTTGACTTGGATGTTGCGGCTTATAATGTGAGGATCACCAATACTTATGGTGGTGATCCTGAGAGATTGAAGGAGTTGATTGATGAGATGCGTGATGCGGGGTTGAAACCGGACACCATCAGTTATAACTTTCTCATGACTTGTTATTGTAAAAATGAGATGATGGATGAAGCTAAGAAGGTGTACGAGGGATTGGAGGAAAATGGGTGTAGTCCAAATGCTACGACTTTTAGGACTTGGATATATCATCTGTGTGGAAGTGGGAATTTTGATAAGGCGTATAAGGTGTTTAAGGAAAGTGTGATGGTGCATAAGATTCCTGATTTTAATACGGTGAAGCTTTTGGTGGAAGGGTTGGTGAAGAAAAAGAAGATTAAGGAGGCCAAAGGAGTGATTCGGACTATTAAAAAGAAGTTCCCTCCTAATGTTTTAAGAGCTTGGAAGAAAGTTGAGGAGGAGCTGGGGTTGGTTCCTGCTCCTGCTGTTGGTGATGGTCAAAAAGCCAGGGTTTAAGCATTGATGGAACTTCTGTTACTGGGAGATTAGGTTATCTGAATTTTGATTGTTAATTAATCATTTGAATGTTGGATGCGAAGCAATTAAATTTGATTGAATTATTTTAAACGCGATGTTAGGTTTGCAAATTCAGCCGCGGAGGCTAATGTCGAGCTTGATTGAGGTTAATTATATATAAGCGTCCTATAACTTAAATGAAATCTGTAAGTTGAACCACTATATATTAAGTATAAAAGTTTCAATTCCTCTGCATAATTTCTAATGTTTCTCTTTTCTACTTTGTTCTTTTTTCGTTTCGCAGCTTCAGCTTTGTTTTGAAATTCGGTGGGAGCTTAATATATATAAATATAACCGTAGAAATGAGCTAGATAATTATTATGTCCAAGTGCTGGTGGTATTTTTCTGGCATTTTATTGGTTTCCATGGCTGTCTTTGCTCGTTAAATATTGACAATTTAACATCGGTTATCAAGTTCGCCATAACTGAAATGTTTACAGTTCACTTGGCAAAAATAGTCACTTAGTTTAAACTTTTGTAGAAGCATGACTTGGGAGTGGGGACCAACTCTCAATTTTTGCTTTTCACGACAGGAGGAGCTACTCATTTATTTTATAGCTGAATTTTCTAAAAGCCATTGGACACTCAATTGTTTAAACATGTTTATCTCATAAGAAATTATTTTATATGTGCATGGTTCAAACTTCAACCTAGAACTGTGATGCATAAACACCTACCTAGTGCCATGCACATATTTGTTTGTGGATGATGGGTTCGGTACTTCGGTTCAATTCAATCTCTCTGTCTTCATTACTTTTACTATTATTTTCTACCCTTATTTCAAGTTGAAAATAGATCACATTGATCAGTCGTTACGTAAACCGATTAAATAACTGGATAATAATTCAGGATTATATTGGTTAATTGGTTTTTCAGGCTTATTAGATACTTTGTGACGCAAGCAATTATGATTTTATTCCAAAATAAATTATGGGCGGCTAAAAGTCAACCGAAGTCAAAGAGAGACGGGAACCAGAGATTTTGGGCGAAAAGCGGGTAGGGGGGAAAAAAGAAAAGAAATGGGTGTTAGGAGAAATGAATAGGGGTGCTGATAGATAAAGCTAGGTTTCTAACATTGAAAGCCCAATGAAGGCATCGTGACCAAAAAGAAGGAAAAACCCACCCCCGAATGTCAATCTTCCTTTGTTGCTCCACTTCCATGATCCATCCAAGGGAGGGCGGTGGTAATTGGTAAATGAATAAATAAATACAAGGAAACCACAGGGAGAGCGCGGCAAGTAGAAGAAGAAGAAGTAATAACGAGTAAAAGGCATGACCACTCGAATCGCTCCTGGAGTTGGGGCCAATTTGCTGGGCCAACACTCCGCCGAGAGAAATCAAGATGCCACAGCTTATGTCGGCAATCTCGATCCCCAGGTACCCTTTTCTTTCTTTATTTTTTGCTTCTGTTCTTTCTATTTTCTTCTTCTGTTTTTTTTAATGATTTTTTTTTTCGTGTTACTAAATACCGTTTTTTTTTTTTTTTTCACTTTTGTTGTCTATTCACTATCTCTATCTCTTTCATTTGTAATTTCTTTTTTTCACTATTTTGTTCCCGTACTATTAACTTAGATTTGAAAGAGCATATGTTCTTAAACATTTAATAAACTCTTGTGTTTTTGTTTCTTTATATTCTTTCAGGTTACTGAGGAGCTACTTTGGGAGTTGTTTGTTCAAGCAGGTCCTGTTGGTATGTTCGGTCTCCCTTTATCCTAAAATTCCTTTTTTTTTTTTTTAATTAATTGCTCAATGCTATTATATGGCTTCCTCTTTTTATGTGTAGCTTTTCCCTTTCCCCTTTCAAATTGTTATATGTTTTGATTTTTCTTTCATTTCTGAGAGACACATTAGCACTCTAATTGAAGTTGGTTTGCTGCTTGACAGTATGAGTTTAGCTGTCACCATAGGAAATTACACTGACCATCAATCAAACTGATTTTGAAAGTTCAGCTGTGGTGTTCAGTGTGAACCCTGAACATGATTAAATAACGAAAACAAGATGATGAATTTGAAATTAAAACGCAGAAGTGCACTTCAGAGGAGAACATGATTTGAAAGTTGGTATTGTTTTGGCATAAATTCTTTTTGCAAAATAAGTCTTCGGTGTGAGCTTTCCTTGGAGATTTATATTGTTGTATTTATCTCTCTCTCTCTTTTTCCTGTTTCAGTTAATGTGTATGTTCCAAAAGATAGAGTGACAAACCTTCATCAAGGATACGGATTTGTAGAGTTCCGAAGTGAGGAAGATGCTGATTATGTAAGCGTTGCTCATGGGCTGTGGTCTAAGTCACTATAGTTGTCTCATTGCTTGTTGGATCACAGACTTTGGCATTGAGGTTCGGTTTTATTTTTTCAGCTTTTGATGAAAGATGTTTTCTTTTATGTATCAAATGTTCAGGCAATAAAGGTGCTGAATATGATAAAGCTTTATGGGAAGCCGATACGTGTGAATAAGGTATAAAGCTCTCTTTTTGCAGGCGATGACTTGCTCTATTTCTTTTGCTGGGTGTTGCGAAGATAATCACGATGTTTGTTTAATTTAAGTCTGTGCTACAGTCTTCTTTTTAAGTAGTGCTGTTTGTGATGTTAGTGGACTACCAATGGTGCTTAATTTTGATGTTCATTCGTTTAGGCATCCCAAGACAAAAAGAGCTTAGATGTGGGGGCAAACCTTTTTATTGGAAACCTTGACCCAGTAAGTTGCTTACGTTTTTTCAAAAGCATAAATATTTTCAAAAAATTAACTCATTTTAACTTTGTGAATTTCCTTGATGCACTTTTCAGGATGTGGATGAGAAACTACTATATGATACATTCAGTGCGTTTGGAGTCATTGTTACGAATCCCAAGGTAATGCCATCAACCCTTCTGTTTTAGTTCATTATGCAACGAAAGTTATATGTCCTATATATTGATATGTCAGTTTACAAGTTACTTTTGTGGACTTATAAAATAGTTGGCTGATTGTTTACTCATAAATTTTCATCCAGTTTTCCCTCTAAATTAGTATACATTTGCAGCATGCTATTCTGTATGTCAATGTGGGGGTTTTACAATGTTATATAGGTTAAAGTTCTGATCTGGTTATGATAAAAATGCAGAGGATTTTCTTTTGGTATATACTTGAAAGTTTTTGGATTCGATAATGCCAACTGAGCATTAATTTTCACCACCCAATGAAAGTTCTTGTTTCAGTGGTTAGCCAGACTAAAAATAAAGCAAATGCAGTGTTGTCATTATATGCCATCATTGGTTTTGAGCCGTGTTTGTACACATTAACAGCATAGATGCCTTATTTTTGTCCCTCTGAAGGGAACAGAATGGGAAACAAAAATAGCATGGCTAATAACTCTAATCTTTGATGTCATCCTTTCTTCATTGTCTAATCAACCAAATCTAATATTTCTGTGCATGTCATTCCCATGATAAAACATTTCATACAGACTTGCATAGAATGAATGGAAAGAGAATGTGCAGGATTTGTGTAGCCAATCTCAACTGTTGGAGTGTAGGCTCTTGTTATGTTAGGTTCCAATCTAAGTTACTAGCTCTGCTTGCATAAATAATTCCACAAGTTATCTGACGTAAGAGATCTATTCACACTACAAGAAATATGTGCTTGGCATCAATGCGTCAGTATGTTTTGGTACCAGCTCGAATGTGGACTAGTGATATGGTAAATGATTAAGCACCGTATACACCACCAACCACGCAACCAGAGCTGGTTGTTATGTTAGGTTGAGTGCTTGATTGTGATATCTTTTCATGGCTCATAATTGAAGGTTTGTAAATATTATAGTTTTTACTGTTTAGAAAATGTGTGGTTTTGGGGTTGATGTGTTCTGACATTGCCTTTTGAGTGGGTTTTGTCTCGTTAACAGTATGATGGGTATTTGGGTCTCTTTTATATGGTTTGAATCTGTTGCAAATGTTTATGATAGTTTGACATTGAAAATCTTTTTGAGCTATTTAATGATCATCTTCTGCAGGTTTTAATTTTGAACTGCTTAGGGTTATGTGATGATTTGATCTATTGGATGAATATATCATTTAGATGTGGGTTTTGAACTCAACCGTTCGTCATGGAGTGGCATAGGTAGTGGCTTAATCAAGGAGGAAAGAAAAAGTTTCTTATTTTGTCTTCTTTTGCACTGTTGAGGCTAATTAATTGTTATATTTTTCCTTCTAAAAGAAAGTCAAGTGATTGGAAAGGTGACTTTCTGGTTTGCTGTTAGAGTCTAATGTTTGGCATTTCACCTCTTCAGATTATGCGAGATCCTGACACTGGAAATTCTCGTGGTTTTGGTTTCATTAGCTATGATTCCTTTGAGGCATCCGATGCAGCTATTGAGGTATGCCCCTTTGACATGCTCTTTTGTAACAACCAGTGTTTCTTGAGAAATATCTGACATTCAATTGTTAAGGATCTATAGATGGAATGGTGGTTGTGTTTTAGACTTGAGTATACTAAAATCCAAGTTAAGGTCTGAGGAAGCTGGGTGGCAAGTGCTGAGCATATTTCAGTAGCATTAAATGTTGGTTATGTAGTACTGCATCTATTTTACATGGTTCATTTTATTTGTAGCCCAGGCCTTTGGGAAATTAATATTACAATCAGTATGATTCATGTAATAATATCAATTGTTAAGACACCGAACAAGCACCATGACTTGGATTCATCTATCTTGTTCAATTTTGAAGATGAGTATAATTAATTTCATCTATTGTTGCAGGCAATGAATGGCCAATACCTTTGCAACCGTCAAATTACTGTCTCATATGCATATAAGAAAGACACTAAAGGAGAGCGCCACGGTACTCCAGCAGGTAAGGCTTCATTCTTATTTTGCTGCTACTTTGTTGATCCTGTTTTGAGTTCTTACCACTAAATATGACCTGGTACCTTTATTTACTAGCACTGTGATGGTCTGCAGGGGCTGTGTTGCATAAGTGCTTATACATATAGAAGGAATTTGATTTGATTCATCTCATTTCTAACAAAATGAATTTTTGCTATCTGTTGATCCAGAGAGAATTTTGGCAGCAAACAATCCGAGTTCCCAGAAGAGTAGGCCCCACACTTTATTTGCGAGTGGACCTCCATCACTACAGAATGCTCCTCAGGCCAATGGTACTGTTGGTGGACCAGTGCCTCCACGCCCATATGCAAATGGTGCTGCTTCAGGCCCAATTCCACCTGTTCGACCACCACCACCACCGCCACAAGCTGCAGCATTCCCACCCATGCAAGTGGCTGGACAAGCCGCTTGGCAAGGTCAGCCACAGCATATAGGTCAAGGTGTTCCACAACCAGTCATGCCCCCACCTATGCAGTTCAGGCCACCACCAAATATGCCGCCGCCGCCGCCGCCTCAACTAGCTTCAGCTATGCAAAGACCCCCTCCACAACCAATGGGAATGGGTGCACAACCCCCGGTTTGGCGGCAGCCGCCACCACCTCCACAGCAATTGCTTGGAAGACCCCCAATGCCACATATGTCAATGCCGCCACCTCCGCCGCCCCAGGCCCCTCCGCCACCCCCATCAGGTTGAAGACCTAAAAGCTTTTTGTAACTTGGTGATTTTTTGACTAAAATTTGTTGATTGCTCATTGTAGAACTTCCTGTTTCTTCGTTAGATGAATACAAGTGATTGTATGCGTAGTAGATACGTTGGCATTGCGCATTTCAAATAACTAGTGATGATGATAACTGATTAGAGACGGGAATCTGTGCTAGTAACAGCCAAAATATTTGTTTGCTCTGTGTGCCCGACCATACACGCATGGGTTCGTGGTCCGATGTCGGGTTCGATAGATTTGAATAAGGCCACCAGCAGTTTCCAAGGGCCAGACTAAGTCTTTGGGCCAGTCGGCCTGGAAAATCTATCTATGTCAGTATGTCTATAGAAAGTAGAAACGTATACAACAACTTTTTCTCTAAATTGTCAACCTTGAGCAATTTTGGAATCGGACGACAGGACAATAAGGGCTGGAATCGCGTATCTGCTTGGGCGTTCAATTGGATCGCCTCGTTTCGATACTCGAATGGGCTGGGGCTGGAAACACGCATTAGCACTGCCACCATCCACTGCCAAATTAATGTTGCTTTTTAGTGAGATTCGATTCGCATTCATACGTTCGCTTATGTTCTCTGGTCACAAATGTCGGGCACGGTTGGCTCGGTTCTATCCAAGAGAAAGTCCCTATACCTTCTTGATACTCTCCCTCCACAAGTAGGGATTTCAAATTTTATTGGCTTGTGTCTGCTTAGAATGGATTGGATATCTTTTTATTGTTTTGCCAAGTGTGGATACGGTATGAGTACTGAATTCATCCTTCGTTTGTTTGGTTAAGGATTTTATTTTGCACTTGGTATCGGAACCCAGTCTTTGTTGTTCATTGCGGGTGCCATATATGTGTTGAAAATAAGAGGTTCAAAATTCGAACCTCGCTGATACGAGTTAAGAGGATATTGAGTTGTCTTCAAAATAGATAATTAAAAAAAAAAACTTTATTATTTTTAAGAATAAATCAAAAAAATTCTTGAAATGATAAATAAATTTGTACAAAATTTGAAGGAATAGACAACAATAATTATTTGCAAATCGATAATTAATAAATATTCAACCAATACTTGAGTATTAAAAAAATTAAAAGCATCTTCCAAATGCTCTTTAGATAATATTTAACTTATCATTTAAAAAGTCATCTTATCAATAAAGATTTCAAAAAACTCTTCAATTAATATTCTTTAAATGACAAACTCTAAGTTACAATACATGTATATTAGAGTTTGTCATTCCTCTTTAAATGAGATTCTCATTCTTTCTCTTCAATATTAAAGAGTGATTCGCTCTCTTCAAATAAATAGTACTAATATTATTTTTTTAACTCATCATTGTTAAAGAAAGAGAAATGTTATAATTACTATTATTTTTATGGAGGAAATTTTTTTATTAAAATAATTTAATTTTTTTAAGTCTCTTTTGGGAGAGGTTTTTCACTCTTTTTTTCTTTTTTTTTTAATGCATAGATAAGTAAATAGACATTTAAGGAATAAAATTAGAAGAATCTTTTGTGATGCTCTAAAAGTATCATAATTTTTATGAACTAGCCCTTTTTAAGTTCTTATCCACAAGTTACAGCTTTCAGTGCCCATTTAAAAAATGCTATAAATTTTTATAAATACTGCAAGCAACATCAGTGAGCCAAATAATGCTCTATTTGGAGAAATTCTACAATACATTTGATGTTCCATGTCATTTGATAATGTGGAACCACTAATCAATAATTTTTTTACATGTGTCAATCAATTTTTAATAATTAAAATTCAAACAATCCCCTCCCTTTCTCTTTCTTTGCTCTAGTTTCAAAAATTCTTCTTCTCTCTTCCAAATTCCAAGAAACATTAATTTATTAAAAGATATAAAAATAATAAATTGAATAAAATGGCAACAAAGAGCCTGATTTCATACTCCTTTCCATTTACAACTTCGTTCCCCAGCTAAAAAAAAAGCAACAAATTTTCTAATTAAGCTAGTGGCAGATTTTCTACGGGAATGGATTTGTGAATGGGAAGCAAAAGAAGCATCAAAACAAGATTATTTTTAGATTTGCAAAGTGAATTAAGGTTGGGGGTTGTCATATTTCAAACATTTGCAGAAGAGCATCAAAGCAAGATTACCTTGCAGGGCAATGAAGTTGTGAATGGAAACGAGGAGGAGGATGAAATTAGGCCTCTGCAGGCACTTTGTTCAATTTATTATTTTTATAATTTTTAAATAAATTAATGTTTCTTGGAATTTGGAGGAGAGAAGAATAATTTTTGAAACTAGAGAAGATAGAGAAAATGAAGGAATTGTTTGACTTTTAATAAGGTAAAGTTTAAAAATTAATTAAGACATGTAAAAAAATTATTGATTAGTGGTTCCACATCATCAGATGACATAGAACATCAAATGTATTATAGAATTTCTCCTCTATTTGATATTGAAATTGAGTAACTATAATTTTTTAAGGTATAGCACTAAATTATTTTAGTAAACATTAGTTATTGTAACTTAGAAGCTAAGATGATTTGATTCCATACTCGCATGATGAAAAATCTATTACATATATACTACTTTTATCAAAATTATTATTTAAAAGTCATACTTACTACACATTATTAGCTTTTATTTCATAATTTCAAATTTTTTTAACTGAAAAATACGGCACCTCAATACCAAATAAAGTCTAAGCTTCATTCAATTATGTTTACTACATATCCATGAAATAGCAAGTGTCACAGTTAATTTTCATATCTTTACTTAGTATACACCTAACTTACAATTACAAATGCTTTCGTGAATAAGATTGAATTAATACCAGAGATCAAAGAATGACTTAAAAGAAGAGCCAGGAGTTTTGAGGAAGGAAGAAGAATATCTAATCAATCACGTTAATCGAACCTTTATATGTGCTAAAGACTTATAATAATCACAATCCGGTACACAAAATTGAGGTTTCAAATGCAGCTTTGTACGGTACTTGCCCGAGTTTATATTTCCTGCATTGGAGATGTTTAGTTGACTTTTATCAGTGATTGCTTTAATTTGCAGCATATAATTTCTGTGATCTCTTATCATTAGTTATGTATCACAGCTCTTTCCCAGCTTGAAATAGTCATTATCATACAGGGTGTTGTTGAAATCAAGGCTTATCATACTTTAATGTTGGTTATATGTGTCTGTTCTAATGGAAATCTCTAAAGCTAACTGGCTAAGCGGTTTCCTGCCATTACCTTTGTCCTCTGTACCAAATAAAAGCTGATAATTGGGTTTGCCAAGCCCTAACTTTTCATCCCCACCAATCGTCAGAAATGCTTAAAAAATGTGCAAAAACGAAAGGTCTGAGGAACGTCCTAATTTGTATGTGCATACTATACTTGATCATGGATGTATTTATAAACCTAAAATGTACGCACCAATCATATATCAGAAGAACAATATGCATCAGCAGCATTAAAGAAAGGATTGTAACATAATGGAAACCAAAGTTTTCAATTGCTTTAGCATTAATTAGTTCAAAGTTTTCAATTGCTTAACTAATATGGTATGAAATGCATGTTATGTAAAAGCAATTTATCTCCATAAAGTCATAAACTGAGCTTACTCAAAATGAGAATGTTGGTCATGTGCAAGAACAATTATCAGAAACTCTTAATTTGTACCTTTTTTTTTTTCCCTTGAAAAGCTCTTAACTTGTAACTTGACGGCACTTGCAGGAAACAATAATATAGATACGGTAGAAATTATCAACATGAAATTGAAAATAAAGGACTGTATATATATATAACATTTAAAACATGCTATCTATAATTTAACAGAGAATATTCCTTTGTCGAATCCAACTAAATTTCTTCAACTTTTATTTCCTTTTTATCTTTAAAATTTCTCTGAAAGCTCCATACGCTGGCATCACTAAGTTTTGTGACTCGGCCACAACGTTTCGTCTTCTTCCTTGCACTCTAGACAGCAAACAAATATAAAAAGTTACTTTCAACTTGTAAATGCATGTGCAAAGTTAATTCCGGGGAACTATGAAGGCAAAAACATCAAAAACTTTATTTGCTTTATAAAGATCGGCAAGAATAGGAAAGTCACAGCCCCATTTTCTGCCATTAAATTTCTTATATTATCTCTATCATTTTTCCTTCTCGCGCTTTATGCTTCTACACCCTACAATATAAATACTGCTTCATACAAAAGCATTGATTTCTATAGACTTCTTTCAAAGTAATTTGCTTCTTCGTAGTGTATGTGAAACAACAATGAGCTCAAAAGCAAAGCGTTTTTGGACCCCTGGCCCTGTAATTGTTGGTGCCGGACCATCTGGTTTAGCAGCAGCAGCATGCCTTAAAGAGAGAGGAGTTCCTTCCTTGATTATTGAAAAAGAGAGCTGCCTGGCTTCTCTCTGGAAACTAAAGATATATGATCATCTTCAGCTTCACCTACCTAAAAAATTCTGCCAACTTCCTTATGTGCCATTCCCTCGTGAATATCCGGCATACCCCTCCGGACAACAATTCATAACTTACATGGAGGCTTATGCTAATCACTTTGAAATCGAACCCCTCTTAGGACAAGAGGTTCAATGGGCTAAGTATGATGCAGCCATGGGGCGCTGGCGGGTTAAAACTCATGAATATGAGTTCATGTGCCGATGGCTCATTGTAGCAACTGGTGAGAATGAAGTACCTGTGCTGCCTAAAATTGCTGGAATATCAGAATTCAGAGGAAGGTTACTTCACACCAGCACTTACAAGAATGGAGTTGAATTTAGAGCAAGTAAGGTTTTGGTAGTGGGTTGTGGCAACTCAGGCATGGAGATTAGTTTTGACTTATGTAAGAATGGTGCGCAAGTTTCTTTGGTTGTGAGAGATAAGGTAAAGATCCTTAAATTCATGCTCTTTTTCTTTGTTCTGTTCAATTTCTGAGTTACGCACACACGCATAGATATTATCTACTTCTGTCTCTTTTTAATTTTTTTCACCCCTTCTATTTGTGACTTCCTACTGTAGAACACACACTCACATATATATTAAAACATATGTTAGCATATAGATGTTACTGTTTCGGAAGTGTTACATTATATGTAACATCTAATAAACTTGCAACTTGATTTTATTTCTTCTTTAATCTTTTGATGTGAATAACTTTTTGCAGGTGCATATATTGCCTAAAAAAATCCTGGGAAGATCAAGCTTTGCTATTTCAGTGTGGCTGTTGAAATGGTTTCCAGTAGATGTTGTTGACAGGTTCCTTCTCTTCTGCTCAAGACTTGTTCTAGGAGATACTAAGCAAATTGGGATCCAAAGGCCTAAAATGGGACCGTTACAATGGAAGAATTCTGTTGGAAAAACCCCAGTCCTAGATGATGGAGCTTTTGCAAAAATCAAGTCTGGAGAAATCAAGGTCAACACTTTCAATACCTACTTTTTTATTAGGCTGTTTTGATGCGCTAAATCACTAAAAATCACAGTCCTTATACAAGCTACGATCAAATAACATAAGAATTCAATGAAAGGGACCAATATAAGCTCTTTTAAGTAAATAAAAGCCACCACTCAATTATGAGACGTTAGTTTAAAAGTTTTCTTAATTTGGAAACCTTGCCTGAATCAATATGCTATCAATTCTGTGCATGCTTTTACTCTATTGACTGAATTTGTCATGCCGAATTCAACTTGGATCACATAGGTGGTACCAGGTATTCAAAAATTCACAGCCAAAGGTGCAGAATTTGTGAACAGAACAGTAAAGGAATTCGATTCAATAATTCTAGCAACTGGTTATAGAAGCAACGTATCATCATGGCTCAAGGTACGATAATGTCTCCATAGATATATATGCATACCCTCTTTCTTATTTTGTTCGGGGATCATTCACTTTGTAATTTCAATACAGGAGGCAAGCTTATTCAACCAAAAGAATAATAATAATCCTCAAGACTCATATCCTAAAAATTGGAAAGGCAAGAATGGAGTCTACAGTGTAGGTTTTGCCAGGCAAGGTGTGTTGGGAATTTCAATGGATGCACACAAAGTAGCAGATGATATAGCAAGCCAATGGAACTCCGAGACAAGGCATTTGTGGCTTGATTCCTAAGTAATATCCAAACTACAATGTGTGCTTAGATTCTGTAATATGTATCTCAGAGATTGCTTAATTAATTCGTTTCTACGAGAGTGGGTTTTTACAGCCAAAAGCTCCAACACAGGGCAGGTATCAGTTTAGTATCCGTCAGGCCCACCACCTTCATGATTTATGTAATCAGGGAATGCTTATAGAAATTTACAGATAATAGAAGAGAAACAAAATTAAAGCTTGTAGAGCTGAATTGTGCGGCTGAAATTTTGTGCGTAATTGATCCCTTTTTACTTGAAAATGAGGTGTTTGTATCATGTCAATTGCAATATCCATCCCATTCAAAAGCATGCATATTTCAATTCAATTTTTCAGAGCAGAAATTAGTGAAAGAAAAATATCCTCTGCGATCATAAAATCCGCCCACATAAAAGTAAAGTCACCATCATCACTGTAATTAATAAATTGCTCCAAGTGTGCAGGCACTGATCCAAACAAAAATCTCTGGCTTGCAATACCAAACAAATCAATAGAATCATGAATCAGAACTCCACTAGATACCAAACCACGCTGGTCCCCTCTTCGAAAAAGATTGGCATTACATATCCGAAGCTCTGTGGTCCAGTACTCCAGTCCATCTAGTTCTGCTCCAAGGCCCACACTCCAGGCTTCAATGGGGTTCTTATTTGTCCTTTTCTACTGAGGTCAGAATCTACGGTCTATGCCCTGTGCCATTTTGTCGTTGGTGTTGATTCTTGAAAACTGGTATTCAATGGAACAACTGAGAAGATTTTAATTTTACCAAAACTTTGGGAAGTAATTATTATATTTACTAGGAATTTTAATCTCTTGAGAATGTGCATTGACCAAATATGAAACTCATTTATGAATATTGGTTCCTGAAAATCGTTAGTCCACTGCATTTTTCAAAGATTTAAGAATTAGCTCCAAAGTTGTGATAAAAAACTCTAGTACAATTTTTTTTGTTCTACTTTTGAGTCATTGAATATTACAATGGTGTGATGTAAGTTAAATTATAAGGTAACTTAACAATTTGTTTGGTTCTGCTTCTGGGTTATTGGATACTACAATAGTGCGATACACGTTAAATTGCAAGGCAACTTAATAACACCTCTAAATACGATATCCTATTAATGAAATCAGTTGTTATAAAACTTAAGTTGGTAGGGAAAACACTAACATTATTTTTTGTAATCAAGTCTCCAAAAGTACTAGCTTAAAAGAAAGAAAGAAAGAAAGAAAAAAGAAAAAGAAGAATAGTAAGTCTCACAGGTACTATATCTTTCCCTAATGTTTTTTTCTGGAATAGAATATAGCTGCTGATGGGAAAGTAAACAACGTATCCCATAATATATTGCTTGTTGTTTTCCAAATTGTAAATATATTACAGCTATACGGCCTTTTCTGCTACAAAAGCAAAAGCCTAGAAGTCTCCTCGTCTTCTGTGGGGCATGTGGCCGAGTCCAAACCCAGTGCTCCAAAGTCCAAAAGTTGCGTGCCGCACAGGCAAGTCTTTGATGTAGGAAAAGGGTATGAGTTCCAAACATGCCAATGAAATTGGGATCTTCGTTATTCATATACGAATATGTGAACAGCAGCAAGACAGCAGAAAGATGGAAGTGACAGTACAGTTATATGAAAAGAACCGTCATTTTATATGTTATAGTGTATTGTTGTATGTACAGAACTCATATCTTTTTCTTCTTGTTATTTTGCTGGCGCTTAAATAACAATACTCTTTTACACATATTTTCAGTAGTTTATACAAAAATTCAAAAAATAAAAGTTTACACAGTAAGTTGTTCGCGTATAGCTTGCCTAGCTGTACATCCTACAAAAATATCCGTTAACTTTTTTCCTTTTACCCAGTTTTCAAGTAATTTGAAACTCTTGAAATGTTCCATTAATTGAATGATGGTATATTTATCATGAAAAATGCTAAAAAAACCGAAGTCGGATAGAATTAACGTTAAACAAAGTCAGGTTACCGTGACAATCAATTATTTTTCAATTAACACGATAATCCCACTCTGGTGTATTAATTTTCTATTTAAAGCATCATTTAGTTCACGATTCGGTATCTCTTTATTTTTCTTCTGGTGAAAATCTCAATTTTTATTTTTCCGCTACAAAGTAAATGAAAACACATTTATCATTACTAACGCTACGATGCTGTAAAATAATGATATTTTGAGTCAAAAATGAAATTTGGGAGGTCAATGTTTGAAATGTTTTACTTGAGCTTTCTGATAAATAAATGAAATACTAACAAAAACACCTTCCCGTTTGATTAACACAAGGATCTTCTGCTATTTGGGTTGAAGGTATGTGGCAATACTTCGAATGGTAAATAGTAGAACCTTCCCGTTTGATTAACACAAGGTATGTGTGTGTCTATGAGACACGAGGCGTCGCATCCATGTGTCAAGAATTTACACTAGCATTGTGCATAATTAAGCCCTTACTGCAATAATGTGACAACGACACACAAAACTTCCGAAAATTGGGACCAGATTCCAAAGAGTGCAAAAATGCCGAGTCAAAGACGGCACTTAATCATTAATCTATGCCTTGTCGATTTTTTAATCGGGCAATTGACAAGTTTTAATCAAAGAGATTGTTATGTTATATGATTATGTGGCAGCCGTTAGATGAAATCTAATTCAATGATTATGAAAATATAAGACAATAAAATTATATTATTTTTTTAATCGTTAAATAAAATTCAACGACTGTTATATAATGATGTATCTTACATGATTATATAACATTACAAAAACCTTTAATCAAAACAAAACAATTTGGTTTTATTATAAACTGGGCATTCTGAAATAGTCAATGCTTTTAACACTCCAATAACTTTCTGTGGCTGTCCTATCACTCCAATTCGAATCAGTTTTCGCTGATTTTATTCAAAAAGCTTCAGTTGCGGTTTTTCAATCAAATTCAATTTTTGTTTCAGAACCCAACGAATGATGGCCGCCCGGAATCAATTTTCTCTTTCGCATTGTCAAGAAAATACAAGTTAACGTGGAAGACCGCAGTCCGCAAGTGCCCGAAGTGTTAAAGAGACAAGCAAAGTGACTGATTTCTTGTACTCTCAAGTCATGAAAAACTTTAATTGGAAGCTGTTCAAGAGGTTCGACATCTATGGGCGCTCAAAACAGACAATGTTGCCGGAAAACATACTTTAACTGAAAAAAAAAAGTCAAGAAAAATAAACTTTCAAAGGCATGTAACACTTTTGAGAATGAGATTGGACATTTATAGCTTAAAAGCTACAGTACTAAAGTGTTTAGTAAATACTAATTATTGTATTTTGTAAGTTATTTTGATATGATTTTTTATTTGTATAATAAAAAATTTATTATATCTTTAATTTTATCAAAATTATTATGTAAATTTTATATTTATTATATATTATTAATTTTTATTTGATAATTACAATTTTTTTTCCACAACAACTGTAGCTTAAGAGATACAATACTTCAATCACAAACGAGACCTTAGGTTGGAACATTAGATAGCATTAAAACATTGTTTTCATTAGAGTAATACTATCACACGTTAGGCTAAAAAAGTAAAAGAGATTTCACTGCATTAGAATTCAAATTTATGAAACTTTTACCGCACTATATAATCACATCTCCCCGAGGTTTCAACAGTATTGCATTAACTTCTAGTATATTATTACATTAAGTTTTATTAAATTAGTTTTGTTATTTGTTTATACAAATTATCATCTTGAAAATTAATGGTCGACAGCTAGAGCTGGCAAAATGGGTCATCGGGTCGTGTTCGTGTCGTGTCAGCTTCGTGTCGTGTCAAATTTATGTCGACCCAAACCCGACCCATTTAATAATCGTGTCAAAATATTGAGACCCAAACCCGACACGGAAAAATAATCGGGTTACCTAATAACCCGTTTAATATCTATATATTAAACAAAAGTTACATCAAATATTTACACTTTGTCATACATATGTATGCACATACATACATACATACATACATCCATACATACATATATAATTTATCAATATTATAAAATATACATATCTACTAAAATATTACATACACTATTGAGGTTTTAATTATATATATGTAAATAATATTATATATCAATAATATAAAATATACATGTCTACCAATATTTTATACATTTACACTATTAAAGTTCTAAATGTATTTAAAATTTTATAAATAAAATATTGTGTCTATATTCATCCTTTTAAAGAATAAAAACATCATCCTAATATTTGAGTTTTGATGACAAGAATCTATAAATTATTTTAAAATAGAAAATATAATCGGGTCATTAATCGGGTAAATGGGTCAAGAATTTTAACCTAACCCGACACGGAAAAAAGCCGTGTTGACCCGGACCCGACCCATTTAATAATCGTGTTAAATTCGACGACTCATACCCATTTATTAGTGTCGTGTTCGTGTCGAGTAATCGAGTCGTGTCAAATTTTGCCAGCTCTATCGACAGCAGTTGCTCCAAATCACCATTGTCGCCACCAACCACCGTTACCGGCTTACTGCCACCATTGGCCGCCGGATTAATGTGTCCGCTAGAGTTAATTTTGGTATGATTGGAATTCTTATCGACAGATTGTTGCAATGACACATATTCCATAAAAAACAAACCATCTAATTTCTGTAGATCTATGATCTTTGATTTGAAATTCAAAAGTTTGACTGTAAAGATACAGTAAACGGAAGCTTCATTACTGGTGAAACATGTACCGTCTGATGCTCTAATCGATGAGAATTCTAAAGATACAAAAAATAATGAAAAATAAAGCCTTACACTTATGCCGGCAATAGTTCATGATGGTCGGCGGTTGTTGTGGCAACCACTAGTGAATTATTTTTTAATAAATTTAGTTAATAATTTAAATGCAATTAACAGTATAAGGCTTTAAAACATTAATAAATAATAATATTAATTTTATATAGCCTTATAACATTAATAAATAATAATTTTAATTTGATATATATATATATATATATAAAAATTATTATTATAATAATAGAATAGAGCGTAACACCAGATATTTTATAACATTCATATAATACAATGTTAATGCAATATAATTTAATACAACGTATCATGTATTAAGTAAGATATATAATACATCATAACACAATACAGATTGCTAACACATCCTTATTACATGGAGACCACTTGGAGAATCTCCTGCTTCAACAAGGCACAGGTCGAAAGAATATGTTTTGAGGAGCAATAAACTAGAATCATTTCGATTCTCAATTTTAAATATCATATTAGTGCAATTCGAATTTATAAATATACTGATAGATGCTCATCATTATGAGTGGACATTTTCGGGTTCGGTTTGATTTTCAAGTGTACGGAACTGCTATTTGGAACTGATTAGTTCATGATTATTAGAACTAGCAAATATCAATTAAACCGAAAGTTCGATTTGATTCGTTTTCCAAAACATCCAGTAGTTTTAGAATCTTGTAATTCTAGTAGTCTAGTAATATTAACTAAGTTTTTTGTTCCTTTTTTTGGGGTAATGGCTCTGTTTGTTTTGCAAGAAAATGGCAGAGCGTAAATTCAAGGTAAAAAACTTTAGTTGGAGATGCATTATGTTAGAAACAAATATTAGGCCGCATTATGTTAGAAACAATTATTAGGCCTTTTCGTGATGTAAAATTTTTAAAAAATTGGCCAGACACATATTACTATATCTATATTGTACACGTTTATTAATTAAGGTTTATTCTTAAATTATAACTTTAAGAAATTGAATTTTTATTTTTAAAGCACTCAATAGTCAAGCGATGAGCATATTTTCACTTCATTCGGATTTGAGATTAAGGTTTTAAGTTCTCTTATGTCTTATTATAGAAGTTGATTTAAATACTAATTCAAATTCTTTTATATCTATTGTGTAAGTTGATTTTGATCTATTGATATCAGCCTAAATAATTTTGTTGTGAGAAACATAATTTTGATTTTTGATGTGGTTTTAGAGTTAGACTATTGGCATCCCTCCAAACTCTTATAAAGTCCCTTATTATTGTTTCCTTCTTATTAGAAAAGAATATGATCTAATTAGATATTTAGATGGACATTGCATATTGGTTTTCTTGTAAAAGAGAGAGAAAAAAAATTACTGGTTTATCAAGGAAACTATAAATATTAATATTCCAATTAAAAAAAAACGTATATTTTACTCTCGTTTACTCAGAACTTGTATAGGTAAGTTTTTTTTTTTTAAAAAAAAAAAGCATGTGAAATACAAAAGAAAATGGCTATTGAAATAATATTTTTTTATGTGTAATTTGGTAAATGCACAAATAAAATTCTATCGTGGGAGAAGGGAGATGGTCCAAAATTAAAGAAAGATTTATTGACACTTTGACAGCACAAGCATTTAATATCAAATTTTAAAATGTTTTAGAAGATGGGAGCATGATCCTCTCCTAATTTGAGTACTTCTAATCTTTTACAGATCTTGTGCCACATGTGTTTTAGTGTTAGTAGATGATTAGGATTTAGTTATTTTTTCTTTTTAATTTATTAACCACCAATCATATTAACATAATTTACTCAGATAAATATAAGATTAGGAGAGGATCCTGATCCTTGGAGACGAAGTGGGGGGGGGGGAGTTGGGACCTTATATATGAGAGAGAGAGTGAGATGGGGGTTGTAGAGAAACAAAAGAGTGAGGCAACTAAGTGAAAATGAAGTGGGTGCTTTTAGAAAACAAATGAAATTTTAGACGCTCTTCATAATGGGGCATATAGGAGGTGGGCTTTATAATGGGCCATAGAGGAGGTGGCCCTAATAGATTTGTCTCGGTGAGAAAGAGAAGCACAGCTGATTTTTGGTTTGATTCTATATTATTTAGTGGTCCTTAAGTCTCCGAAACCAAGAAAAATATTGTTTTCTTTAACAAGCTGATTCATATTTATCATTAATCACAAGAATTTTATGATGTCGTATTTTGTACATATATCCCATACGCCAGTTGCTATGGTAGAGTGGTGACAGTGACAGCGATGACTCTGTCATTGTCTATATACCAAAAATGGGTTTGGCCCGTGCATACTTTCCGGACCAGTACAAAAAAAAAATCAGATGAGCATAGAAATATTGATGCGAAACAAATATTTCACTATTGGAGAAATTCTTTGAGAGGTAAAGTGAAATTATTTATTAAAACTTAATTACTACGGGGAGACTACCCAATTTTTTTTTTATTATAAAAAAAAGTCTTTATCATTATTATTTTTACGTTCTTATGTGAATATCGAAGTTAATCCCCAAAAAAAAAAAAAAAATTGCAAGAAATTTTTGGAAAAGTGGAGAAGTTCTATATCAGAGATTTTATGTCATAACGTGATGTGGAACCAGCCACTAATATTTGTAATATGAATGAAAAAGAAGATTGTCATCTTACTGTACTCATCCTTGCAAGCAGCTCACATCCTAATTTTCTCTATCAACCTTCATCTCTTTCGCTTGTAACGCGTTGAGCCCAGTTGTGCCATCACTGCCCATTATCTCGCTCAATTGCAGTCTGTTAAGAATGTTATAACTTTATCAATCAAGAGCGATGGCAAAGGTTTTCTGTCTAATGCAAACTTAGATAAGTGATGTTGACCCAAAAATTTCATCTTATTGTTTTGTTTAATCTGTCACGTATAGTTTACCTTGGGCTCAACTTCTCTTAAAAAAAAAAAAAAAAGAGTTGTTATTATTATTATTATTATTATCTAAGAAAGTTATTTTCAATTTGTGTTGTGAAGTTTATTTTGGACTCAACCCCTCTACGAAAAGTCATGTTTACCTTGTCTTTGAAAAGTTACCACAATTTGATTTTGCTTAATGAAATTAATGAACCTATTTTCAGTACACCAATTGCGTCATACTTAGCCACCACAATTCTCCACATAATTCACATGTAATGGTTCCACGATTTCTGCAAATTACCGTGGCTGGAATGTCATCAATTTTGCATTGATTACATGATGCTATCAACATGCTTACATTCAAGTGATTGGATATATAAGAACTTTACAAGAATATAAACAGTCAATAATATAGAATAAAAACAAGTATACACGACGAACATGTTATCTCCGAACATCAAACTGGACTTCTAAATCTATTTTTATTGTACAAACTCCGAAGCCAAGAACTAATGCAATGGAAAAGCGAGGAATTACATTTGATTTGATTTATAAATTTTGTAACAAACAAGATCACATGTCTCTTTGTTGAGTACATAAAGGCACCAGGTCGGCCATGCTACTGGTTCCGCCCCGGCACGGATCGTTTCAGCTATATGGTACGAGCAGAACACGGGGTTAAACAGGAGCCGACCCGAGATGAATGCGACCAGGAAAACATACCGACCAGAAGTATACGCCGAGCCGATACTCATCCCCAGGAAAGCGGGAACACGATCTCACAAAATCGCGGTAGTTGCGCTTCTCCCAGAACGGTTGAAGGACACGCGAGATCCACGTTTGCCCACAATCTAACAGTTAGAGTCCCATGAGGGGCTACCACCACCCGAAAAAGGAGGGATAAGGGGCAAACAAAAAACGTGGGACAAAGGGCGGCTATAAAAGAGAAAGACATCGAAGAAGACAGGACAGAAAAACTGAGGGAGGGGAAACGCTGCCAAATTGCAACCAGGCCATTTCCTTACAAATTTCTTAAATCCATATTACACTGTTTTCCCGTAAACACCTTGTGCTAACTTAGGCATCGGAGGGTTTACGCCGGCAAAACCACCGGCGTCTCTGATCCGTTTTTGCTGAACGCAGGTCTAGTGAGAGAGGGAAGGGTGATTCCAACCCCAGTGGTTCGAGTGACAGTTGATAACACAAACGTTGGTGACAGAATCTGATCGGTCCAAGGACGAGCAGATTTCAGCATCAACACTCTTAACTATTAGTCGATAGTTTCATATACCCATTGTTACTACTACTTTACTTAACAACAAGAAACTAGAAAAGACTATTATTATTCCATGTTCGTATGCGAATATCGAAGTTAGTCAACAAAAATTTCTTAGAGATGAGACTGTAGCTATTTATCCAGCGTGTTTTCTTCTCTCGGGAATCAAAGATCAGTATTTAATGGCTACAGAAAAAGCAATCTGAGTGTAAGTGTATAACGTACCCCACCCACCAGATAATTTCTTAAGTTTTTTGGGTCGCAGCCCAAGAGACCAACCCAATCCCGAGGCCTGCAGAAGCAAAAGTTTGAATAAAAAATAGATTATAACTATTAAATAAAAATTAAGATTTTTTTATGATCTGATCTACTTTAAATATATATATATACATGTAAAATTCTCTCATAGATATTAAAAGCTCAGATCAAGAAACGATCTTTTTCCATTAAATAGATATGTTGCAATTGCAGGCAGCAATGAGCTGGCTAGCTTCTACATCTAAATAAAATCACAATGAGGATTGACGAGTTACACATTGTTAGCTAAGCCCTATACCCAAATTCCAAAATAAGCATGCCGAAGGGATCCAGATATGTTCTGTAGGATTCGGAAGATCTAACCTCACCACTCCCTTAAAGTCCCCGGAGATAAAGCTGTCGTTTTTTTTTTTTTTTGGCCCCCCCTCTTTTAATGGGAACAAGTGCGCGTTTTAGTCACTTTTCATAATGAAGATAAAGAATCTCTGATACCGTGTATGGTGTGAGCTTCTGGCTCTGAATCTTTCTACTTAGTATTATTAGCATTTAAAATATTAAATTCCAGTAAAAATGGATTGGGGCTTCGCGGTCACGGACAACTTTACTCACGTGGATCGATGATGAGTTTACTATTTTTGTTTGTATAAGGCTATAAGCTGACGAGTTAACTAAGAGACAGAGATATTATTGTCCCTAGATAAACATATGTACAATGGACAAGAAGCGCGAAAATTGGAGCAGGCCTTAGGGCTTAGGCTTAGAGCCATAGTTTGTAGATATACATGAATGATGTGATAATTAACCATGCGGACGTAATTACCCGACTGTAGGTAGGGGCTGATTCAAAAGAAAAGGCAAAGAAGTCGCTGTTGCTGTCTTCTAACTCCAATTTTGAAACTGTTTTGGTTGCTTTAAGGAACGGGCCCTGCAGCTACAAGGCTGAATTAATATTGTAGGTGCCGTATTTCAAAAGTCACGTAATCATCTTACGTGTACATTCTATCATATAACAGAAATTATTTTGAAAAAATAACACCTATGTTATTTTGGGGGAATGCACCCAAGGAAAAAATTTTCCCAAAACTTATAAAAATGACAAAATGGGAGAATTAGTTTCGCAATCCATTAGTCTAGAGAAATCATGCCCAAAGATCATATGAATAAGTAAACACACAGGGATAAAATAATTTTTTAGATCAAATTCACATCCATGTATACAGAAATGATGGGTGACACATGTCGTTAGATTAATGGTTCAAAACAAAATTCTAAATCCACATCACTCATCATCTATAAATAGAAACTCATCTCTAAGAGAAAATAAGTCATCGACCTCTTAAAGTATTGTTCATACTTAGAGAGAGAAACACATTTTCTTTGTCTTTCTTCTTTCTTTAATCTTGATCAAACACTAATTTGGGTGTCAGAGTACCTTTTTTAGGTACTCACCCTTCCGGATTCGAGGCCAATGATCGTCACAAGTTCTTCACAAACTACAAATATGTGTGAAGGTAAAAAAGTCTAACACTTTCAAATAGCATGAACCGTCTTTGAATAAAAAAATACAGTCATAATCCCAAAGTCAAGTTCATGCTACTCATATTGTGTGTGTTTGTGTGTGTGTGTGTGTGTGTAGAGAGGGAGAGAGAGAGAGAGCTTTAGGTTCAAAATTAAAATTTAGGAAAAGCTTACAACGTTGTAAATTATTTTTTTCATTGTTTTACAATATTGTAAATGAGTGTACAAAATTATAAAAGTCTATTTTCAATATTGTAAACTCGTTTTGGACTTTAATCCTGAATTTTAATCTTGGATTGAATTTTTTTTTTTTTTGTATGTGTGTGTTTGTATATGTGTGTGTGTGTGAAAATTTGGTAATTTATATATATGAAAGGTTTTTAATTCTGAGATTAAAAATTCAGAACAAGACTATAACATTAGAACACTGTTCAAAAGACAATTTATAACGTTATAAACTCCTTATTCATATATGAGGTATTAATTATCTATTAAGAGTTTTCTTACTTTAATATGATAGGAGACAAGTGAAATGATAAAAATACACAAATTCTAATAAACTAAAAGATTTAAAAAAAACAATGCATTCAAATAGGTAGTTTTTAATACATTTTAATAAATTAAGGTATCCATATTAAAAAATTACTCCGGCGAATTGACTTTATGTTGCCAACAACTAGCGAGCATGTGGTCCAAAGATGGGATAAATTCCACGTTCACAGGAATGATAAAGCTGGGAAACGTCTTTGGTTGGTCAACTTAAGGTAATGGTAAATGATGCTGCTGGGTCCCCGGCACTCATTCGACACGCTCCGTGTGTAAATTTGTTTTTTTTTTTTTCCTTTTTTTTAAGAATATAAAAATAATACAACCAATTTATATATATATATATATAGAGTATTTTTTAGGTTTGGGATGTTGAAGTGAGAAAAAAGTTTGAAAAAATTTTAAAATTATAGGATTTTAAAAGTTTAAAACTTAAATCGTTTAAACCGTACAGTTTATATGTTTTCTTGAATGATCTCGCATTTTAAAATATATAAAATATATGTAATTAAATTTAATATAACTATCATTTATATAATAATTTTTTAAAATAAATACGCACATATTATAATATTATTTAATTTTTTTATATAACTGATCCCATGTTGCATCTAATGTATCCTATAATTTCTCATAAAATAGATAATACATGTCAAGCGCTCGTTTATAGCTAATTTGGCCCATGCAACGTCATCCCAAGGGAAAATTAAATGGGTCCATTATGTTCCACACCCAGCCTAATAAGCATGATAGCATTAATTGTATATGTTAATTTCATATTGTTTCATGATAATAAAATAATTATTATGCACTTTGAAGCCTGCAAATCTGAAATTTACAAATGATAACGATGGAATGGAAGTATACAAAGGATGATGGAAATGACAGCGCAAGGCCATAGCAATATTGGGACATAGCACAATCGTGGAAAATTTGCATGCTGGAAAAACATTACAATGACAAATGATTAATTAAGATATATAGGTAGGAATACATGCTTCAAATTTTATTTTGATTAAAACCTACAAAGAAAGAATTCATCAAATCAGCTCATAAGAATGAGGAAACCAACGTCAGAAACAAGGTCTTTATCGGCGATCTTGTTCTTTGCTAGATTTTAATTTTTTTATCGGGTCTAGTTATTAAGAAAAACAGAGCTTAAAATTTTACTAGGATGGGATGCACATGAACTGGACTGAGCTAAAGTTTATAGTTTTCCAAATTCCGATGGTAGTAGAGTTTGTAGAGTGTCCATAGACAGGCTGTGGCGTGAGATCCAAATTCAAGACTAGGGTTTGATCGAACAGTAGAACTCTCAATATACCGGCAGTGATCATAAGAAAAGAAACTGGGATAGAGGTGAAGAAAAACGAAAAATTTATATTACATGATGAGACTAATCAAAGTTAATCAAAGAAACATAGGCATAGTGGTCGTAAACCCTACAAATTGATAAAGTTACATTAATAATAAGTTAACAACCAGAGAGGTTGTCCATACGGAAACCCATTGGTTTTTCTTCATTATCATTAATTAATTAGATTTACATATTTCTCTTATTACTAATCACTGAGAAGTAGAAACTCTGAAACTTGTGGACCTACGAATAAACAAAGCATCCCAAATCTCAGAGAAAGCCTTGACAATAGCTCCATGGTGCTGCCTAGAGTTCAAGGACAAGAAACATTGCAGGAGTTGCTCCAAATCTTTATCTTCAAACATTTCCTTCTCAAGAATCATCTCCAGCATGGATCCTTTAAAATCCTCATATGGATCCTCAGATTTCTTCACAACTGCAAAGCTGTCTCTCACTTTCCCTTCAAGAGCACACGGCATCAGCCTCTTCAGAAACAGGGACAGTCTCGCTGGAGTGTCAATCTCCGGATCAGAATTTGATAAAGTTAACGATGACGTCCCACGCTCATTGTTAGCATTAATATTCTCTCTGCTTGTCTTCAAAACGCTCCGTTTTGGCCTCTTCTTCATTTTCTTCTTACGCTTATCTACAGCTCTTCTAAAGGGTGTTTGTACTGTTGCTTCCCTTATGGTTTCTAGCTGAGGATTGAACTCTGATGAAGAATCATCTGCTGATAGACTTCTAGAAGATGAAACCAGCGTTTCCGTTTCTTCTTCATTGTCAACGTCGTAACCTTCACTGCTAGATAACTCACTGCCAACGCCTGAAGACGTGCTCATGCGAGTCTTTGCTGGTGCTGTCCTTTTCTTCTTTCTATCTCGTCGCTTTTTCTTCTCCGTCATCCGTGGTGGCGGAGAAGGCAGCAAAACTTCGTCGTCGCATGACGTGTGGCCGCCAGAGGCCGAAGAGTTGTAGATCTTCAGGCGAGGGCTTTCGTACTCGTCAAAGATTTTGGCCACAACGTGAAACTTATCTTCCTTCTCCCAGTGGAACTCCGGTGTGGGTGGGGATTCGGTGTGGTCGGTTTCTGAGAGTGAGAGGCATTCGGTGCTGGATCTTGATCTGCAGCCGCATGCGAAGGACGTGATCGCGGAGGACACGTGGCCTTTGATGGAGGAGTGTGGACGAGGTGGTTTAGGTTTAGGACTAGGAACAGGGCGTTGTAGTGGGTAACGGAGGGTGATCGGATGAGGTTTGACCGGAGAGAATCGGAGGAATAAAGGAACCGGATTTGACGGGAGAGCTGAAGGCACTTTTGAACGGCAAATGTTGAAGGATGGGATTACCCGAGTTATTTGGAACTTGAAGCGTTTTCCCATTGCTTTTGTTTCGTGACTTTTGTCTTCAAGGGAAACTAAAAATGCAGCGTCAAGTAATGAACTGTGGCTTAAAAAAAAAAAAGGTAGCGTTTATATATGTAGCCATCGAGGGTGACTGTGCGAGGAAATAAATGGATGTTTTTTTTTTTTTTTTTTACACCACCAAACACCAAGCGAAAGCAATTAAATGAAGTCACAACATCCTTTATTGTTCGCCACAGTTTCTGGATTGAAAGTCTTTTTTTTTTTTTTTTTTAAGTCGTTTGAAAAAGTGTCTGTGTTTTCAATAATGAATCTCTTTACAGTGAAAATATTTTCACATATGATTCGTTCTGCCCTTTCTATTTTCAACTTTATCGGCCTTTTCTTCATTTTCACATTGCTTCCGTATTTATTATGTCATATGGATAATGGTGAAATTTACAGTAAAATCCTTGTTTGCTTTATAAAATAAGTAAATGAATAAATACTTCGCATTTGTACTTAATTTGACGAGGATCAGTAGATTTACATCAATAATCTGAAATATCCACTTACTGTCAGCCAGATCTATTTCCACAGATATTAGAATTTTTTTTTTTAATTTTATACCCAAACTTTTTGAAGAGAAATGAGCACATTGGAGGCTTGCCACTGGCCAAACAACGGATCATGCAATTCATTAATAATAGTTTTCTACAAGACATATGTATCCAACAAATATAATTATTTTTCTAATAAGAATATCCTCACTTTAACGAATACTTTCATTTTAAAATATTATATATGTATTCATGATGTTGTTGGGGTCTACTGGTCTAGTGCTGCTTTCATTTTTTTTTTTTCTCCTTCATTTTCAATGCTTCAATTATGGGATACAAGAAAATAAAACAAAATCCATCATTTATGTCCTAGTATGTTGAGCATATTTTATATGAGAATAAAGAGCAATAATTAGTGAGCGTAGCTGCATTGACTAAGTCAAACAAAAATGTTTAGTTTTAAATTGACAATCATCCTCCCATCGCGTCTGCTAATCATTAGTATCTTTATTTTAGAGTAGTAGATCACAGCGGACAGCTAATAACAAATTAGATTATTCTCAAGCCTTACAATAAAAGGTGAATTGAATAAAATGAACACATTGTAAAAAAAACTAGTTTGTGTATGTTTTAAAGAATTTTCTACACAAGAAAATCATTCAAGTTATTTATACTTCAACATATATAGTATCAAGACACAAACAGAAAACAAAGAATTTTTGTTTTTTAGTTTAAAAAACAATTTGTTCAAAATTTAAGTACATGGTAATTATCAGATAATAATTTATCCCTTTGCCATCAAGTAAATAATAGTATTGGAATGCGTACAGAAAGCACCCAAATCCTTGTATTGAAACATATGTCGGGATCCACATATCCTTTTTATTCACTAGTGCCCTACTCAGATTTCTTTCTTGAGGGGAAAGCTAAATACACGGAGGCCTGCAACTGCAAGAGAGTTTCGAAATCTTTTGTGACTGATGATCCAGTGCGAATCCAACCGTGCACTGACCGATTCTTCATTACAGATATTGCCAACTCTGTGCAGCTGAAGAAACTACACGTGGTGCTCTTTGTCTTTTGATACATTTTTAATTTTCTACTTTTTTTAATAATTATACCTATAAATTATGTGTATATCAACTATTTTATAAACATTTTTTTAAAAAAAATAAAAATAAAAATTTAACTTATGTAATACTAAAAGTACATTCTTTTGGAGTCCCAGTTAAACAAGTCCCGACAAAGTTCGTATCTGAACAATTTTGATCAGACGGTGCGTGTCCCCCAAGTAAAAAGAAACAACAGACTTTTCAAGAATTAAAAATTTTAAGAGTATAATCATTAGATTACAAATTGGAAATCTAATTGCAGTACTGTGTTTTCACATTAGCTGGTCTATATATTTTGCTTGAACATATAACGAACACGATGTCTCGGGGTCGTGATAAATTTTGCATGCAAAAATGCCATGCAGACCATGCTAAATTGTTGTTGCCTGCTTTTCAAGAGATATAGAGTGACAATAATTATCTCTTTGTTTAATGAGTGGTTAAGATATTTGAATTTTATATTTTTTTTCATCTTATTTACAATTAAGCCAATTTTTTCACTATATTATAGATGAAATTGATGTAGGAAGCATATTAGATAAAATAAATTAGAATTTATTAAGAATTATAATATTTGGGTCAATTTAAAATTTAGTATTTTATTAGAATTTATCTTGTTTTATTAAAGATTATTTGAGTCATATTTGTAATTCTAATCTAATTACGATTTGAGATTATTTCTTTTATTTGAGAAAGATTATGATTAAGTTGGCTACTAGTATATGTATAGGCATGTTATTCATATTTTATGGTAACACATACAAACTTCTCATTAATAACATTAGTGTTTCTCAACTGAGATATATATATATTTTTTTTTGTGAGAGCCATTTTTCTAATTGAGTTTTTAAGAATGTATATTGGAACGAAATCTAGTATCATTTACGTGCTGCATAAGAAATGATAAAAAATAAATAAATAAAGAGAGAATCTTAATACTATTTTGGGAGGAAGAATGAACAATATAAGAAAAATATATAAGAAAAGGGAGCCCCTATGTTATAATTAATGTAACATACACACTCAACAATAACCACACAAATAATAAGTACACATAATTTATGTGGTTGTTGTTGAGTGTGTATGTTACATTAATTGTAACATAGCATTTGCCATAAGAAAAAGGAAAACAGAAATTCTTACCTATCATATGATGGGTCTAATCCATTTTCAGGAAAAAAAAATGATGGGTCTAATCGACTAATCCTATTACTGCTCTATCAAATCCATAAAAATTAACTCTACTTTTTAAATTTATACAAGACCATTTTTCTATGTGTTTGAGCTCTGGCTAGTGCTTGATCAATCTGTTGATTCAGACTAAACCTAGAAAAATGATATGAGAAGCTGATAAATCTGAGGCAGAGAAAAGCCAGCGGTAAGAATTTATTGCCTTGACATAAATAGCAAGCCTGGAGTAATTTTTTTGGCAGGAAGCTGAATCACTGACCTGATTGGTACAAAATGTTTTACCCCTATAACAAATTATGGCTGGCACCTGACCTACTGACTCAAGTAATGAAGAAGCTAGGGGCAATGTATTGTCCAAAGGGTTGTTTGTTTAGTCAAAAAGAAAGAAAGGAAAGCGGCTATTTTTGTCTTCTAGACTTCTCTCCTTTATCAAGTCTTAGCATGAGATTGTATCAATTCAATTGTAGGTAAAGCACATGCAAGAAAAGGAGCATAGCTTTGTGTAATGAATAAATGATAAATCACTGGGCAGATAGATAGCTAAGGAAAAGTCATCAACAAAGAAGCGCTTCTCAAAAACTGGGTGGGGATCCAAGGAAACAAAATGATCATGCAATATTATCTTTTGCAATTTGCATGCAAGCGTTTCTCCTTTCCCATCCCCTTTTTTTGGGGACATGTGATTTGCCCGACCCAAGAAGCTTTCTTCTACGCTCAATTTACACGTCATTATTGTCGCCTAAAATAGTGCTTCTGCGAATCCCAGTCAGTCAGATATTGATATTGGTCCTCGCTCCTACCCCAAGTTCTCAAAATTTTCGGTTCAAAATTTTCGAAATTTTGAATGATAGAGTCGACATAGAGATCTACTGGTGCTAGATGTTGAGTTGGCGTTGAAGTACATAATTAAAGTTTAACATAAATATATTGAAATACGCAATATAAACTAAAAAGTAAGGAAAATAAACTCTCTATAAATATTGGGGAGTTTTACTACTTTAAAATTAAAGGGAGGAGACGGCAACCCACTTAACCAAAGTTAATTATATTATAGATATAATTTTAAAGATAATAGAGTTTATGATTTACAAGTGTAAAGTAATAATATAGTTACATATTCTTGTATAAATTTTTTTCGTAAAAATTAATGTAGCATGATTAAATTAGTTGGATTAAATATCTCTTAATCCGCATGATTTATTTTTATTATTTTATATTTTTATTCAACTAATGAATTAATATAAAATAAATTTATACAAAATAAATTTATATACTTTTATGTAGTTTTGTCTAACAACAAACCATTATTGCAGTTGTCAAAGTATTTCTCATCTTTTAGGCTGGAAAACTCTTGTACAATCAATGGGTGAGCTTATGGGCCTAGGTGCTTTTGAAATTCAAAGCCCTCCCTAAACAGTAGGCCCCAGCCTGATATCAGTAGGCCCCAGCCTGCATCGGGATTACGATGCATATATCCGTATAATTATACATAAAAAAGAGTGATGATTATTTATTTACCTTTTGTCTGTAAACTATTTCTCTGTGTTTAATTCTCTAGAGTTTTCAGTTTAGAAAAGAAATAGTAAAAACCATCATTAATACATCTCCATGTATCATAACTAAATTAGGGTTTTAAAATAATTATTGTTAACCGTTTTATAAAAATAATTAATTGTAAATATATATATATATATACATGTAGAAAATTTATTTTTAAAAATACTGTGAATTTTAAAAGTAGTCATATATATTTGGTAATTCTTTTTGTTAAACTATTATAAGAATATAATATTGGATATAATTTATATACATGTATATATTATTATTTTTAATTGTGTGCATAAAATAATTGATGATTAAAAAATATTTTATTTTATTAATTTTATTTTTATTTTGTTATCAATATAATTGAAAGTAATAATAATCTCTTTAAACTTAAAGATTTTTTATTTCTCTGATTGAACAAGAATAATTTTGAATTTTTATAACATATGTGAGGATGTATATGAAATTGTATTAAATAAAAAACTGATTATCAAAATTAGATTTTGAAAAGTTACTACTCCCATACTTTTCAAAATCTATTATAGTAGACGTGACTTTGACAAATATAATTTTTACTAATATTTATCAAACACTGCAATTTTAAACCTAAAAAAAAAAAAACCCGAAGAATCGTTAACTTACAAAAGAACGGTGAAATTTGAGAGTTTCGTAATTTGTCCAATGTTGTTGTCTTAGTTAATTAATTCAACAAATTAATAAATTTCCAGAGCAACCAGCTAATCACAAGTGTCTAAACAGCAGCTTTTATATGTCAAAATATTGTTATCGAAATAATGTAAGCAATAATTAACAAAATTTTATTATCACTATTAATCAAAGGCAGCTCAATAATATATTTTGGTTTTAGGTAAATTGTTTTAATTAGACCTTCCAAAAAAATTAAGGTAAAATATATGTATTGATTTTATTAAAAAATTATTTATTTAAAATCAATCTTTCTAACTTTCTGAGATGTAAAATTATTAATCAAATTTTTTATATTATGATTTTGCTAATTTATCTTTCTCAGTGGACAATATAAGTTATTTGATCTTTCCTATGATATGATTGCTCTTGAATAAGTTTTTTTTTTCAATTTTAATTTTGAAGAACTTCTTTTTGTATCGGCAATTGTCTTTAGTATTATTAATAATATTATGATTCTTCACTCAAATTCACATCTTTTTTACTATATATTTTTAATAAATTTATCGAGAGCTCTTTTTTTAGATTGAACTAACTTTTCTATTATTTTCTTTTCTTTTTGAATCTTTTTGTATGCATATTTTCTGGTAGATTTTTTTTTTCTAGTGAAACAAGAGTAAAAAAAGCAACAATTATATTAGATAATTAATATAAAACAACAACATATGAACATGATAATATTTTTAAAGAAATAAAAACAATTAAATGACACTATCAACTAAGAAGAGAATATGAAAATAAAACCTGCAAATTTGAAAATTGTAACTTTCATAAATTGAAGCTTTGAGCAACAATAATTAATGGAAAGTAAAACATTTGATTCTTTTTTTTTTTTTTCATTTAAGCCAACAGTAGATTAGGGAAAGCAGTTTTTTCCCCCTTAAGCACCAAAGTGTTAAACGTACCATTTTTTTTTTATTGGAACAAAATACTAATGGATAATAATTTAGCACACATTTGGTTTTTATATAGTTTTAAATGAAATATATATTATTTTAATTATATTGCTAAATAGAGATCTTGTGATAATAAATATGATTAGAATTGTTAATTCTAATGTTAACAAGGAGATTCTGTAGAGATTTAATTGTTTGTTAATGGAAAAGATAATTATAAATTCATAAAAAGTATAAAATAATAATTTGATAACTATAATTTAAAAATAAAATTTTGAGAAGAGTATTGGGCAGCTGCCTACGGGAGAGAGCCGCTCATACTATTAGGTAGTGTTTACTTTCTAGAGTGGGAGTGTGGAGTGTGGATTCCTCACACTCCATTGTTTACTTACCATTTTTAAGGGGAGAGTGGGATTCCCACTCCATAGGTCCCATTTAATTTTGGAGTGGGGAGTGGAATTCCCACTCCCATGGGGGGAGGTGGGAGTGGGAATCCACTCCCCCTCTTCCCTTTTTACCCTCATAATTAAAATAAATAAATAATATTTAATAAAATAAATAATATCATATTTATTAAAAATAATAATTATAACATATTTATTTTATTAAATTTTAAAAAAATAAAAATAAATAAATATTATATTTAAATTAATAATATTAAACATTAATTTTAATAAATATTAATTATTTTTTTAATTAATAGTAATAAATATTTTATTTTAAGAAAATATTAATTTTGTACTATATTATCAATAGTAATGTTTCATTTGTATTGCTATTATTAATAATTTTTATTCACACAATTTAAATTAAAATTAATAAAAAATTATGATTTACATAATTAAGAATATTATTAATTATTACTAATTTATAAATAAAATAAAATATTTATTTTATTTTTCAAATATATTTTTTATTAATTTTTTAATTACAAATTATAATTCTTTACATAAGGATAAAATTATAATTTAAAACAATTTACTCCAAATCCAAAAAAAAGTAAACAAATAATTAGAATTTTGATTGACAATCCATACTTTTATTTAGTCTAAGTAAACACCTTACTCTCACTCCCACTCTATACTTCTAATCCCAAAATTCTCATTCTAATCTAAAAAGTAAACGCATGATTAATTATAATAAAGCAAATCATGTTTGGCAGACGAGATTCATACTGATATAGGACTTTGCGACCAAAAGCTCTATCTGTACCAAGACAGAACAAGTTGACTCCCCAATCGAATCTGGCCTACAAATTTTGAAAATCAAATCAACCTGCAAGAGACAAATTTAGGTTAATTTATCACAACGATTTAAGATATTATCATAACCTCTTTTTCAACCAAAAGATAAAAGAGCACTATCTTAACCTTTTTACAGTACAGCCTAACATGTCCTTAATTTATGAAAGAAAATATAAATTGTTAGTTTATAACAGTAGGAATCGTATCTAAATTACGACATGGATGTTTTTATTAATTTTGGTGGGAAGAAATTGATTTAGGGGGGTGGGATGTCAATTATCTGTATTTTTCCATAGTTTATAATTCATTATTAAATTAATTTAATATTAAGAGTATATAAGTTATTTTGCTTGACTTATATACTCAAAACATTTAAATTTTATAATTAATTTCAAGATTAGGGGTAGAATAATAAAATGATATATAAAATTAACACCATTAAAATTGCAAGAGGGTTTGGACTTATTTTAAAGCATGCATGAGAGAGATTTTACTTGATTTCTCCAAACATCAGGGGAGTAATCACCATTTTCTCTTAAAAGAGTTAGAGAACATTAAAAACAAATTAATAGGTACATATGATTATTTATAGTAATTTTAAAAAGACCTAGCAACTCAATGTTGTATGTGTTTCAAAATATGTTAAAGCACTACCACGTATAATTCTACCTATATAAATCTAATGAGCAGAACTACTCTAACTTAAGTTTTTTATTTAAAAATTTGACACAAAATTTCAAGTCATTTATCTTACACAATCTAATGAATATTGAAAGTTAAAATAATATTTTGTCAATTTATTCACCATTAAATTGCAGGAGATTAATCAGTCAAAATTTATGTCAATATTTTAAGTTAAGAATTAGAATTAAAATAATGTACCTATAACTAGAGGATATTAAGTACACGTATTGCGGTCAAAGTTTAGGTAACCGTTGCACTCATGAGTCATGAGTACCACAAACCTTTTTTTAGCCCATGCTAATTGATAGGCGTGAGTTCTATACTTCTTTTCCTATTTAAAACATTTCATTTTCGTCTCTTGAGAGTTTATTTATGTGAATGCTTTGTGGGCTAACAAGTCGCGGATAAATTCTACAATAGCTCTCATATATTACAATTAATTGATGCATGCGTTACATGTATAATTAAATTTAATATAATTATCATTTGCGTGATGGTTTTTTAAAATAAGTGCACATATGTCATAATATCATTTATTTTTTTGTACAGTTGACGTAGTTTCTTTGATATATTTTATAATTTTTTGGAATTGAATGTGAAAATTAAGGTATCAGGGAGTATAAAAGAGAAAGAAAATATGCATTACAATTTTTTATGAAATCACGAAAATTTAGTAAAATAATCAAATTCATCGTGACAAGATCGAAATAGATTAGTCATCTCAATTGTAGAAAACAAAATTTAAACTACCCGATAATGTGCACTAAAAAAATGTAATAATTGTTCTAAAAAAGGTAATATGCTTTGTTCCAATTTTTCATAGCCACGTCGCCGAGTTAGTTGTATGGTGAACGCATTTTAGATTCGTGTATCAAAAACTGAACGCCATTTTAGACTTGCACAATAAATCATACCTATTGGATTCACAAAGATATTTTTATGATCATTCTCACTTCATGTGGCGAGACGATGACGCATTTGAACGATGATTGATTGACTTTGGCTTGAATCTTGTCTGTATTGAGCCTCAGTGTATGGAATTTATGAACTGCGATCACTTTTGGCTTAGCTTATAATCCACAACTCGTCTACTCCACCACTTTCCTACTTCTGACATGGTAGGGTTCGATGTATTTGTGACTTTATGATAATAAAGTAAGAGACAGAACTAAATTCAATTTGGTCATGTCACTAACTCAGAATTAATACTTTCTATTAGATTTTTCCTCCTCAATAAACACCTGCTTCGATATCTTGTGTGTGAGCAAATTGAATAGCACAACCAATGTTGGATGAATTCGAATCATTTACCATAATTGATCTATCTTATTCTATTGTTTTTAGTTCTCAATTTTCATCGTGATTGCGATAATATCTCAATGATTACTTCGCATCTTAATTCAAAAACTTTGATCAGATTATTTGGCAAACGGGCATCGAATGGGTCCTCTTTTAATCTCCAACCTGCAGTAATTAATTAATTGTATCTTTGTTTGTTTCACTGTCACACAGTTGGATTCCTGCTAAAAAGGTTATAATAATAGTTATTTTTACCTTAAATATGCCGGTTCATAGGGGATTTGGGTCGATACCAAGATGGATTTGGCTCTTCATGGCCTTATAAAACCTATTTAATGGATACATGCGGTGAAGCTTAATTTTAGTCACTACTTCCCTAAATATTACGGATTGGCTATATGATCCCCACTCTAAAGATGCGAGTCAACGCACGTGAGAATGGAAAATCACAGGTCAGATTTCGAAATCATCCTTATCTAGAATTAAATACTATGCACACGATTTTCGCAGAAAAGGCCAAGCCAATAAGAATAAGATAAGACAATGCATTCCAAAAAACATTTCAACCGGCCGAAACGAAGTCCCTCTCAATATACGTCCCACCATAATCCGTATAGCCAGACTTGACCTGCAGTTTTGGGGCCTAACGAGTGGGCACCAACGAGGCAGTTCAAGTTCACTTTCTGTCCTACATAAATCTGCTAGCCTCAGCAGTTTACCATTAGAATTATAGAGAAACTAAAATACAAAGAGCCATGGTCGTGCATGCGGTAGATAACTTGGACGCTAATGGCGAGAGCCAGAAATTCAATAAATATGCTTGTGCCTGTTCTATTGTTGCCTCTATGATCTCCATCATCTTCGGATATGGTACTATTTTCTCTTTTTCTCTCTTCTATTTACTTACTTAATTAGAGGGTTCAATTTTTCATGATTAATTCAACGAAATAATAATAATAATAATAATAATTTTCTGCCCTTTTTCTTCTTCTCTGTCAACAAAGTTTTGAATCCTCCTATATTTAAACTAATAACTCGGGTCTTATATTCTCCTTTATGTTGAAAAAAAAATTCTTCGGTTTCGGATATGTATGTGTGAGTAATGATACTTTGACAAAATGTGTAAAAAGACAAAATCATAAATTGAAACGTTCCATTTTCAGACACCGGCGTCATGAGTGGGGCCATGATATTCATAAAGGAAGAACTGAAAATCGACGACGTCGAAGTCGAAGTTCTCGCGGGAATTCTCAACATATGTGCCCTCGTGGGCTCCCTATTCGCCGGAAGAACGTCTGATTACATCGGGCGACGTTACACAATTGTTTTAGCCTCCGTAATTTTCATGGTTGGTGCAGTTTTAATGGGATATGGCCCAGATTACGCGGTGTTGCTTGGTGGAAGATGCATATCTGGAATTGGCGTGGGCTTCGCCCTGATGATAGCTCCAGTTTACTCTGCCGAAATTTCGTCCGCCAAATCTCGCGGTTTCTTAACGTCTCTCCCGGAACTTTGCATCAGTATTGGCATCTTGCTCGGCTATATATCAAACTATTTCTTCGCAAAATTGACCTTAAAACTCGGCTGGAGGCTGATGCTTGGTGTTGCAGCCATTCCTTCTCTTGTATTAGCCTTTGGAATAATTAAAATGCCCGAGTCTCCAAGGTGGCTAGCGATGCAAGGTCGTTTGGGAGATGCCAAGAAAGTGCTTTTGCTAGTGTGCAATTCTACGGAAGAAGCTGACAGGCGTTTACATGATATAAAGATTGCAGCTGGGTTTGATCCCAATTGCAACGAGGACTATCTCAAGCCTTCCAAGCACAGTCGCGGTAAAGGCGTGTGGAAAGAGCTTTTCTTACGGCCTACACCCGCTGTGCGTAGGATTTTGGTCGCTGCAATCGGGATACATTTCTTTGAGCATGCAACAGGAATTGAAGCCATTGTGTTGTACGGTCCAAGAATTTTCAAGAAAGCCGGTATCAAAAGTAAGGAGAAGTTATTGCTTGCCACAATTGGCGTCGGACTTACCAAGACTTTGTTCATAACCTTCTCCACTTTTTTACTCGACAAAGTCGGGAGGAGAAAGCTTTTGCTTGTAAGCACAGCCGGAATGGTTGTAATGCTTTCAACAGTTGGTTTTGGCTTGACTTTGGCCGAAGCCTCAAAGCACGAATCAAAGTGGGCCCTTGTTCTCAGCATTGTTGCTACATACACATTTCTAGCATTTTTTTCAATTGGACTTGCTCCAGTCACATGGGTTTATAGTGCTGAGATTTTTCCCTTAAAATTAAGAGCACAGGGTGTAGCCATCGGAGTTGCCGTCAACAGGCTTATGAATGCTACAATTTCTATGACTTTCATTTCGTTGTATAAAGCTATCACAATAGGAGGAGCCTTCTTCCTTTTTGCTGGCATTGCTGTGATTGCTTGGTTCTTTTTCTATTTCCTCTGTCCGGAAACTAAAGGCAAGAGTCTGGAAGAAATGGAGTTGCTCTTCAGCAGACGCTCTCGAAACAGCAATGGTGGGATAGAAATTCAACCCGGAAGCAATGCTTCGAACGCAAATAAGTAGAATTTTATGTATGGTATTTTCCATTTTATAATTTTTTTTAATATGTACTTTGTTTTCACCTGTCAGCGAGTTGTTTATTTGTTCTATCCGAGTAAAGAGGCTACATGATAAGACAAACGGGGCGGGATGGACCGGCACTCAAAATCTCGTTTCCGTCGTTATTGCTCATGAGACATAAATATGGACAAAATTCATCTTTATTCTGTCTTGAGGATAAAAAAAATTAGGACCAAATTGGGACCATTCAAAATTTGTCAATTATCTCAAATGTTTCAATAATTAACATATCTAATAATTATAGGTATCAAATTCTCAAGGGAACTAGATATTGACATGTGTCCTAAATAATAAAAGAAAATTAATTCGGACACTTAACCTCTGGAATTAATTTCTATTAAGTGATGTTTAGGAATAAATAAGACCTGGAACATTGAAAATGCTTAAAATATCCGAAACATTCGAATACTCGAAACAGCCAGAATTATCATACCTACAACTATCATATTTGAAATACCAAGAATATCATAAATATCTAGAGTGTCAAGAAAACTTGGAACCATCATTTCTAGAAAAAATAAGAACATCAAGAGCATAAGAGGAGAAGAAAACTAATAACCATCGGAAAAAAAAGGTATATTACTCTCACTGCTAAGTACTTAGGGTGCGTTTGGGATTGATGTACTGTAACTTTTAAGCTACAGTTGTTGTGGAAAAAAAAAATTATTACTATGAAATAAAAGTTAGTAATAAATAGTAAATGTAAATTATAAAATAAATATTGGTAATGAACATATTATTATACAAGTGAAATATAGATATTTTGTTTTAAAATATAATAAATGTAATTTTTTATTATACAAGTGAAATATAGATAACTTTTGTTTCATAATAAAATTTTATTGATTTGTTTAATCCTTTTAATTATTTTTTTCCTTTTTTATAATAGTAATTATATTATTTTAGTAATTTTTAAAAGTTCTGTATTAGTAAGATTCATTTATATATTTTTTTATTCTCGTTTTAATGATACTCTCTAATGATAAAAAATAATTTTTATTCTTGCTTTCTCCCCGAAATGGCTATTTGCAAAATTTTCGAAAAGTGACGAAAAAAAATCTACTAAATCATTTCGGAATCAATTCAAAGAACAATGAACTGTCTACCGAAACATCAATTCAGAGAAAAATTGACAAAATAATTTTAAACCGGAATCAATTTGGAAAAAAGTTCACAAAAAAAAAATTCTCTTGGAACTTTAGTTTAGAGAAAATGTTTGCAAATTATCACTTTCTCCTGCAACTTCAGTTTGGAAAACAAGTTCATAAACAACATTCTTACGAAATCATTCTTCCCATAATCTATTCGAATAATAATCAATTTTCTACTGGAATCTCAATTCGGTGAAAATTTTCATAAATAAATTCCTTTCGAAATCATTAATGCTCGTAGATTTGAACAAAGATGATAGCGTTTTGCTTGAGTGAGGCTTTGAGCTTTCACATTTTAGGGTTTTGTCGATTGAGAGTGCATGAGGCCATGAGTAACGATGACTAGTGTGTTATGTGCTGAGAGTAAACACTTTGTAAAATTTTAAGTATTTTAGAGAAACTAACCCAAAACGATGTGCTTTTTTTTTTTTTCATTTTTTTTATCTGTTAAAATTTTAAAATTCGGTCAAGCATAGTTAAAAATTAATTTCTATCACAAAGTTTATGATAAAGAAATTTTCTATCACCACAATATTATACATATTTTATAGACAATAATTCTATCATAATTCTATTGTTAATTTTTTGATAGACCATAATTTTATCACGAGTCCATCATATTTTTATGATATAAGTGAATTTGTCATAAAGTATATGTCATTTATTATCAGTTTTCTTGTAATAGCACATGTCATAATATCATTTGTTTGTTATATAGCTAATATCATATCTCTTATGTATTTTAAAATTTTTCAAATAGTATATAAAATGTTAGAAATTTGAGATATAATCTATTCATATCAAGGAAAGTGTATTATATTATTCATCCTATGAAAAATCATACTAAGAAATATTAACTGGTACCTTAAAATAGAAACTTATAAAAAAAAAATCAAATCAAATCTTAGGTGTATATAAATCATGCCCACAAGACACCTAAAAAGAAGGAGAGCCCTTAGGCAACCATCAATCATTCTCTAACAAATTTGCATTTTTGTTTTTAACTCTTCATCGTCGATCTTTAACTTCTTGAATCTTTCTCTTCTTCTGCAAATCTTTTAGAATTTACGTGCATGAGGAAACTTTGTCCAAATATTGAGAAAGAAGATGGCCTTGAGACGGTCCTCGAGGTACCGATACCAGAAGAAATGTTCACCAGCATGGGTAGCAATGTCCAATTACGTTGGCAAAATTTGTCCACATGGATGAAGGCTCAAACTTCTGATAAATGGTCACAGCCAGTCATTGCAGGTCGCATTAACGAGCTTCGATTCCTCCTTTACCTTGTTGGATCTCCTCTTATTCCTCTTCAGGTTCAGTTGGGCCACTCTGTTCACAAGCCAGTTAAAGATTGTTCCATTGTAAGTAAAGTCCAATTTTTTTTTCCAGTTCCGATTTCTCCAATTCTTATAAAAATAAAAATAATCGTAGCTAGCGCATTTAGTAATAATAATAATATATTTATAAAATCAAATTAAATTTAATAATTTGCCATGATCAGCAAGCCTCAACCGCGAAATACATAGTGCAACAGTACATAGCGGCCACAGGAGGGCAGGCCGCATTAAACGCAGTGCACAGCATGTGCGTAACAGGTCAGATGAAAATCACAGCGTCAGAATTTCACCAAGGGGATATTGAAAAAAGCGTGAATGTGAAGAGCAACGAGGAAACAGGTGGGTTTGTGCTTTGGCAAAAAGATCCAGACTTATGGTTCTTGGAACTCGTGGTTTCAGGCTGCAAAGTCATTTGCGGAAGCAATGGCAAGCTTACATGGCGCCACTCCTCCAACCACCAAGGACCCATTTCAAAAGGCCCTCCCCGACCCTTGCGCCGCTTCTTACAGGTACCTACCTTCATAGAATTTAATGTTTTTTTAACTTTTAATCGAACGCTCACATTAACTTTGGCAGGGGTTGGATCCGAGGTCCACGGCTAATTTATTCTTAGACGCTTCATGCATTGGAGAGAAAGTTATAAACAATGAGGACTGTTTTATACTGAAGCTTGAAACTAGTCCAGCGATTCGAGAAGCACAAAGCGGGCCTAACTACGAGATCATTCATCATACAATTTGGGGTTATTTTAGCCAGAGGTCGGGACTGTTGATTCAATTTGAGGACTCGAGGCTGCTGACAATGAAAACAAAGGATGGCAATGATGTTTTCTGGGAAACAAGTACCGAGTCAGTGATGCATGATTATAGATACGTTGATGGCATCAATATTGCACATGGTGGCAGGACTCGAGTCACCGTCTTTAGATATGGGGAGCAATCGGCCAATCACAAGAGGGACATGGAAGAGAAATGGAAGATTGAAGATGTTGATTTGAATATTTGGGGATTGACCAAGGATCATTTTATGCCACCAGCTGGTGTGAGGAAGCAAACAGAAAATTGTTGAGAGATTGACATCGCATGTAAATACTAGTAATCTTCTTGGCAGACATTCGTGCTTTTTGATATCGCGAGAAAGTGAGGGAACATTTTTGGTAAGTAAAAGAAGATTTTGGTATTAAAATTACAAAACCTTTAAAAGAACGAAATCATATGATTTTTGATATAGATCTTGGGTTACCTTTAAAGATAATACAAAATCTATAAAATTAGAAGAATGGTGGTATTTTATTGTCTAGTGCTGATTGTTTGGGAATATATGTAAGGATAATAATAAAAAAAAGGAATACTGATAGTGAAGAAATCATGAAATCCATTAAAAATAAAATAAAACAAAAGGTCATAAAAAATTAGTTAACGCACATTTACCGTATCAATTCTGATCATTAACAATTAGATGTATTGTTGTGAGCAAGCTTTATTACAGCATCTATTTGAGATGGTAATTTTTTTTTTTCAACTCTGCCCATCTACAATCAGAGTTGTCATGTGTGAACAACCTTATGCAACATTTATTTGAAATAGTAAAATCTCTTTGCTAAAATGGAATAGATTTTTCATCAGATCAAATAATAAAAATACAGTAAAACCTCTCTATAGTGATACTCTATATAAGAATAACTTTTATGTAGTCATAAAAAATTCTAATTTAATTTGGGCAAATTATTAATAAAAATAAACCCCTCAGTAACAAGTTATAATTTTTTTAGATGTCGTCTTGGAAAAGTTTGTCTCTACATAGTGTTAAAGGTTTAAGATGGAGAAAGTATTTTTCTAAATTAAAGTTATTTAGGACAATGTTTTATTTTTTACAGTTGTTACCAAATCATTTTATAGTGTTTACATTGAGAGAAAAACATTAGAGAAAATGTAAACATTTAAACTTTTAAGATGACATGTATGTGTGTGTGTATATTACTTGTAGTCAAAACAATAATTTTATAACTACACCTCTGTTAAGTTATGAGCTCTTTATAATAATAAAATTAGTTGGTCCAATATTATAAATATGGAGAGAGTGTACTGTGATACGTTATAAATAATAATAAGAAGAAGAAGAATGACGACGACTATTACGATAACAATGATAATAAAAAAATAATAATATTACCAGAGCGAGCGAAATGATTTGTTTTTCATACAAACTTGTGGATTGGACCGAGGAGCCCATGCACTTAATGCTAGGCTCTCACTCAATATTTCTTTGTCATATATTAATCAATTGTTTTACAAATATTTAGACCGTTGGAACTAAAAAACATATAAAAAATTTAGGCGGATTAGAGATGAAAATATTGAGGAGTTGAAGAGTAAGAATCATATCGCAGTCAGTTTTGCTCCTCACAATTGAATTTACACCAATTAAATTATCTATCATTTGCAATGTTAAAATCTAAATAAAAATCTTTAAAAAGAAACTAAATACAAAAAAAAAACCAATATAAATACAAAAAAAAAACCAATATAAATACAAAAAGAAACCAAATTTTTAGCCACGTTTGTGAAATGGGGAACCGGTCCTTAGGGTTGCAGGCCTTGACCAAGCCCAAACAACACGCATTCCGACTTGTACAGAAAGCGACGCAAGCCCACACGATTGTATATATGATCTGAAATATACTATAATATTGTTGTGAGATATGTCTATTCACTCATTGATAAAAAAACAAAGTATATTATAAAAATAGTTATATGATTTGTGGGGCGTATGTATATTATACCTCTTTAAACATATCATGACCCATACATCATAGTAATCAATTCATAGGGTGTTGTGCACACACACTTTAAAATTCAAAAATTGTGTTGCTGGATGCATGACCAATTGACATGCTTCATTAGTTTTAAGTAGCCATCACAGTTTGTAATCAAATTCAATTAAGAGATTGAGAAATAAGATAGAGAACACTATGGACACATCCAATTTGATTTACAACACATTATCAGCATGACTATACTATAGTACAAGAAGTATTATATTCCTTTATACTTTTTATTTTATCTATTTATTTAATAAAACCAGCATTAACAATTATGCTATGTGGATGCCATTGAATTGGAACTTCTACATCAGAGAATACAGATGCCTATAACATTTCTGTATTTACTTTCCACTAACATTGCCAACAAAGTCTGAAGACAAAAGATTGAAGATGAAGGATTAGAGTATCAATCAATTGCTGATGGAAATATCATTATTAATTAAAGGGATTCTATTTAATTTTATTTATTTCACTTATATGCTTTCTGTTTTGAAATTTAGCATACGTTTATTTTGTTGTAGATATACGGACTTTAAGTATAAATTAGATTAGTATTTAAAAGAAACTATGATGATTATTGTTGGTTCTTTCTGACCAATATTATAATATATTTTAAACCTTAATAGATGATATGATTATCGCATGTTTTACAGACTATCACTTTGATGTTACAAGTTTTCCTCCATTAAAAAATAGAAAAATCCCTCTTGGAGTAAGGCATAACCTTTTCTAAGAAAGTGCCAAGTATGTCTCATCTATATTCTCACACCTCTTTGAATGCAAAGTGTGGACTGTGGAGGGTAATTCATATACAACAATTAGTAAACCAAGTCACTCGCTAATATAATTGGTCAACTTATTGTCTTTTAAATAATTTGTGAGCACTGAAGGATTGTCTACGACATGCCTGAAACGTTAAAGACCATTTAACTCAAAGGTTCCTGAAAAGATGAAGATTGTTTGTTAGGCTGCAAATGAGACTCTAAAGAGTGGATGGACTTTGAAAAAAGACTAGAGACTCTAATAGAATAATATTTCTTACGAGCATAAAGACTTGAAAAAACATAAGATTCTGGTGAAATAACATCTCTTATATGATATAAAGTCTTAATAAGGCACAAGAATCTAGAAACATTGAGGTTTCTATTGACTCTGGGTTATATTTTAAAAAGACATTTGATTTTTGATGAGACCGAAATCCTTAAGACCTCTTAAAGAGGTATAGGTTAAAAGTGACAAAATATCTTTACTTAACACATGAAAGTATGAAATAGTAAAGAACACAGCCATTGATAATTTGTGTGTTCACAAATAACTATTGAAATATAGTTTGTAATTGTGATTATTTTTTCTTGTGAACTAACAAAATTTTTAGATCTTATTGATGATGTGTAAGCGGCTTATTTTTATAAACCTTATAAAACCCATATGTGGATGGGATATACTTTGCTTATAATTTTGCATGGCTATTAATAAAAACTTCCTTACTTCAGCAAGTGAGGTGATAATATATGGTATTGACATCTTGGTTGAACAAACTATTAATTTGATACATGTTACCATTATGGGAGCACCAACCACTTGTCAAATATATTGATCAGGGGAAGCACTAGTCATGGTTAGACAACTTTCAAAGAATGGCTTCTGCAAAATAATCTAGACGCATATGCAATATGCTCTTTTTCCCTTTACCAGGTTTTGATTACTGGCAAAAGTTCTTGACTAGGCAGTTTTAAAGCGTATCCAGCCCCACTTTATAATTCGTTAAATTGTATTTATTTTACTTGGAGGTTTTTCTCTTCAAGGGTTTTTCCTAAACAAAGTCAAGCATATTATCATATCTAAAGAGGAGCGTCATGAGATAAGTCTAATTCATCCCTTGATAAAAAGTAATATGTGTTTCATATCAATGACTTTAGGAAGCAAATTGCAAAAACTAGCTACATAATTTGTGATGCATGTGTATTATTCATCTTGAAACATATTATGAGTTGTGCATCACACTAGTCAATTCACAATGTATTATACACACAACACTTTAAAATTCAAAATGTGTATTGCTAAATGCATGATCTATTAATATGTTTTATTGGCGATAAATAGTTATCACCATTTGTAAGCACATTCAATTCAAAGATTGAGAAATGAGACATAGAATACTTTGGATACTTCCCAATTTAATTAACAATAGATAAAGATATTTATAGTATAATTAAGAGCTTTAATGTGTATTAAACTCCAACTTTTACCCTTACTATATATGTGAGGATAGATACACTTTCATTTAAAGAGAGGGTTCCTCTATGATGCTGTAATTTTTTTTACAGCATCAATAATGTATTAATTGTGAACCATTAGATCTAATCAATGGTATACAATATTTGTACTAAAAAAATAATTTAAAAATAATGGTAACCGTTCAAGTGGGTGGATAATTTTTGTAAATTAATTGTGACCACCCTTAGAGTTTGAAACAATTTCACTTAAATAGTATATTTTATTTAAAATTACTTTTTAGCCCTCCTTTAAATTTTTAATATGATAATCTCTTTTAAATAAATCTTCCAAAATCAGTTACCATTAAGTATAAAATATAATATCAAGTAGGTTATTTAACACAAAGTCTTGTAATAATTTGTATTGTATGAATTTAATTACAAACCATTAATACCTAAACAATAATGATAATAGAAAGCATTACAATAAACTATTTTATATGTGTTTTATTAATAATACTATATGAGTCACAACAAATGAGAAATATTTTATTCACCAATTATTATTGAAAAATATATATGTCTATATAACTATAGAGTGAGAAATATTTTGATTTAAATTTTGATAAAAAAATTAAACTATTTATTTCATACAATTCAATGATGGAGGATATAACATTATGAAATGTTGCTTTGACTTTCAATATCAACCATTAGACTATGAGATATTAGTGGCTCAAATATTGTGCCAAAATTATAAGTTAAAGTATCCCAAACAATATCTTTATAATGGAAATATAAAAACATACAATGATTTTTTTTCCTCATTTTGTCCATTAAATATTATTTGATGTAATATTTTATTTATTGTCACTATTAATTATCATAATAAAAGTAATGACTCTTCGTAGCATAAAAAATTTATAATTACTATCAAAGAATAACAATAAAATAATCTTTCATGATTCATAAACTAAAGTTAATTCCTGTGTTAGATTTAACTTTTATGAAATTAACAAAGTGACATTTGAAAATAAAATGAAAACAAGCTTGTGAAAGTTAAATTTTATAAGGCTGAGATAATTTCCTACCATGTCAATAAAAATCTAAAAATATAAATGATTTTCTCACTTTTTTTTCCCACTTAAATATTATTGGAGGCAATATTTTATTTATTGTCACTATTAATTATCATAACCAAAGTAATGACTCTTAATAACATAAAATTTTATAATTACAATAAAAGGATATCAATAAAATAATATTTCACGATTCATAAATTAAAACTCATTAGGAATATATATTAGATTTAACTTTTATGAAATTAACAAAGTGATATTTGAAAATAAAATGAAAATATATAGGCATATAAAACTTAAAATTCCTATCATGTAAGGATATTAATTGTAAGATAAATATAAAGTTCAGAGAATAAGTATGTTAACTGGGTGTTAAAAATAATACATACTTCATGATCAATTATACAATGACCCTTAATATTATATAAAATAGTGAGTATTTTAATATACGATATTAAATTTTATTAAAACATGTGTGATCAAGTAACTTTTATGTTACAAGCAATCTCAACAATGAGTTTATTGATGTAACTATGACATTTACTTAATTATATGTACTTAGTTGTGTTATTTATTACTATTATATCATATATGAATTTTGCAATTGCAACTTATTTATTTGATTTGTGTTAAATAACCTACCATTATATTTTATATTTAATGGTAATATATTTTGGAAGATTTATTTAAAAAAAATTATCACATTTCAAATTTAAATGAGGATTGAAAAATAATTTTAAATAAAATATGATATTTAAGTGAAATTGTTTCAAACTCTAAGGATGGTTATAGTTATTTTACAAAATTCTCTACCCCTTACACGTTTGTTAACCGTTTACCATTTTTTTTTTACTACAAATATTGTGTACCATTGATTAAATCCAATGGTACACAATTAAAAACATTATTGATGCTGTAAAAAAATTACAGCATCATAGAGGAACCCTTAAAGAGAATGCACACTTGAGAATTTGAATTCATTTTGTTAAAGATTAAACATATGTTGAGGTATGAGTACTAGCTAGAGATGGCCAACGGGTTGGTCGGCACATGGCACGGCATGTGTCTATACAGCGTGGCACGGCATGAGCATGTTTGGGTAGGGCACATGGCACGGCACAACATGCACATGGGCTGCGCTAAATCACAACATGTAAGAAGGCCTACAATAAGCATGTTTCACTTTTTAATGAAAATAAATTTAAAATTTTATGACTTTAGAAATAACTTGAAATTAAATGTTTCAATATATTTTATTAGCGTAAGTTTTTTAAATTCATTTAATTCTTAGATTTAAAAAAACTTTAATTGTTTTCTATTAATAAGTTATTGAATGAATAATTGATATCATGATTTTTATAAATAAAATTATAAATATCATAATTTTATAAATACGTATTAATCCTATTATGGACTATGATATATGACTTTATATGAGTTCAAGTTAACAATTAAGTTAACTCTTAAGAAAAAAATATTATTATTGTTTTGTTGTTGTTATTGCTAAGTATTAAAAAAGAATTCTAATACCATGGGGTTTAATATAGTAATTAATATTACATTCTCTTACTGTTATTAGTTTATTATTGTTGAATATATACTTGAGTCTTGAATTTTTATTTCTATTGAATTTAACTAAAGGTACATAAACTCGAAAAAATATATTGGCTTGAAAAAGTATGCCACCAACTTAGGATTCTTTCTTAAAAAATTAAAAGAAAAAGTATATCGTGCTTTTTTCATTTTAGGCACGACATGACATGGCCCACAACACAACATGTGTGGGTATTACACAAGTGGACATGGCACGTGTGCAAGATTGGACTTAAGAAAAAAATTAAGCACGAAACGATAAGTACGAAATACATAGAGAATACGACATGACACAAACATAAGCACGCATAAGCCAATTGTCCAAACGGTCAAGACCACGCAATTAAACACTTAATTTCATATAAATGAGCATTCGCCAACTTAATGTTAAAAAATGAACGTGCACTAACATACTTGTATAGAGACGTGGGGAGAGGCCAACCACAAAGATAAAAAAAAAATACTATACCGAATCAAATGCCACTTCAAGCGGATTTTTAAGTAGGGAGAAAAAAAAACACTTTAATTTTTAATTGGTTAAAATTTTCTCAATGCATACGTGCCTATATACATACATACATATATATGTGCCTCTATATATATATATATATATATATATATATATGAAGGTCCTAAATTATATTGATTGTAACTTACGAACCTCTTACAATAATAATATCACTAATAAAATCAATTACTGTTGCTGTGAGAGGCGTAAGTTACACTGAACGTAACTTATCGCCAGCCATATATATAAAACAAATGCACTGCTTCGCACGTCTCAATAAATTAGCGCGGCTTCAATGTCAAGCCAATGCCATCAATGACAAAAACGGTGCCGTTGGCTGTCGGTTGTCTTTTCAACAATCTCGTGTAAAATCATAAAATCAACGGATGAGATAAATTCGCCACTGCACATCATCAACAGTAGTGTGGAACCGGATAAAGGTCAACATCCACAGGAAAACGAAATAATTCAGTATGGTGGGCCACAATTCATATTAATTAACTCACCGTCGCCTTTCCCACTGGAAACACCAAGTGCCGATGATCAAAAATATCGCTTAAACCACTCGAATCGAAAGACCAGGGAGGGGGGGAAAGGAAAAAAAAAGTTAAAATCCCCTTTATTTGTATCAAAATCTGATTAATTATTCGAAATGAAGGATGACGAAAGTGTCCCAACGACGACGACGTTGAATGTGACGAAGAAGGAAAGCTCGGATTCAAGTATTTTCGGGAAAGGGCGGTACAAGTTTTGGGCGCTAGCGGCAATATTACTGCTTGCATTTTGGTCAATGTTTACCGGCACCGTTACTCTCCGTTGGTCAGCCGGCAATCTCAACCGTCTATCAGACGATCTCGGTAGCCCAATCCACGACGATCTAGACGTCCTCGTCAGTTTCTAACTAACTCCAAGCAACTAAAAAATACATTGAATATTTCTAATTTTGCTGAATGATTTGATTTATTTTATTTTTATGGTGATAATAGGAAATGGAGGAGAGGGAGAAGGTGGTGAAGCACATGTGGGATGTCTACACGAACAGCCGTCGGATCAGATTACCGAGTTTTGGCAGGAGGCATTTGAGGCTGCTTACGAGGAGTTGAGCAGTGACGTGGCCGAAGTTAGAGACGCTGCCATTACTGAGATCGCTAAGATGTCTGTTCGCTCCCTTGTTAATATTGATTCGCCTCCTTTCCATTCCACGGTCAGCATTAATTTTCGATATTGATTTTGACGTTCAGTGGTACATAGTTGTTTTCTTTTGTTAGTGATCAGCCAGTTAAAGATGCAGTAAGATGCTGAATGTGAAAGCTACTGAATCCGCTTTGGCTGTAATTATATATAAAGTTGATTATAGATCTGATCCATATTATTGTCTAATTAATTAGTGTTTCTACTTTGTAAGCTGAAATAGATCCAGATGGTTAAACGTACGATAAATTTACTCAATCATTTGTTTTTAGTATCAGAATCCAGTACTTGGCTGACTTTCAACTAGGTGTTAGCATCATTTTTTCCTATGTAGTTCTTCTGATGTGTTCTTGCTAGGCTAGAAGACATAGCTGTATGAAGACATGGACTTTATTGCTCATCAATGAATATTCCTGCACTTTCTGATATCTACTAAATCTTGTGGAAGCATCTTCATTTCTTGCCATTATATCCAGCACATTGTCAAGTTTCATATTTCCTCCATCTCCTATCCTTGTGACTGGTTTGTTTGAATATGTGTCATTATTGAATAAGGTAATTTCTGGTGCCTTAGGCAGTTCACTGGTAGAAATCATGACAGTGATGTCTAGGTCAACCATTTTGTATAAAAAAACCTACTGTTACTTTCAGGTTTTGTCGATGGTTTATGAGCATAGTGAGTGAAATGTTGCAGTGCTGTGCACTGTTGGGCCTATATGGATGTGGGGGTAGTGAGATATTGGCAAATATTTAATTGATCTAATTCTGTATAGCAGCTACCCTTTGGAGTATGAAGATCTAATTGAAAGCATTAAGCTGAGATTTCACAGAGGGGAAGGGAATATCCTTTCGCATGACTTTGAGTCGGAGGAAAGTTTTAGTTGAAAACCTTCAGGAGCAATCTAGTTTGAGTTCAATTCTTTATTCATATCTTTAAGTAAGAGTGGAACTACAATTTTTTCTTGGAACTGTTTTAGAGTTTCCTTTTAGTAAAGAGTAAGCAATTTGTGATTACTCTGCGTTATATTTGAAACAGGATGGGGAAACCATTGATTTTGTACGTCATTTCTCGTCCTCTTCTCAATCCAATTGTGTTGAAGGTCTATGCTTCTTTTTCTTCTTCTTTTTCTTTCTGTTTTGGATATTTGTTGGGTCATACAAACGTGGATGGACTTGCATTCAAATCGGATGAGAATTGAAGGAAGAGGTTTGATTTTCTTGTGTGGATGATAGTTCAAATGTGCCTCTGGGTGCATGGCTTGATAGGAATTGTGGATTTTTGAGGGTTTAGATATGCATCTAGTATCAAGTGTGGATCTTGTAGATCTGTTTTAGTGGTATGCAGTTTATCTTGCTCTACATTTTCAGGGATCTTTAGAGTTTATTGGTAAGTTATAGTTTAGATATTAACTCTTATTTTCATTTTTTAGTGCTCCCATGTATATTTTCCTAGACTGGAGATTCGGCTCCCCATTTTTTTTGGTTCTTTGCAATGAACTTACTATTTATCCTAAAACTTCTTGCCTGCAATCATTATTAACCTGAAGTGGAATACCTGTTTGTAGCTATATACTTGCTAGCTATGTTTGCAATTTTCTTGGTTCTAAAATACTTTTAGAATAATCCTCCGTTTGTAATCATTTGATTTTTAATGATTTAAGCTCCAAACATTCTATCATATTGATGTAAGGAACAATGATTTGCATTTTTCAATTTCGAATGGGTGTGTGCTGGGCCTGCTGGCTTCACTTCACTTTTCTGCCATTTGTAAACAAATGGTGAATCATAGGGATATTCAATCTCTTCAATCCTGAACATAGGTTTGACACTCTTCTTGCTAAAATAACAAAATCCAGCCTTTATATGAAACTTCAAGTCATTCTGAAATGGAAGATTGTATTTTGTGCTGAAAATAGTTTGTTATGTGTACTTCAGTAATTGAGAAAAACATGTCCTCCTGCTTATCATTTTTGCATTGGTAAATAGTATGATTCTGAAATGTGAAAACTGTTGGAGCTAACACTAACCAGCATTTGAACTGCAGTATTCTTGTGCTTGATTTATTAGATCAAGGCATACAGAAACTAACACAAGATTTGGATCGTGTTCTTCTTATTTATTTTGTCAGAGTGCACATCAATTTAGTAAGAGCCTGAAGCTAGCTGAGAGAGGCAGGGCATTGTTAACCTCATCTGGGACTGGTTGATGAAAAGAATTCTGACGATCTGAAGCTAGAAATCTTCATTCTGCTACTATGCTGCTCAAAACTACAAAGCAGCTGTGATTTGGACAAAACCATACACAAGACTCAGTTTTTCATGTTTCTTTAAACAGAGACATCTTATGTATTTAAATTAGGCTCGCATTCTTCCAAATTTTTGCTGTTACTGTCATTTGTGTTGGGTAGAAGAGTAAAACAACCTTATGAACAGGTAAACTAAAGTGAGATTTTTTCCCGTACTTTCTTTATATGAGGTTCCATGTTTAAAAATTCAGGAAGAATTTTACCACGCTGTATTTTGGTATCATGCTCGAGCATGAAGCATGTAAGATATATACAAGGTTTTTTCTGTTGATTATTTCATAAGCAGATATCTCATGGTGGTTTCTCTGTAATGCTAGTTTATAGAGATTGTATTTTTCAATTGTTTAGTGGATATTATCTTTATAGCTGCCAGCCAGTTCAGCATTTATAATGAAATTAAGCTTTCCTGGCTTCCTGTAATGAACTGTCCATTTGAACAAGAAACTGGAGAAGAGTGAAGAAAAAAGGGAAGTGTATAATGTTTATCCTCCAACCATATTCTATTTTCCCACAATTTTCTAATGATTTATTTATTTATTTATAAATGCAAATTGTCAATATTTTTATCATTGCTTAACTGGTTTGGTTCGATCTTTTTAGCAGCAAGGAGACATAAAAATTAGAAAACGTAAAATATTAGTTCAGAAACGAGTATCGGTGTATCACAAATGATTTTGCCCTCACTTTCTTCATCGCAAACAATCCAACCACAGGCTGTCAAATGAAGTGCCCATACTGTTCAGCAGCGCAGGGGCGCTGTGCCACCACAAGCACAGGGCGGTCAATCACGGAGTGCGGCTCCTGCGGGCGAGTGATCGCTGAGCGGCAATGCCAAAATCACCACTTATTCCACATCCGTGCCCAAGACACCCCACTCTGCCTCGTCACCTCCGATCTCCCATCCATCCCCCAACCCCAGCAAAACGACGGCGTCGACGAAGACCCGTTTCAGCCCACGGGCTTCATAACGGCTTTTTCCGCGTGGTCTTTGGTACCCAGCCCTCTTTTCCTCCGCTCCTCACACTCTTTCTCCGGCCAGCTCGCCGAGCTCGAGCGCACCTTCGAGCTTTTGTCCTCGTCTACGACGTCCACGTCTTCCAGTGTCATGATGGACAATTTGAGAGCGTATTTGCAGATCATCGACGTGGCGTCCATTCTGGGATTGGATTATGACATTTGTGATCATGCTTTTCAGTTGTTTAGAGATTGCTGTTCTGCTACTTGTTTGAGGAATAGAAGTGTTGAAGCTCTTGCCACTGCTGCACTTGTTCAGGCCATTAGAGAAGCTCAAGAGCCCAGAACTCTCCAGGTACTTTCATCTCCTTTTGCTGTACAGTTGGGTGGGCGTTTCGATTTTCGTTCGGGTCAGAGAATTCAGTTCAATTGGGTTAGAATTTGTAATCCGGACCGAAATTATTTCGATTCGGTTGGATTCAGGTTATAAATTCAGGATGAATTTAATTTATGAACCCTAATCTTATAAATTTATTTTCTCAAATCCCATTAAAAAAAATTATTCTTCCCAAAGATTAACTTATTAACAACTAAGAATATTTAACAATTAACATGAGAAATTAACAATAACAAAAATATTATCTAAAATTAAAACTGCGGCTCACAGTGATGATGACTTCAAGGTTGATGGTAGAGGGACTTGCCACGGCTTAGATTTGGGGATGCCAAATTGGATTAAATAGTAAGGAGAATATGTGAGAGGACAAAGAAAATTATGTGTTTGGGTTTGATTGAGATTGAATTCATTTAATTATTACTGTCTCTTATCTGGAAGCTACGAATTCAAGATTAGTCGATCAATGAATGAATGTTGACAAAGATTTGGCAGAAGAAGATGAAGAATTTGGCAGCAAAAACAGAAGAAGGGAAGGATTTGGCAGCCATAGCAGCAGAAGAAGCGGGAGAAGTTTTTTGCAGTTGCACGTGTTTTGTGTGTGTGACTGTGCAATTAGGTTAGACTATTGAGGATCTTTTTAAAATTTTTTATTTTAACCCAATCGGGTCGGTTATTCTTTTTTGATTTAACCAAATCAAAATATAACTTGATCGGTTTTGAGATTTGAAACCGAACGGTTTCTCAGGTCGAAGTCGAACCCAAACCGAACCGAAACCAAAATTAATTCAAACCGAATGCCAACCTGCTTCTGCTTTATCTTTTTTTAGTTTAACAACTGTAGTTGCTTTGGGGGCATGTTTCTAGTTTTTATGCTTTTGCTGAATTTGCTTAATTTTTGAATGCACAATTGTTAAACCTAGTAAACTTTACTTGATAGCTAGACAGTTGAGGATTAACAGTCATTGAATCTCTATTATCCTTAACTTGAGTTCTGAGGATACATTGGTACAAATTTTATTTAATATCATCTGCGAGGAGTAGGCATATTGATTTCTGTAGCCATTAACTTTTGTTCTATTAGCTGTTGCTTTTTTTATCCTGAGGGATGATGTTCATTGAATATAACTCTAATTGAAGTCATTTCTTTGGAAATGTTGACCTGCTGTGTATTCTTCTTGTCTTTAGTCTAATTTAGAATGTCTTTTAACTTTAGTATCTGCTTTAAAATAACAGGAAATATCAATTGCGGCTAACGTACCGCAGAAGGAGATTGGAAAGTACATCAAGATACTGGGAGAAGCTCTACAACTAAGTCAGCCCATTAATAGCAATTCCATAGCAGTTCATATGCCGAGATTTTGCACCCTCCTCCAACTCAACAAATCTGCTCAGGTACCTTCTTATTCAGAAATCGCTGTATAATCCAGAATATGTTGGAAATTTTAACATCCCGTAGGCCTTCATTTGGTAGGGTTATACTTGAATAAGTCCTCCTTGGTATGGCCGTGTGTTTGAATAGCTTAATAGCAGTCTGTTTGGGATTCCACATGAAAAATTTAACCAGCCCAGTTGGTTGAGGGCCTGGGATCTGGTACTTGGCTACATCGAGGTTTCAGGTTTGATCCTTCTGACGAGCTTAAAAATTCCATCCTTTGTTATCTCATGGGGTTGGGGTGCCCAATTGATCCCCTAGTTTAGGGCCGGGGAGGACTCATGGTCTGAGTTGGTGCAGTAGTCTGGGTTATCAAAAATAAAAAATAAATAAATAACTTGAAATTTCTGGATTGTGAGCCGAAAGAAGCGAACAAAAGGCTTTTGCCATAATTTTATCACCTGGGGTGTTGTCTCATTGTATTGGCAACCAAAAGAATCTTTATTTTAAATCTGATTTCTTACAAGTTTAGAGCTTTTCTATGCTCTGTGAATTCAAAACTCTTGAAGGAAATATGTGAAATGTTTCTAGGTTGTTTTGTGGAAACTTTTATAAAAATAGAGTTATATAATTTTTTTTTTAATCTCCTAAATGCAGAAATCATGTTTATGGCTTCTACCCAGGATTTAAAAAAAAAAGAGTGTAAATATACATTTCTCTCTCCATGTGTGATGTGTAAACACGTGCGCTTACCTGCATAGATGGCATTCACATTTTATGTGATTTAAGTTTATTAATCTGTTTAGAAGATTACACTTGCTGACTTCAGTATACCTTGTATTCTAATGTTTTCCATAATTAACTTGTAAATCTCTAGGTGCTGGCAACTCACATAGGAGAAGTTGTGATCAACAAATGCTTCTGCACTCGGAGGAATCCAATTAGCATCTCTGCAGCTGCCATCTATCTTGCCTGCCAGTTAGAGGACAAACGCAAGACCCAGGCAGAAATTTGTAAGGTGACTGGTTTGACGGAGGTCACGCTTAGAAAAGTCTACAAGGAACTATTGGAGAATTGGGATGACCTGCTCCCATCTAATTATACTCCAGCTGTCCCTCCGGAGAAAGCATTTCCTACCACCACCATTACCTCAGGCCGTGCACCAACGGTCAAAGTTGATTCAGGTGAAGTAACATCTGTGGATAAAGATAAGCAGCCAGAAACCAAGTCAATTAAGGTAAATGAGGTGATAGAAACTGAAAGTAATGGACCAAATGCCGATGCTGATGGTGCCCATGCTCCTACGTTGAAGCGGCCATCACCCTTTAGCCAACCCTGGCTTCACTTTGCGGCTTCTAATATTAGGACAACTGGAGAGAAAAATCAGATTGTTGTTCAAGGTGACATCAACGAGGTGCAGCCAGGCCATCAAGATTTAGACCAGAAGCTCGATGAGGACACAAAGCCAGCCACTACCACTCTAAGACCAAGTCAGTTTCCATGCACCCCCGTTTCAACTGTGACTTCGCTCACTTGGCCATTTCGGCCCCCGCCTTCAATGGCCACTGCAAGTTTTCAGGTTGTGGATCCACCAAAGTTACAGCCTGGTCACATTGAGCTTAAAGGCTCCGGCGTACAGGCAGGAAGTAAAAATGATAAGTGATGTAGAAAACTAGTGGATCCATAGAAATGGGTCCTGCTTTCTGGTGTAATGTGCTGTCAACCATCAAAAAGTATAATTTGTTTTGAATCTTGATTCTTAAGTTCATGTACATGTATTTCAGTTGTTGCGCATGCATTGTACGACATATTGCTTCATGTTAAAACTGAGAGTTCACGAAGTCCACTCCGTTGAACTGTTATTGAATTGCCGATTGATAAAATGCGAATCAGCAATTCGGGCAAATCTTTGTTGTGTACGTTGTGACAATCTGTAAATCATTGTTCATTTATGGTATATCCCATAAATTTATTAAGATTAGTTTGAAAATCTAATCATACAATCAATAATGTGGAGATCTTTACCTCTATTCTTATATTTTTGTGGAAATGGAAAAGAGTTTTAATGGAGGTTTGAGCTCAAGTCCTCAATATTATTGAGACCATTAACCTACCAAGTGTTTAGTCGAATGGCTTCAGTAACTTTTAACTTTAGAAAACATTTGATAATATCGCTAGATTTCAAAAAACTCAATGAGAAAAGTTCAGATAACTAAAGGAATGATCAAAAGACAAAATGTGCGAAAGTTTCATAATCTTTTGCGATGACCCTCATCTAACGAAAAAAGATTACTTAACTTCATTAAATTCTTTGTGTTTCATTATTCGATTATTTACGTAATGATAGGGATGACAACAATACTTGTGACCTCCTACTAATTCCGGCGGGGTATGAACTCCCGAAAAACCTTGAAAATTAAATCAAATTTATTTGAAAAATGATTCTAAACCCTAAAAAGCTATCGAGTTCAATTATAGAGATTTTGAAGGTCTCCAAATTCGATCCCAAATAAATTTTAAAAATTAAAAAAATTATTAATTTATGATTTTTCATCATTGCAATAGCAATATTATTAATCAAATAATCAAATTCACTTATTTTATAAAATCACTAAATATTATATGAGACTATTAACTAATATATTTATAATACCTGTCAGATATTTGAGAGATGTCTACTCTACTATTATCTGGAGGAGGAAAAGACTGTTTTCACACAATTATTTTTATAATTGGAAAAGAAATTTAACCCTCGTAATATTTTTGTGGGTTGATTCTTTTTTGAAAAAAATAGGTTAGTTGGAAAAAATAAAAACTCCGTTATGTGAAGAGCTTATAGCATTAACGCATGCTCTGTTTATTATAGCATCAACAATGATGGTTCCAAGCTTTGTGTTGGAGGCTTGAAGAATTATTTTGATGGTCTTGTAAATTTAGAAGTTTGCTTGATACTTTGTTGGTCTTTCATTTTGATGATTTGTAATTTAAGTCATAACAACTTTGTTTATATAATATGAATAATGCCGCATAAAATAAATATGGGGAATCTAGTCTGTGTAATGTAGTACTGTTCACATAATTTTTTTTAAATTATTTAATTAAATTAAGAGAAAATAAATAAAAATATATAATTTTAAATAAGATTGAAAACTCCAATATGCTCCAGTTGGGACTAATGAACTATAGGTGCTAGTTCAACAACGCATAACATCATATTTTGCACTAACATTTGGTATGATTAGAATTCTTGTTATTCGAGCTATGCAATGGTACAATTATTATTGACAAAAAAGCTTCCGTTTTCCGTTAATTTACAGCAAAAAATTTTGAAACTGAAACTTTGATAGTAGAGTTACAGCAAATGAAAAATTTCTTTGCCGATAATAATTGTATCATTGCATATCCCTCACAGTAAGAATTCTAATAATATTAAAATATAATTTAAATGACACTAAAATACAGTAACTGTAGTGAAAGTTATTTATTTTCATTATAAAAGTTTAAATTATTAATAACATATAAAAAAAATAATAATATAGATGAATCTTAAATTATTAATTTAATATAAATATTAAAAATTACTATATAAATATAGTCCATAATACACTAAATATTATAGTACAACTTTAATAAATATAACTTAATATAATATAACTAATGTAGTAGAATACAGTAGATCAAACCCGGCCTAATTCTTCATGAGTGGGACGTTTCGGATTGGGTAATCAAATTCAAATAGTTACATGGCACTCCCGTAATTTCCTCAAATCTAAGCGGCATTTCTTTAACCGCCCCGATATTTGCACCTAAAAGTAACGTGTTAAGCTTGGCGACCCCCAGGCCCCATTTCCTCACACCCGCATCTCGCCTACATCCTTGATCCTTCTCGAAAACAAACACACCCGCCTGCAATCTGTACCGTCCACTTAATCCACGTCATCAATCCGCGTCGTTATCAATCCAACGATCCATATCTCTCCAATAATTCACACTCGCATGACTTAGCCCCGCCTCCTCCTAACCCTAGCCACGCACCCCGCGCCCCTCAGGCTTATCCCTCTTAGCCAATAAAAAATAGAAAGAGAAAAAACAATTTCGGTTTTGTTATTTGTGCCTTTTTTTTCTTCAAGCAAAATTTACACAGACACCGTGCACACCTGAAGAAGTTTCTAGGGTTTTACGATTTCCAAGTGATAATACCAATCCAATCAATACAGGGTTAGGGTTAGGGTTAGTGTCAGGCTACTGTGTTGTTTCACAAGTTTATTTATGTCTACGATGAAATAACTTTTTTTTTTCTTCACCTCATACTGTTGTTCTTCAGCTTTGAACCGGTTTTTGGAACCAAAAAAAAAAAAAGAGATAAAATAGGATAATATTTAAATAAATTTGGTGTATGAGATATCGGATTTCGTATTTGATGGATGAGATCTGGGAAAGGGCCGTCGAGACAGCATTAGACGGTCAAACGGACCATGGCGCGGCTCGAACCCTAACATTAGACGGCGCGGTCAAGTGTGTGCAAGGCCGGCTGCCTCCACCGAACCTTTTAGAAAGGTTCGAGAACCTTGAGCATCTTTCGATTGCCAACATCGGAGTTTCCTCGCTCGAGCAGTTTCCACAGCTTAAGAATCTTCAGAAACTTATTCTCTCCGATAACCGTATAGCCGGTGGCCTCGAGTTTCTGGTCCAGGCTGGCTTGGACTCTCTTCGCGACCTTGATTTGTCTAATAATCGGATCCAGTATATCGAAGATCTGGCTCCGCTGGCCCATCTTCGGCTTGTGTCTCTTGATCTGTACGAGTGTCCGGTTACAAGGGTGAAAGATTATCGATCTAAGGTTTTTGGAATGATAAAGTCGTTGAGGTACTTGGACAAGATGGATGCAGAGGAGAATGAAAGGCCGGAGTCGGATGATGAATCGGACGATGATGAATCTGACGATGAGGATGATCCAGGAAGTGGAGAAATTGACGGTGAGGATCGACCCTTTGGGAGGGATAATGGACACAGTGAGAATGTTGAAGGGGTTGTGGATGTGGACGAGGAGGAAGAGAGTGATGCGGATGAAGAAGAGGTGGAGACAGCTGCTGGAGCAGCAGGACCCGCTGCCGAGGGGATAAATGGCCATCAGAGCAATGGGTATGCGGTAGAAGATGATGACGAGGATGATGATGAGGATGATGTTTATGAGGAAGAGGATGTGGTGGAAGTTCATGGGGTTGGTGGGGACAGCGATGATGAGGAGGATGGGGTTGAGGACGAGGATGATGATGGCGATGATGATGACGATGAGGACGAAGAAGAGGTTGATAATGAGGATAGAGATGGGGAGTTTGGGGAGCCAGAGAGTACGGGGAGGTTGACCAGCACAGAAGGTGAGATTGATGGTCATGAACAAGGGGAGGAAGATGGGGATGATGATGGTGAGACTGGGGAGGAAGAGCAGGTTGTTGAGGATGATAGAGAGTTTGAAGTTGAGGATGAAGATGATGCTGAAGAGGAGGTGAGAAATGAGAACGCAGTTTCTTATCTTTTATGTTGTGGTATCATAGAATTTTGCATTTTCCTATCTTTTATGTATGTGCCTCTTGTTGCTGGATTAATGGTTTGTTTGCTGTTGTGTTTTCAGATAAGAAGAGGACTTGACTGCTCTTAAATTCCTTTTTCTGCTGTTATTTCTGATTTTTGTGCATTGTTTTGGGTTGTACACTTTTGTCGAGATTTTAATTATCTGGATCTGGTAGACATATTAGGTGTTTTTTTCTGTTGTTGTTGGGGGGGGGGGGTTGTTTCGAGCAGTTGTTATGGTTTAACAGTACTACCGATCTCAAATGCACTTTTACATCATGGATATTCTGTGTTAGTATCTTTTTGCTGGTTTGCATACTTTCTGAGTAATTGATGTTCTCTCCTTTCGTCCTATCTACTTCGTGTTAAAAGGAGCTGCCTCAGATTGTTGAGTTTTTTTTTCATCATCTCAATTATTCTTATAATATTTTTATTATGAGAAATGAAGGTTTTTTAGTTTGTGAAATTAATTTTAGGAAATGAAGTTTGAAAATTGTTCAAATTACACCATGCTCTTAAATGAAATATCATTTAGATATTGACATGTTCTTGAGACTGGTTGTTTTCTCAAAAATGCTTAAGAAAAACCCTGACTGGCATTTGGTTCTGTGAATAAGATTATTTGCAGTTTCAATTTTGGTCTTCCTATATGTCTCCTTTAAATGGTAATCTTAAGTATTTATGTTCATGAGACATTATAGTGCTGTTTTGTATTTTCCTTTCATTCAGCTGTATTATGTTTGTGAATTTGCTTTTTGGTGTTTTGGTTGTTAAAATGTAGTGAAGCCATCAGTAAAGCAAGATTCCACTGCCATCTACGGTGCTTATTTTCTGTTTTATCTATGGATCTTTATGAAATATTTGTTTGTTGATGATCTCTAAAAGATTGGCCTATTGTAAATAGTCTATGCATGTTGATGATTACATGGTGCAGGATTGTTTGGGAGTGATGTGCATGGACATAGTCTGATTGGCTATTTTGCTTTAATTTTAAGACTGTCTAATGTGTGCAGGATTCTCTGGGAGTGATGTGCATGGACATAGTCTGATTGGCTATTTTGCTTTAATTTTTAGACTGTCTAATACTATTTCTAAGCATTTTTTCACCATTATTTTTGTAGGGTTTTTCTTTTATTTTGTGTTTTGGAAGTATTTATATAATTCTTTTAGCATTCAGACCTTGCTTTCTTTACATATCAAAATTTCTGGTACCCTGTTTTCTGTACTAACCCTCAGAGGCTTGATGGAATTGGCAGGATGAAGACTGCGGCACAGGGTATTTAGTTCAGCCAGTTGGGCAGGCTGAGGAACATGATGGCAGTGATATGGAGCCTGGTAATGAAGATGATGCTGAAGATGAGGAAGAAGTTGAAGATGATGATGAAGTCCAGGATCTGCCACCATCTTCTTCTTCTTTACACCCCAAGAGAAAGAGAGATGATAGTGCTGATGAAGATGAGAATGGGGAGGATGATGAGGAAGATGATGATGTTGTTGAGTTCAGCAAGTCATCTTCAAAGAAGCACCATTAGCCTCTTACAATCTAATCTCACGGGTTAAATATTTTTGTTAAAATGTCTTCTTGAACAAGCATGGGAACAACACCAGAAACTGTCATGTTTTTGAAAGATTTGTTTGTAGTCTCGTAGTAGTGACTATGGATACATGCTTCTTTGGGGAGAGAGATTGTATCTTGGGGGTGGCACATGTTAGTTCAAAAGGTTGTTAGTGTTAAATTCCCGCTTGCCTCTTTTATATAGCCGTTACAATGTTAAATTCAAATGGCAGTTGTGTAGGATTAACCGCCCATGAAGGTAGAAGTTTTGTTCCAAAAGGGAGGGAGGCTCTAAATGGAGGGAAAGTGTACTCTTTTAAAATCTTTGTTTTTTATTTCGTTCCTCGAAAGCGGTTTTAGAAGGGTTTTGTATTTATTAAAAAAAAAAGGGAAAAAAACATGTGTAGATAGAAAGTTTCATCAGCCGATCAGCGCATCCGGCTCTATTATATTCAATCAAATGGGCAGACTGGCTGCTTTTGTTCAATTGACTCGTTCGGGCTCGCTCTTTCTTTTTTTTCTTTTTTTTTCCACTTTTTTTTCTTTAATGGATTATATAATTGGCAAGTTTTCATTGGTCTTTCAGATTGCTCCATTTATGAATGAACATGAGCAGAATGTAGGACAGATGGCAATCGGATTTGAGGCTGAAAACAGAGTAAGCACCGGGTTGCAGCTTTAGCTGGTCCCCGAATTGTTTAAAAGCTAGATCTCCTGATTGGAGGGAGTGGGACAATGATCGAACCAAGCTAAGCAAATATAATCCATTGGATCAACGGCCATGATCACGGAATTTATCCTTGTTGCCTTTTTGGGTTAAAAACTTGCCTTTTTGAAAGTTGGGCTGGGGAGTTACGAAGCAAGTGTAGAAGCAGGGATGTTGTAATTCTCATTAAGGTGAGTAGGTAATAGTTGGACTCGATTGACGGGCTGCAGGCCTGTGAGTATGAGCCCAAAGCCCACTTTCGTATTTTATGAATAGAGGTCCACACATGACATGTGAGCTACGGTCAGAACTCAGAAGTTCAATTGTAAATGACTAAATTCCAACATTTGGATGAGTATTATTACTTTCTAGCCTACTCTATGGGCTACTTCAAATTTGATAATTTGTTTTTCTTTTGGCCATCCATTCATCTCCAACTCTTAAGAGTTAAGATAATTATTTTTTCTTCTTAAGTTTTTCCAAGCAGAGGATGAAAATTTACTTTTTAAAGTTAATAAGAGTATTGTAGTTTTTGTTAAGAAAATGAAATTGAAAAACTATAAAAACATATGTATCTAATCAATTAATATCTAAATTTAAGAAGTAACAATAGTCAACATGCAAATTTTATGTAATAAAAATATTTTCTCTTTCTAATTTGAATGTGTTAGAAATTAAATAAGTTTCTGGTTTTTTTTTATTAATTTAAAATTTATGTTGTTAGCCTTTAGTTCTTTATTTTACATATAAAGCAACAGGACATGTGCCATGATTTTTTTAAGGCCTCGTAATCCTACCAATGAGATTATGACATATGTTCACCCATCCAATAAGTCCTCAGTCGTAGAGAGAGAGAGAGAGAGAGTTGTACTTTATTAATAATTTTTAAGAATATAAGAATTCAGCCTTACGATTTTGTCACAAAAGGAGGATAACGCACTAAGAAGTCGCACCAGCACCATAACCCATAAAATTGACATGGTAGCTTCGAAGATGTTTTTGGTAGCATCGCCACCATGTCCCGTAACTTCACTAGTACCATCACAACAACAGAAAACCTCCAACCCCACATGCAGGAGGATCAGGAAAACCAAACCTCGCTCCCTACTCATCAGGCTCAAGGTTCTGAGCATGGCAAAAGAGAGCAGTGACGGCCTCGCAGAAAAAGCAGCAATAGCCGGTGGTTTGGTCTCAACCCCAGTGATCGCCTGGTCTCTTTACACACTCAAGACTACTGGCTGCGGTCTCCCCCCCGGGCCTGGTGGCTCCATTGGTGCACTCGAGGGCCTCAGCTACCTAGCCGTTGTGGGAATTGTTGGTTGGTCTTTGTATACAAAATCTCAAACTGGCTCTGGTCTGCCTAGTGGACCTTATGGTCTATTGGGTGCTGTTGAGGGTTTTTCCTACTTAACTTTGCTTGTCATTTTTGTTGTTTTCGGTTTACAGTTTTTTCAGCAGGGATCACTTCCAGGGCCTCTCCCAAGTGATCAATGTTTTGGTTAAGATTTGCTACGCTGTGGGGCATGGGCCGCAACACAATACAATCCTATCTTCTGTCTGTGACTCTGTGGCCATGGTTCAATTCCATTTTCAAATGGATTTAATGCGTGCATTTTGCCCTGTGTAATTGGTAATTACTCACATTTTCATATTGTGGAGGAGTAGATGTTTCCTTATTAAATTAATTCAACTTCATATTGTTTTTCAAGGTATGTTAGTTGTAGCTTCATTTTGTTAAAGATGCGTCGTGACCCATAATTCTAATGTATTTTGATTAACATTTAACGGCTATTATTTTGAAGCTACAATAATTTTATCCAACGCTTGTTGATTAAAATTATTAAACATCGACTTTATTAATGAATTATATTGGACATATATTATATTAGACTCTGACTCTTCCATGAAGCATCATACCTCATATCTTACGCACCATCAAATGATAAGAATTTTATTGATTTTTATTAACCTTACAATCATCTAACGCTGTATGAATTGCTAAATATAGTACTTTAAAGGTGACATTGCTAGACTCATTAAATTATATTTTAAATTGAATTAATTTATACATTTTTCTAGACCAAGTCTAGGCCCGTACTAGTTGCTCGCGTCCAAGTCAAGCGAAAAAGTATACACCCAAGTACTTACTGTATTTAAAATAAAACTCAAACCAGAAAAATCCCAATTTCATTATTTCACATTTCATTTTTTTCACACAATTCCTTTGACTGTTTGACCATCGACCCAGTTATTTGGTGGTGTTTGTAGAAGTGTCAAAAGATAAATTTTGCACTCCAAAGACACTATAAGAAGAGAAATTTGCTGCTTGCATAATTTATGTTTGTAAATGCACCAAAGAAAAGATTAAAAAAATAAAAAAAAAAACAGAAGGGAAGTTGAATTAATGCTGGCAAAATGAGTCATGATATGATTTCATGACACGAATATAATACCGCTTTAAATTATATTGACAAATATTAATACGATTAATAAATATTATAAATGATTGTGTCATATTAATGTTCGATCACTTTAATATGATTACGCATTTATGACACGAATATCAATTAATATATGATAATATTATTAAAAAAAATTAATATGAACGATAAATTAAGTAGTCATGTTAAAACTATATTATGTTATAAAATTATTTATTTCGTATTTATATCATGTTAGCTTATTTATGATTGTTTTTAACAATTGATTGACATATTTCTCATGCTTTAAACTTATTTTTATTTTTTCGTATTAAATATATTCAATGAATCAACATAATTAATAAATAGATTGTATCTGTATTTTGATATTTTGAAATTATTAATAAATGAGTTGTATCTATATTTGCTTAAATTTGACACAATACAATTAAGATACAATAACTCAATATTGAATTTAAGGTCAATCAAGTCAAAGGACTTGTTCGAGAAAAATTAAAAACTATAGGGATTTAGGTGATCAAATTACGAAACTTCTTATTTTTATGAGTTTTTGGACAAACGATAGGGGTGATTTGGTGTAAGAGACCCCTTTTAGCATATAAGACCTAAAACGAATCAAATTGCCTTCTGCCATCGCTCAACTCTCGAGTCCATAGCTGTCATGGCCAGTAAGGTATGACTTTTTAACTCAATCATCAGTCTTTAATTGCGATTAATCCTTGATTCTTTGGTAATCTTTTTCTTAATAGCGATTATTTTCATCTAAGCGCAGTGATTAGTGTCTGCTACTGCCCGTTTAGTTGATCTTTGTATCTGTGGTCATTCATCTACATGGATTGTTTAGTTGCTAAGAAAAATAGAGGAAAAGTAAAGAAAACAAGTTTAAAAAACAGAAGCGCTAAATTGAATATTTGCATTTTCGGCTCTCTCCAGCTGGTTTGTTAGTTTGATTATCAACACAAAATTATTGTTCTGTTAAATTGATCGTGACAGATTTATGTAGCTTTTTGTTTGTTAATGGGAAACTAGAGGAAAAGAAGAGAAGACAAAAAAAAAAAAAGAAGAAGAACAGTTGTGGAGTAAAAGTATTTCAATCAGTGTGGGTTTGGGATGGATAATGGTCAATGGACTCTAAGAGTAAAAAACAGTCTCATTGTTTATGAATGATTGAATTTGCTAGCTTTGTACCTAAGGAACAGAGCCCTACCGCTATTATTTGATCGATGTGAACTGAGTTAATTGTTAAAATTGTGTTTCTTTTTGTTGAAAAGAAACGGATAGAGGGAGAAGATTTGGCAAGAGAGCTGAAAAGAAAAAACAGAAGTTATAAAAAAGAATAAAACTGAAATATCACGATGTTCATTAGACGAAAGGATTGTGGATGGATACTGTACAAAAATGTTTCTTGCAAATGGAAATATATGTTTATGAATTATTGAAGACTGAGTATTGACAGGCACTTAGGAGTGCCTGTTTGGAGAACTTGTTGACGCCTTTTCAACTCTAAACCAAAATTTGTTTTAAGTTGTTCGACTCATTTGAATTGGAGTATTGTTGTCTGTAAATGTTAATTATGAGTAATTCTGTTCTTTCTTTAAGTTCACTATTGCAATGTTCTATTTGTCAACCCTATCAACTTGGCCAAAAATGCTGATAAAGATCTCATTTCAAATTGATCTATGAAATAGTTATCACCTTGATACAAGTGCAGTTGTGGTCTTTCAAGTACATTACTGTTTGTGAAATGTGGGAAAAATGTTAAAGTTGCACTAATTTGGAAATACCAGAATGAAGCATTGGTTTGGTTATTTCACTAAAAGTTTATAGTGAATCATTTGAATTGAAGTAAAGAACTAAAATCCACAACTATGACATGTATCCTGAATTATTTTCCATCTTTTAAGAGTTCAGATGAACCAGGAAATATTTCCCTTTTCAATATCTATTCATATCCGTAGCAGGCTTGCTGATTAACTTTGAGTTTGGTCGCAGATAAATATGGATAAGGGGAAGAATGCAACTGTGTTTATGAAAAGCAGCAATAACAAGATCTACATGGAACTCAAGGATATTATAAGGGAGCATGCCCTTCAATTCCTTCCTGCTAAGTCACTTCTCAGGTGCAGAGGCGTTTGTCGTGACTGGAAGTACTTGATTGCGACCCCATTCTTTGTCCACAACCAGTCTTATTCCTTCCGTAATTTGTCAGGCTTCTTTTCCCAGTCATCCACCAGCGAACCATCATTTATTTCCCTCAACCCAATAGCCTATGGTGTTCCAGATCCATCTTTGAGTTTTTTGCCTGAACCAGTTGACATTAGGAGCTCCTCCAATGGACTACTTTGCTGCCAGGGTCACAGTGGATACAATCCTTACTACATCTGCAATCCTGCTACCAAACATTGGCATAAGCTTCCTAAACCCAATAATGATCATGGCTCTGATCCTGCTGTCGTGCTTATCTTTGAACCCTCAATATTGAACTTTGCAGCTGAATACAAACTGGTTTGTGCCTTTCCATCTGAACTTGATGGATACGAATTTGAGATTTATTCCTCCTGCGACAAATCCTGGAAAACTTCGGGGGAGATTTTCCTCGGCAATTTAAAAATCCTGCCACGATCAGGTGTTTATACGAATGGGATTGTTTATTGGGCTGGAAGGAATAATAGAATTCTTGCTTTTGATCTGTCAGCAGAGCGGTCACAGATCCACAATGGCCACGGGACCTTGGGTGTGATGGATGGGAAGTTTTGTACAGCCAGTATACTCCGTCAAAATCTGTCTGTGCAATTGCTGTCTAATGCCTACGCTAATACAATGCAGATGTATAGTAACATCAAGGCTTGGGAATCACATCTGTTCACTTTAGATAGATCTGTTTTTGCTGAAGGTTATCCTGAGGAGGTATCACTGCTTGTGAATGATACTGTGATCCTACGCAAAGGGAAAGCACTTTATTCGTACAACCTGAAGACAAAAGAAACTAAACACTTGGGAAATGAATCTGACGATGGTAAAAGGAGGGTTGTGCCTTACGTGAATAGTCTTGTTGATATTTAGGTACCTTCTCTCTGCTTATAGACTGATAAGTCAAGAGCGAGAAATCAGGTCCTTGTGTTTTGGGTCCCATGTAGAATGTGAATTCATTGGGTTTGTCCTTAGCAGAGCTTTTATGCATGCAGGTACATACCTCCGTGATTCACTAATTGCATATGTTTTACTCATTCTAATACAAAGTGTAAAAGATTCTATGGTTTTGAGTTTTATATTTGTGCATGGATAATTGGTGTCCTTATTTTTATGTCAATATGGTTATGATTATGATTTGAACTGTGCTTTTAAGCTGTGCCTATGGAGGGTCATACAATTTATGATTAGCAGTAGGTAATGCATATTTATTGATTGAATATCCTGTGCTCAAATAGGTCCTTCACGGAGAACTTGCGAAGAATTTTGTGATGAGGAAAGCCTAAATCAATTTTTAACCCTCTTCCTCTTCTAGAATTTGAACTATGGTGGTTAGTTAGATAAAGTTGTTTGAAAACCATTGCGCTACATCCTGGATCAGTTTTATTTTGATATGGAATTGCATGTATTGTTAATTGTTTTTAATTCAATTCAATTTTAATTAAAAATGGGATCAAATAGATATTAATCAGATGTTATTTGTTAAAATTTGGGTTCTGTTCAATTCAATCAAGAAAAAAGGGTGGTTTCATAAATAAGCGTTTATTATTATTTTTTTTTTGAAATGGAATAATTTTCATTAAACAAAAGGATTACAGATTATTCAATAACCATAGAGGTGGAATGATGTTCCACTCCTGGGGACCTGACAAAGAACTTGCTGCTCGTGCCACAGAGTGAGCAGCAAAGTTCGCAGACCGACGCACAAACGAGAATTGCACTTCTCCTATAGAATTAACAAGAGCCCGACAATCTTCGATAATTAGACCAAACCCATTTAGACCTGCAACCTCCTCGGCCAAAGCTCGAAACACTTGTAAACAGTCCATTTCTATAATAACACAAGGAAACTGCATTTCTTTAATCCAGCTGAGAGCTTCTCGAATCCCAAGTGCTTCTGCCTCTTGTGCTCCAAAGCTTCCTGTCATTCCAGCACTCCGAGCTGCCAAAAAACAACCTTCCGAATTGCGGATCACACAACCAAACCCAATCCTTCCCTGAGAAGCAAAAACAGCCGCATCCACATTGCACTTAACCTATCCAAACTTAGGCTTCTCCCAACACAATGCCCCATGAACCAGCCCGTGACCCTCATCATTCACATCATATAATTGCTTCTTTACTGCCTGCCACTGATAAAGTAGATGTCCAGCTGAATTAAGCACCTGGTGAACTGAGCAAGACTTGTTATTCCATACTCTGTTATTGCGATTTATCCAAATTCTCCAGCAAAGCATTACTGCAACATTACACTCATCATTATCACAACGCGTAAAGATGTGATCCAACCACCCCAAGAAAGAAGAACAGTGGCCCACAAAGCCCACAGGGGAAGAGATCCAGCAAGACTTAGCGAAACTACACTCAATCAAAGCATGTGTAACCGTCTCCTCATGAGCATTACATACAGCACAAGTAGAGGGAATATCTACCCTCTTGGATGTCAAATTAGTGGCATTAGGCAATACATTGGTCGCAGCTCGCCAGATGAAATTCTTAACTTTGTTTGGCACTTTCAATTTCCACAGCTTTCGCCATACGCTCGCAAAGGGATCAGGGGAAGTAGAAGTTAACATTTTATAACAGCTACGAACCGAATAGCAACCTCGAGAGTCAGCCAACCAATACCACACATCTTCATCTTGGCAGGAACTAAGAGGAATCTGCAGGATTAAATCTTTGTCTCTTGAGTTGAAAATGTCCGAAATCGCATCATAATCCCATACTCGTTGGTTTGTCAGCATTAAACTACTAACTGATTCTGCAGCAAGCTCCTCATGAAGATTAGAAGAAATAAAACCATCCATGAGATCTGGCAGCCAAGGAGTCTTGCTGATGGAGATCGTTGTTCCATTGCCAACCTGCACTCTACTCCCTTGACTCACCACATCTTTTGCAGCCAAAATAGAACGCCACACATAGCTGGGGTTGTGGCCCAAAGAAGTTTGAAAGACAGACTTTCGTGGATAATATCGAGCTTTGAGGATTTTGGCCATAAGAGAATCAGGGCGTGTGAGTATTCTCCACAGCTGTTTTCCTAGAATCGCAATGTTGAATAGGTGAAGCTGTTTAAATCCAAGGCCACCGCATCCTTTAGGTTTACACATATATTCCCATTTAGCCCAATTAATCCCTTTTCTTCCACTGTGATTACTCCGCCACCAGAAGGAGTTCATCATCACTTCTAATTCTCTACACAACTCTTTGGGTAGCAAGTATATACTCATAGCATAATTAGGCATAGCAAGAGCCACTGTCTTTAACAAAATCTCTTTGCCAGCCCGAGAAAGCATCCGCGAACTCCACCCTTGAAGCCTTTGCCAGAGCTTATCCCGAATATAGCTGAAGACTTCCTTCTTTTTTCTGCTGATATAGGATGGCAAGCCAAGATAAGTTCCATGATTAGTGGTATCCGTAACCATAAGAACATCACAGACTTGCCGTATTACCCCATCCAACACATTGGCACTAAAGGAAATTGAAGACTTATTGAAGTTAACCACTTGGCCAGAGGCTCGACCATACACAGCCAACAATTGCTTTATTAAGGATGCTTCGTTGATATTTGCTCGAAAGAAAAGGAAGCTATCATCTGCAAAAAACAGATGAGAGATTGCCGGGGCCCCTCTCGCAACTGTGACTCCATGAAGCAAACCTTCTCTTTCTTTTCTTCGAATTAAAGAGCTTAATCCTTCCGCACAGATGATAAATAAATACGGGGATAGAGGATCCCCTTGACGAAGACCTCGGTAAGGAATAATCGGCCCAATCACCTTACCCTCACGAAGTACATTATATTGGACAGTAGACACACATAACATGATTAAGTCTACCCACCTCGCATCAAATCCCATCTTGAGCATCATAGCTTGAAGACAACCCCACTCAATCCTATCATATGCCTTAGACATATCAATTTTCAAAGCAGCCACTCCATTTTTTCCTTGCCTCTTTCGCTTTAAGAAATGCATGATTTCAGCGGAAATGATGACGTTGTCAGTGATGGCTCGACCTGGAATAAAGGCGCTTTGAGAATCTGAAATAATCAAATCAAGGACTAATTTCATGCGGTTAGCTAGCATTTTAGAAATAATTTTATACAGCACATTGCATAAAGCAATTGGTCTCATATCCGATAAACATTCAGGTCTTTGCTTCTTGGGAATTAGAACAATGGAAGTATCATTAGCCCATTCGGAAAGGAACCGTCCTTAATAAAATTTAGACAAGCCATAACTACATCCTCACCAACAATGTGCCAGAACTTTTGGTAGAACGCAAGATTCATCCCGTCGGGCCCTGGTGACTTATCCGGATGCATACTGAAAACCACCTCCTTAACTTCAATGGCAGAAAAAGGGGCTAAAAGCATAGAGTTATGCTCACTAGTAATTCTTTTATCCACATACTGAGTTACTTCGGCAGTATGGCATCCATCAGAAGTAAATAAGTTTTTAAAGTAATCAATTATTAAAACATCTACCTCTTCAGAATTGGAGCACCATTCTCCTTGATTGTTGCGAAGGGACCCAAAGGAGTTCTGCCTTTTCCGCGCTGAGGCCAATAAGCGTTTATTATTGAATCACTATTAGTTATGCTAAAAATTTCCAAGAATTTCCAACTATTTAAAACATATGGAGATTGATATTTGTGTGCTAAGGTGTCAGTAAATTGGCAAGAACTTACCAATGGGCCTTTGGTCCAATGGGAGAAGCCTTGCACTTACAATGTTGAGTGCAAGGGTTCGAGCCTCCATAAGAGCATTATGGAGGTTAGTTTCAGTTCTTCCTCAATTATTAATTAATTGAGTGGAGACAGTCTCTCCCTTACGAAATGTGAGTGGAGCAGGCACCCCTCGAATATTAGAGAGGGTTTAAAATATCTGGGCATATACTTCAGTGTGTCAATGTATGGTGGTGGTCCCAGTTATATAGTATGATTGTAAATATTAATTGTAATGTTTGATGTAATGTCAGTAATATCTGTGTATAACAGACTTCAAAAAAAAAAAAAATTGGCAAGAACTTGACTTCGCATGTCATAAGCGTTGTGCGTGTAATTTAAAAGCGCGTAAGCATTACAGAAAATTTACGTCAAACAGATAAGACTATTTTCAAACTAAAAAAATTAAAAATAATTATAGTTTTTTGGAGGGCCAAGACTTTTTTCTTTTGTTGACTTTGATTTAAAAAATTATCTTTTATTGACTAATACTAACTAAAAAAAATAAAAATGAGGAGTTAAGATTTTCTCATAATCTGATATTTTATTGAGTAAAATTATACATGAGTGATTGATAGTTAATAAATAAAAAAATAAAAAATAATATTATATTATTATTTAAATACACATAATACAAAATCATTAAAAACTCATGAAAATTTATATCAGGAGAGGATTTTTCCCTTAAAAGCGTGCGTGTGATTGGTTCTTTTAAAAAACCGAAGGGACAGCTCTCCGTGGGAAGATTATACACCAACAGATTCATTTGAAATTTATCCGTCTAACGAACGATTGATTGATGGTGCATACTGCATACGAATAAAGTCATAGGACTGGAGGGTATAAAGTCTTCACTCCTCGCGATTATCAATTTTTGGTCAAGTCTGCTGTTACCGTAATTCTCGGGTCACGACTCGAAGAAATTTAATTTATATTTTAAATTATATGTCACTAATTAATAATTTTCGTGTATTAAATAATAATTACATATTTTTTTATGTAGCTTGGTCATTTATGTTATTTGTATTTTTTTTTTCTAACTAAACGAATAGAGGAGAAAAAAGAAAAAAGGACGAAGTTATTTTTATTTGCGAAAATAATTTTTTAATGTCCGATTACTGAGAAAACATGGAGGATCACAAAAGAATAACAGGGCAACTAAAAAAGGATTTTTTTGCGACATTCCACACTTCATCTGGTGCCTTGTACGCCAAGTAATCTTTGAATGGCCCCTTTTCTTATAATTCTGTTTGCTGTAGTTTGTGCTAACTAATCTCTAATTGAATTAAGCTGCTGGTCTGATCTAAAGACAAAAGGTGCCACAACAAGGATATAGAGTTATCATTCTACATCTTGTATGGGGTTGCTTTTTGTTCTTTTCTTTAATTCATTATTGTTATCTTCTAAATGAAAGCCTTTTGGATTAAACTTTGTTCCTCAATCAAGCAGGAATAGAATCTTGAAGTTGTTGTGGTGTTGATTTGAGTTTCTACCACGCTTCCGGTCATTAAAGTTTGCAGGGTTTTCTTTGGTCATTAAATTCTCATAGTTAATGTTATCAGTGATTAATGCTTCTGATTGCTGCAATTTTTATCGGCAAATGTTTTCTTTTTCGGTTACAGTCTGAGATTACTTGTGTATTTATCAAATAAGTTGAACACAGTGTTATTTGGACTAATTCATTAAGCTTTTACTGTAGGTATAATGTTGGATTTAGAGAATAACATGAATTCAGAGAATGACATTGTGGATGATGAAGAGATCATCGACAACTTTGTTTCTCTTCATAAGGAATTGCTACTTGCTGAAGGAAAATTGTTCAGATTCTGGGCACCCCTGTATTCCCTTGATGATCTATGTTTTAATTTTTAAAGTATCTTTTGTGAAGATGATGAATGGAGATTTGAAAACTGAGTGATTCCATTCTTTCTAATGTTTCTGCGGTGCTAGTGTGAATTAGGATTAGATTTGTTTTGGCAAGAGTTAAGATTCAACTCTACAAGTAGGACAAATTTTATACACTTAATTCAGAAGGTTTGAAATACAAGAATTGACTGTCACACATGCTAAATGCTTTTAAACGTTTTAGCCTCGCTTTCTTTTACTTTGCTGAACCGCTCAAATGATTGGTGATTACAGAAACAGAAGAAGCTTGCATGCCTGAAAAGATATTATTAAAGAGCATGCTCTCCCTTTTCTTCCAGCAAAAACGCTCTGCAGGTTTAATTCTGTTTGTAAAGGGTGGAACAAATGGATTTGCAGTGACTTTTTGGCTCACATTCAAAACTATGTACTTTAAAGACATCTCCGGTCTTATTTGTCAACAGCCGGGCTTAGACCCCCACTTCCTCTCATTCAACCGAAAAGCTTATGGATATCCAAGTCGCAATCTCGAATTCTTGCCTCGTATTATCAGTATCAAAACCACTTGCTTTGCTGCCAACGTAAGGAGAGTGCCGCTACTACGTATGCAATCCTTTGACTGAGGAATTTAAATTGCTTCCCACGCCTAAGTTGATCCATGGACCTGACACAGTGATAGCACTTGCACATGAACCTACTACACTTGGTTTTGATGCAAGTTATGTGCTTGTTTGTGCTGTTGCTGTTGCTGTTGCTTTAGACGATATATGAGCCATCTTTTTCAAAACTTACTCTTCAAGTACAAACTCTAGGAGGACTTCTGAGACAATGAGCACGGAGCTGGATTTCTGGAAACAGCCAGCAGCAGGCTTTACATAAAGGGGAATGTCTATTGGAAGCATTATGTCATTCAGTTCTTGTTTTCAATGTGAAGAAGGAGCAGCATGGGATTCTGCCACTTCCTGGCCCTGCAGGCAGCGGATTTCATGGTGCTTTGACACAGAGGCATGAAGAATTGTGTTTCATGCTTCCTCAAACAACAAGAAGATGGAGAATGCAAAATGGATGCGTATGGGAACCTGAATATGATCCTCCAATTTGTGATTTCACTTAAACCTGAAGTTGTTGGGGGCATAAATGATTCAGATTGTCATGTTTTAAAATGAGTTAATAGTGACATGTTGATAATTGTGCTTCCGAATAAGGTGATAGCTTATCACTCTATTCCCTGCCTTACATAGATAGGTTAGTTCCTGTGGAGAAGCTATCTTGCATGAACCAGATTGTCCCTGTCGTCTCCGAATTGCACTAATTGGATTAATTATTGAAACCCAAAAGGGTATTTTGAATTTTGGATTCTTCTTAAAAATGAGGACTATCTGGATTCTAGTAACTTTTTTATTTTTATATTCTATTTGTTTTGAGGGTCCATGATGTTGAAAGATGAATGGTTCCTGAAAGTTCAATGTCAAGACTGAGAAGAGTTCTGAAGCTTGGAAATTGTACTTCTTGTTCAAAACCGAGAACTGTCACGGAATTTTCTCAATGCAGAAATTCCTATACCAATGGCTTATATATTGTATGCAATTTCCACATTAAAGTGGTTGTGTTTAATTAAACTACGGACAAGCCCAAACACGTTGCTATTTCAAATCAAGCATAATTAGGGTGGGTCAATAAAAACATTATTAAAGATTTGAAACCTGAAAAAATCAATAATTTACTACTACGTATTTTTCCTTGAGCTCTACCGATTACTTACCGGATGAATTAATCTCTTCCACCATTAAAGGAAAGAATGAGTTTATGATATTTACTTGGGACTAACTATAATACAAACGAAAGCGTGTGTTACAGTTTAAATAATTTTGTTTCTGAATAAATTGGAGTTTTGTGAGATTGTTGAAGGGGACGACTTGACCCTGTAGCATCTGGGGCTAAAATTATTGTTAAATGATTTTTTTTTTGTAACAGTTTGGGTGCAGTTTGATGATTCCATCGAAGCAGGGGATGACATTTGTTGATAAACGTGGGTGTGGTTAAAAATTAACCTTCATTAAAATGATGGATCTCCCACTTTATTAATAGGAACGTAATTTTTGTTAAATACTACTTTTGATTGAAGTTTTCTGTTTTGCCCCAAAAAGAAAAAAAAATGCCAATCTGCTCTTTTTCTTTTTCTTTTTCTTTTTAAAGATTATATACACAATACAACTAAAACCCACTCCCAAAACATTAGAGGACTCAATCAAAGATGCCAACTAACCCAAGCAGGGGTTATTTGGTGGTGCATATTAAAGCTGAAAGCAACTACTCTTTGTCTGAGATTGACTCGTGTTTAATTTAATTATAATTTTTGTCTAGCCTCTAAAACTAGATAACGGGATTCTCTTTACAAATTTACGAATAGAATTAATTAAACTAAGTGAGTTTAATTAAGTGAGTTTGAGTAGTTCAGTTGAATTAATCGGCACGGTTAAGGATTTGTAAAAAAAAAAAAAAAATTGTTATTAAAGTAAAGGCGCGTGTCAACATGATAAAAATGGCACGTATTTTACCTGAACTTTATTGATTAATTAAAATATTTATTTTTGGTAAAAATTTTTAGCTTTTTAATTTCTTAAATACGAGTCTGCTTGAGACTTGTGACACACGGTTTACGTGCCCACGAAGAAAATTCTAACCCTTGGAATATTGACCATGGTTTGTCTGTTGTATGCTGCCGACGCAATGAAAAGGCGCCACGTGTGACGCAAAGTCAAGTCTTATTGCAGTTCGTTAGTTTTCCGACTCAGCACCGCACTCTTCTTTTATAAAAGCAGAGATTGTTATCACTTTTGGCCTTCCTTTGTTCTTTCTTTTTGCAATCAAAGCTTGTTAATTTCAGTTTCTGTGGTTTGAAAAGCTGCTGCTTTCACGCATTTTCACTTTCTAGTTCTACTGAAGCGTATCATCTCGTTCTTCTTGGTATGTTTTTCAAAAACCTTCAACTTCAGTTCTTTTTTTGTGTGTTCTGGCCTGTTTCTTCTTTGAATCTTGGTCATGGCTTGTGAGTGATTTTGTTGCGATTCTCTGTTGTTTTTTCTTTTCTTTTTTTTGGGGGGGGGGGTGTGTTCTGCGATTTTCTTTCTTGAATCTTGTGTGAATGTGTTATATTGCTGAGAAACTACAATTGAAACGTAAAGAAAAAGAATTAGTGAGGTTCAATTTTGTGATTTCTGTGCATTTCAATATTTTAAGCGAAATTAAATTCCAGATATCGAGAATTTAATTTGCTTTCCTTAATTTGTCTGTTTCGTTTGTTTGTTTCTCGCCACTTATCTTGGATTCTTGCATGCTAAGAAATCTTCAAAAATTAAGTTGCTTTTCAGGCAATTAAAAATAACAGTAACAAAGATAACTGTGAAAATCCCGGGTTTGCTAATCTTCTCTTCTCAACTCAAAAGAAAATTACTCTGTTTGGTAATCAAGATAGAATTTCTCGGCATTTTTAGTCATCCATGCTTCATAGTTATTCACTTTTTGATGGGTCGGGGTTAGTCAATGTGATTCTTAGTTCTTGGTTTTATCAATTTTGTTGGCTAGTCAAGTGGGATGATTTCTTGAACCGTTCTCCGTATTTGCTTGTTGGGTGTTTGTAGCCATTAACTCTTCTGTTTTATTTTTTTTATTTATTTAAATTAGGTGCTAGATGATGGTAGGCTTGGGTGATGGATTGGATCTTACATTCCTGAATCCCTACTGAATTTCTCACCTAAAATATTTTGTAATTGTAGGTATAATGGCGAATTTAGGCAATGACAACCTCGAGGAAGAAGTGATGGAAGAAACGACGGAAGAAGAGAACGCTGACTACGTTCTTGACGATTTTGATAATCTACCTGTGAACACAAGGTTCCTGGGCAGCACTTCTGATGCGGTATGTCTCAGTTGATTTTTCGTTTTAGTTTTATATTGTTTAATTTCATGCGATCAATAAATGAATGATAAGCCTTCAGGGGATGTTTTACATGAAATATGCTCTATCCATTATATCTATTCCCTATAGTCATTATGTAAGCAGCATGACATTGCATGTCTGTGCTACCATAAACTTTGATGGTCTTTTTAATGGTCTTGTGATACCTCTTTAGATAGGCCTGGTTTTTGCAAGAACTAAGAGTTATTTTGTTAAAACTTGGATTCACGAAAACATAATTCAGAAGGTTTGAAATAGTAGAGAATTGGCTGCTTTGCACGTAATTTCCATTTTATTCTGATACGATTTCTGATTTCAGCATCCATGGTTTGCAAAATATGCTAATTTTCCTGGGCTCGTAAAGCTGAAGAAGAACATTGGCCTATCAGATGTCACAATGGAGCACGTTCTCCCTTTTCTTCCAGCGAAATCGCTCTGCAGGTTCAAAGCTGTCTCCAAAGAGTGGAATCGATGGATAAGCAGTCCTTTTCTGGCTCACTTACAAACTACACACTTCAAAGACATATCTGGTCTTATTTGTCAATCTCCTGGCTCAGACCCCTCATTCATCTCCTTCAATCAGGATGCTTATGGCATTCCCAGCCCTTCTTTTAATTTCTTCCCCCAACTTGTTAATATCAGAACCACATGCAATGGGTTAGTTTGCTGCCAAAGCGTTTTTGAGGTTGGGAACTTTTTCTACTACATTTGCAACCCTGTGACAAAGGAATGGCATGAGCTTCCTAAGCCAAACTTTTTCCATGGGCCTGAAACAGCTGTAGCACTTGTCTTTGAACCTAGTGCACTCGGTTTTTCTGCACATTATGAGGTCGTCTGTGCTGTTCCCGTCGATCAAACTGATGTTTCAATTATCTTTTTTGAGATTTACTCTTCAAGGTCTAAGTCTTGGAGGACTACTGAAACGATCTGCTCGGAGCCAGATGTTCTTAAACTGAGTATAAACGGGTTCTACATGAACGGGTTTGTCTATTGGACATCGTTATCAGGTGCAATTCTTGTTTTTGATTTGAAGGATGAGCAGTATGGGACTCTGCCACTCCCTGCCGGCAGTGGACCGCACGGTGCTTTGACGCAGATGCATGGAGAGTTGTGTTACATGCTCCCACAAATACAAGATGGAGAATGCTTAATTGGTGTGTATGGGAACCTGGATATGAGCTTGAAGTGCGTAATTCCAGTTGAGCATGAAGTTCTTGGGGAAACATTTTCAGATTGTCGGGTTTTAACATGTGTTAATAGTGACATCCTGATAATTCTGCTCCCCAATAAGGTGATAGCTTATCATGTGAAAGCACAGAAAATGCAAGTTGTAAGCGAGGCGGGCACTGAAGGATTTCAAAATTGCCTGCCTTACATAAACTCCCTGGTAGCTGTGGCGAAGTAGCAGTTTTGGAAGATTTGTCCCTGTGGTATCCTACTGCCAATCTGAATGGATGATGATCAGAAGTTTTATGTTGCAACTAAAAGAGTGGTGTTTGAAGTAGAGATGGTCTCCTTTTGTTGCAAGTCAGTCAACAACCGTCTGGAAGCTTTCAATTCTGAATTTGTTCTTGTTTAGGCCTAGTGATTCGATGATATTTTGTTCTTTCAAATTTCGATGTCAGTACTGAAGAAAACTTTGGATTCAGTTAAAGTGGGATATGGTCGATTGAACCGTTTGGAATTTTTCATTCTTGATGTTCTGTTCAGATTCATGCGGTTGTGAGCTATTATTGGGGATCCTGTAAAAGGTTTCTCTTCAGTCTCAGAAAAATCTGTAAATTGAGTTTAGTGTTTAGTGGTTCAACATTTTAACTGGCTGGAGTTAGAAGCTTCAATTAGTCTCGATGGTCCTTCTGAACTGTAGAGTGTAACCATGTAAATGATTTCTTCATTGGTATGATACAATTGCAGTCATGGGGCCGCAGTTGAATTTTCATTACGCTACTGTATGATTCTCTAGCGGTGGTTTTGGACAAACTTTAAGTTTTCTGTTATATTGAAAGATAAAATCCTTATTGGATGTGTTGCAGTAGGAGTTCTGTTGTTATACCATTTCGAATGTAATACCCAAAGCATATCTTGCCGATCCATTATATTATTTCGATGAGAGAACCAAAACGCATCAGCAAATTTGGTGTGTGAAATAAAAAGGATCTATGATCATCGGCCATGCCCCAGCTCTGCTGAACATATACTTCCACAACATATTGGTGCTAAAAGTAAGCTCTGCTGTTGAGCTATATATATTTTAGTTTCGAAAATGAGCTGGGTTATAAGACTGTTGTATTTTTTCCACGAGTTTTCGGTTTTGTACGTTGGAGATAGATCAGTAAGATCCTATAGAATAAGCTTTTAATCGGTTTGTTTGAGGTTGTCTTTGTTACAAGCGTAAAGCCCAGCGTTCACAGCGGAGAGAACATCTATTTTTGAAGGTATTGTTTGCCCACTCCTCTTTGAAAAAGCTAAACTGATAGTAACAATAATTAAAGGTGGTGATTGGACGCAATGAGATAGGAAATGGTAAAAAGAATAACCAACTTAAACTAAACTAATGTTGGCAAAGACAGAAGTTTGACACAGAGAGAGAGAGAGAGAAAGAGGGAGAAAGAAGCCCTGCTTTCTCGCAAAGCCAGAGGACAATGACAGGTTTCCATTAGCTAATCTAGATTAGGAATTTCACCAAGAAAAGCCCTTTCTCTCTCTTCCCCTTTTGAGAACCCTTCAATCTTCTCCATTCAAGGTATTTTTTTTCCCTTTTTTTCCCTTTTTTTTGAATTTTCTTCTCGGACATCGGAATTCTTTAGCCATGCATATGCTGTAACAAAATAATCTTGTAATTTTTGACAGTGTTTTAATTTGGGACATCATTATTAGTTTAACAGATATAATTTATTAAGGCAAGAGGAAAACGGTTTGGCATTTGTTGATGATGGTGTTGCAGCAGGGAGAACAAAAAACAATAATAATTTATGTTATCTAGCTTTGTCATACTGGAAAAAATTTTATATGTCTACAGGCTAGTTAATTTCATTCTACATTACATGAATTGATTGATTATTCATTCAATGGTTCACAGTCTTTGAATCTAATCAATATCTTCAGGGTCCTCGAAAAGACTTTTGACACTGGCAGTTAATTAGCTAGGGAAGAGGTGGAGTTTCTTGGGGTGGAAGTTCTTTAGCTTGAACAATGGCTAAAGGCAACAATGTTACAGAAACAGAAAATGAAGAAGGTTCTCCTCCTGCACCGCCATCATCAAATTCCTCAGATGCCACACCACCACCCTCATCCACACCATCCTCTTCTCCGCCACCCTCTTCACCACCTCCTGCTTCCCCTCCGCCTTCCTCTCCCCCGCCTTCATCCCCACCACCCTCTAAATCGCCTCCCTCATCCCCCCCGCCAGCTACTTCTTCCTCACCGCCTCCTGCATCCCCACCCACCTCAGATAACAACAAGCCGGACCCTCCCAAAAACTCCCCACCCCCGCCCCCGCCTTCCTCACAAAGTTCTCCGACTCCGCCTTCTCCTTCAAACAACAAAAGCCCTTCCCCGCCAGTTTTCTCACCCCCTCCCCCTGCTAAGAAATCATCGCCGCCGCCTCCTCCGCTGAAGTACTCATCCTCAACTCCAAAATCATCTTCATCGTCCTCAAAAAGTAGCAATGGCAGTAGCAGTGGGGATGATTACGTAACATATTCAGTTATAGGAGCAGTTGGTGTGGGGATATTTCTCATTGCCATGATCATCATTTGTGCTGTGAGGGCCAATAAGAAGAAGAAGAAGAGACATAATCAACCAATGCATTACTATGGAGATCATTCCAACCATTTCAAAAAAGGTGATATTTAGCAACAGTCTTATGCTCTAGTAGACATAAATGAATTAATGCACTGAAATTGATTAATACAAGTTGTGAATAATTTTTTGAATTGCATGGGATCATTTGTGGCTGGTGATTGATTTTAGTTGGTAGAATCTCACAGTATCTCACCAAATTGAATTGTATTTGATTACAATTATGCAGTAATTCTCAGTTGCACCCCATTGCATCACTTTATGTGAAAATAAAACGCAATTTGGATTGTCCAATAGTATTAAGACAGTTGGAATTGCGCTGCTAGTTTAATTTTTAGCTAATTGTATGCTGCATTTTGTTAGATTTCTAAGCTTTTTTTTTTCCTACAATTTGAACGCATATAAATCCTTGTGTGTTATGCTTTCCGAAAGCAGATTCAGCAATTCCACACGAACAACCACCTCTCTGCTTCATGCATTAGTTTTACAATTTTACCACCCATGATGTTGCTGCCTTTAGCATTGTTGATATATAATTTGATGTGTTATACATGTAGGTGGGGACCCATATTACAGCGGCGGACATGCTCCAAACTGGCATGGTCATCCAGAGCATCAAAATTGGCACAGTCATCCGCAGGGACCAGACCACACTGGAGGCAATATACCCCCGCCACCAGGTGGAAATTGGCCGGGACCTCCTCCGCCTCCGCCAATGATGAGCAGCAGTGGTGAAATGAGTTCCCAATTCTCTGGCCCTGCCCGTCCACCCTTGCCGCCTCCCTCGCCAAACATTGCTCTTGGATTCAACAAAAGCACATTTACGTACGATGAGCTTGCGGCTGCTACTGGCGGGTTTGCTAAGTCCAATCTTTTAGGTCAGGGAGGGTTTGGTTATGTGCACAAAGGCGTGTTGCCTAATGGAAAGGAGGTGGCAGTTAAGAGCCTCAAGACTGGTAGTGGGCAAGGAGAAAGAGAATTTTCAGCTGAAGTTGAAATCATTAGCCGTGTCCATCATCGCCATCTTGTGTCACTTGTTGGATATTGCATTGCTGGCGGGCAGCGGATGCTGGTCTATGAATTTGTTTCCAATAAGACCTTGGAGTATCATCTCCATGGTAAACCACACCTCTACTTAAAAATTTCATAACTGGTGAAATATATTAAAGTCAAAATTGTTACAAGTTTATGAGAAGTTTATTACGCTGAAGTCTGATTATCATCATAATAAATTTTCTTGGCTACAGGAGAAAATCGACCGGTCATGGACTTTGCTACTAGGGTTCGTATTGCACTGGGATCTGCAAAAGGGCTTGCATATCTACATGAAGATTGTAAGACAATTTCTTAGCCTCTCTTTCTGCCTCCCTCCCCCTATTCTATTCTCATTTGCCTATTATTTGCTCTTCAGGCCATCCTCGGATTATTCATCGTGACATCAAAGCGGCTAATATTCTTATTGACGACAACTTTGAGGCCATGGTATCCGTTTTTGCATATTTATGAAAGTCTTAGTACGAGAATAAGCAGAATCTCTGCTGGCTGTTTGTTTGTGTTGGAATGTTTCGTTAAGCGATCTTCAAGCTAATTGATCATGCCATTAACCTTTTCTTACAGGTGGCTGACTTTGGATTGGCCAAGCTGTCTAATGACAATCACACTCACGTCTCTACACGTGTAATGGGAACATTTGGGTAAGCAAACAAGATTAGCAATGACGACCAAACCAACAATACTGTAGTTATATTTTAAGTTACATGAAGAGATGAATTTAGCATTACTTACATAATATGGGTAAATATGCAAAGTCAATTTGCAGAAAAACTTCGTAACTTCACATTCAATGCAGGAATTGAACGCTGCAAGATATTGGATTGGTGACTTAAAGTACAAGTAATCAGGGAATGCTAATATGAAACCACTAATCTGGGAATCCTTGTGATGCAAATGCAGGTATTTGGCTCCGGAATATGCATCAAGTGGCAAACTAACTGAGAAATCCGATGTTTTTTCATTTGGTGTCATGCTCTTGGAACTGATAACCGGAAGGAGACCTGTTGATATGACTATGATGGAAGACAGCTTAGTAGAATGGGTTAGTGCTTCCTCCACCCTTGCAATATAAAATGATGTCATCCTAGTAAATTTCATACTTCTTCTCATTTCTCCAGTTATAAAATTAAAATCATTTCTTGGGCACATAATATACAGGCTAGACCACTTCTGGGTGCTGCATTGGAGGATGGCATTTATGATGGGCTTGTTGATCCGCGCTTGGAGCATAACTACGTCCCTCACGAAATGGCTCGCTTGGTTGCGTGTGGTGCTGCCAGCATTCGTCACTCTGCCAGAAAGCGCCCAAAAATGAGCCAGGTATGAAATGTTTCTCTCGTGTGTATTCTATTGGGGGAAAAAAGGGCTTAATCTGTGTATAAATTGGCATAACATACACTGCTTGATTCGTTGAATAATTCAGAATGATTGATTATGAATTTGTGATGGAAAACAGATTGTGCGCGCACTAGAAGGAGATTCTTCGCTGGACGACTTAAATGATGGAGTAAGGCCTGGTCAGAGCTCTGCCTTTAGTGCGTCGAATACAAGCACGGAGTATAGTGCAACTTCATATAATGCTGACATGAAGAAGTTCAGACAATTAGCATTGGGAAGCCAAGATTTTGCCAGCAGCGATTATGGAGGATCGAGTGATTCCCGGGAGATTCCCACCCCCAAACAAAGGATATGAGTGGCCAAACTAAAAGAATTACAAGCTTGAAATTGCTAACTGCAGCCATTTGGTGATCATATGCTTGGAAGTTGGAAGAAGAACGACTGTTTCACATAATAATGGGGTTCATTCTTTCTGTGTGGTTCTGTTAATTTGGGATTTTAGTTTTATGTGCAGGATTGACTTGGGTAAAATTGAAAGGCGTGTATGTAAAATGTACCTGGAGCCAGTCTTTCATTGATTGAATTTTCTTTAATCTTATGGGTTCTACAATTTACTATATACATTGACTTCCTCGCAATTCATTGGACTTTAGTCCCTTTTACTCGAGTGTGCTTGAGTTTGACCAGCAACAGGCCACCGCCCACCAGTAAAAATGTGGAAACAAAATCAAGAAAATTGAATGGCTTTCTCAAAAATAATAATAATAATAATAATAATAATAATAAAACGTGAGATGCTTCTGATTATTGCAATTGCTCGTTTATGAACTTAAGAACTTCAAAAAAAAAAAATTCAGCCAAAATGGTAATAGGCCAATGCACCGTTCCAAATAAACCATTTAAAATCTAGGTCTCCTATGTTTTTCTTGGCCTCATCAAATTTACATATTTATCAAATCGTAATTCATCTTATTTACTGAAATTCAATTAGTCTAAATAAATTGAAAAATTGAGCGATATTATAGTTACAAATTATTATATAAATTATTTTTGCATAAACTGATATAGCATTACATAGTTAGTTGAATGAAAATATAAAATAATAAAAATAAATCATATGAAAAATATGGTGCTTTCATTCAACTAATTATTATACCATATTAATTTACACAAAAATAATTTTATATATGTTTGGGGATAAAAAAAAAAGAGATTAATTAATCAAAAAAATGAAATTGTTGAAGGGATTTGCTGAAAAGTTATGTGCACTCTGCATTTTTCTCCACCACTCATCTTACTTGCAAATTGCAATGACCAAACTATCCTCACCAAAGCCTAGACATTTACTTGTGTTCAAAGGCCATTTAAGGGAGACAAGTATAAAAAATTATAAAGGATAGCGAGCAAAAGAAGTAAACAAAAGGGGGGAGAAAAAAAGAGGGGAGTAGGGCGCTACCCGGAGGATTTGGATTTTTATTGTTTTGTCTCTCTTGTCCATGGCATCTCTTTTCTCTCTTCCTCCCACTAAGAAATTCATTTTTTTACACTCAACTTTACTTTTCTGCAAATAACTCAAAAAACTTTTGGTTTTAAGGCAATGTTTATTAATCCACATGAGTGGCGGCACAAGTTTTTCCCAAAGGCCCATAAATTGATTTGAACGTCGGAGTATTCATGTCAGAAAAATTCCAGCACCTTTGACTGTTTTTTGTTATTTCAGGTATTCGTAGGTTAATCGTCAGTGGTCATAGGGCATCTTGATGATTGGTCAATCAATTCTCCACCAAATAAATTTAATGTTGGTGCAGAAATTTGATATTAAGTCGCTAATCGACTATATCAGATTTGGACAACAACAATATAAAAGTTTACCATTGCATCATTTTTTAAAAAAATAAGAATAATACATAAATACTGAGTTAGAGCATATAGTTTGTTCATTGGGAGTGATTTGATGTATGATTTATGATTTATTGATAAGCGGTGCAAAAATAGAATGAAGACTACCTAACACACGGTAATTTTTAATTGGTAACACAAAAAACAACTATGTAACTATTAATAATAATCTTTTAATTAGGGTGTGCGTGGAACTACAGGAGGGAGAGGCGCCCCTGAACCGACAGCGTATCAAACTGTTTGGCATAAGAAGGGACAACACAGTAATACGGCACGAAAAGGTCGAGGGGAGCGCGCACTAGTCACTCCGACTATAAAAGGCTATCGCAAAAGCTGTCCCTTTTCTCTTGTTTCATCTAAAAATTCACTCGACCCGAACTACCAAAACCCGATCCAAATTCAACAAATTCCCAACTCGATGCTATTATCTTCTTAAGAACCCTGGTCACCAAACCCTAGCTTGTAACCAGAACCCTAGTTGGCACCCGATCTCCTCTGTAAACATGGGAGACTACAACGATGCATTCATGCGTAACCAAAACGCCGCCGTTCAGGCCCGTACTAAGGCCCAGAACCGCGCCAACGTCCTTCAGCTTAAGCTGGTTCGTTTTCCTTTACGATTTTGTTACATGGACTTTTTACACTGGTCGAGGGTTGTTTGGATCTATTAGTTTTATCATTTTGATTTTTTTTCCTAAAGCTTTGTATTATGTTTGGATGTTTTATCCTGTAATAATTATGGTTTTAGAGGTTTTGATTCTTGGATTCAACTTTTGCAATTGGTATCTTTTGTGTGTTTTTTTTAGTTGTTTTCTCTTCTTTTTTTAATTTATTTTTTTACTCCCTAGTGTCCGATGTTATTAGTAATTCTTTAAGCAGTTATTTAGATTTGATTGGATTGCACTTATGTAATATAAAAAATGTTAGATATTTTTTTCTCTTTGTTAGCATTCTCAAAGTGATTGGCAATGTAAGAAAGCCCTTTGAAGCTGTTTGTCTTAGTGTTTGATTTTACTTTGGAAAGAATTATGAACTTGTGATTTGATGTATCTTTGTGAGTACAACCACTAACATGAGCTTCTATTGTGTTCTGTGATTTGTATCTCATTTCATCATTAGCAGATGTGGTTGAATATGTTTTTCTAATTTTGTTAATTATGCAGATTGGGCAAAGCCATCCTACCGGTTTAACAGCCAATCTCTTGAAGCTCTTTGAGCCTCGAGCTCCGCTTGAGTATAAACCACCTCCAGAGAAAAGAAAATGCCCACCACTGACAGGTCTAATGAAATCTTTGGTGATGGGTATTTTTTATTTTGATGGCAGATTATGATTTTGTTTACATGTCGCTTAAATTTTGTCCTTTCCAGGAATGGCGCAGTTTGTTAGTCACTTTGCTGAACCTGGAGATCCTCTGTATGCTCCACCTGTAGAGAAGGCTGAGACTCCTGTAAGATCTTTGCTTAGATTAAGTGCTAAATAATAAGGGATTCTTTTTCCATTTTCATGCAAATTTAATGCATTGCTGTTTTGTGTCTGATGTGACATCTACTATTGTTCCTACTTATGTTTGTTGTTCTATGTTTCCATGCTAGCATTAGTTTGATAGTGTCATTGAGAACAATACCATTCAAATATCTTTTCAACTTGTTATGAGAATTTCGAGTAATTTGTTTAAAAATGTTGCAAGTATATAAACCTACTTATAGTGCTTGAAAATATATAATTGGTGAGTAGATCATTCGAAGCAAATGTTTACTTTTCTAGTGATTTATCGGGGTAGTATTGGCCACATGAAAGTACGGCTACCGGTATATTGGTTAGATGCGGTTATCATCTAGGAGGCCTTTTGTAAACCCCCCCCAAAAAAAAGTGTATTATTATCTTGATAGAGTTTTGATGATTCAGGTAGAAAGAAGGGCTAGAATCCACAAGTTAAGACTTGAGAAGGGTGCAGAAAAGGCTGCTGAAGAACTTAAGAAATGTAATGCTACCTTTCTTCTCCTTTTAAAGTTACCTTTCTTCTCCTTTTAAAGTTGAATGATTCTTAAATATTTGCTCCTTTTGAATAATAAGTTCCTTTCCATGCAGATGATCCTCATAATGACCCAAATGTGTCAGGAGATCCATACAAGACACTGTTTGTTGCTAGGCTGGTAAGTAATAATGCTCTACTTCTTATCTGTATTCATGTTTTTCAATATCTTTTGCATTGATTACTGATTAATGAATTCTCTGCTTGCAGAGTTATGAGACAACTGAGAGTAAAATCAAAAGGGAGTTTGAGTCTTATGGGCCAATTAAACGGGTAGGTATTTTGAGCACCCCAAGTGGGTTTGGTAAGAGGTTGTGTGCCACTTTATCCTTTGCATATCTTTCTAGAAAGATTTTAGTCTTATAAATTAAGTTTTTCCAAACTATGTATAAGATGTCTTTATTTTTAATTTTTCTGTGTTTTAAAATAAAAACTTATTTTTCTTAGAACTATAAAGTTTTAGCTGTTTAAGTTTGTTTGTGTTCTGCTCATGTTTGTTTGGTTGGATTCCTATGACTGGCTTAAAACACAGAAAAATCTGCTTTTTGAATTAGTTTTGCAATCCTATCGCTAAGTTCATTTTAATAATGGATAGAAGTTACAAGAATTTTGTGGATAGTAAGTGTAGATAGAGTTGCATGGCTTTCCTGTTCAGCTTCTATGCCAATCACGAGAGGGAGAATGTTGAACATCTCCCTTTTTTATCATATATATATCACTGGATGGTGGAGTGTGTAAGTTGGTAATATCAGCACAGGTATCTTTGACTGCCTCTTTGCCTGTGAAACTGTGCGGTTTTGTTTCATTGATCCTTTGACAATTTTACTTTGATATAGCTGGATTTAGAAATCATCATGGACAAGGGTTTCAACACTTTTTTTTTTCATTCCTTTTGCCAAAGAAAAATATGTAAGAAAAAAGAAAATGTACTCATCCGCCTTTTAGGTATTTTCTTTTAGTATTAAGATTCATCATATTAAGACAACCCCTGGTAAGGGGGAGATTACTCTTCTACCAATGGAATTTTTATTCCCATCTTCTTACAAACCAACACCAAAGATGGTGCTTCATCCTGCACAGCCAAGCTGAAATACTTAAGTTGAGCAGAGCAGTGATGCATTGTGCCTTTTGGTCTTTATTTCTTCGCGCTACAAAAGGAGACTACCGTCTGTTCTTTTTCCTGCCCTGGGTAATATATGTCGGGAGTATTAGCATCTCTTTCTCTTTCATTTGAAGATATAGTACATGCTCTATTTGCTACTAAATTTTATTTCTGGCTTTAAAGGCTATCGAAAACGTATCAGCAGTTGAGAAGATGTTCTGGTATTTTCTGTGTTACCTATGTTAATTTATAACTATTGTCATTTAAAAAGAAATATCCCTGGTAAGGGGAGGTGTAGTCTGTTACACAATTGGTAAATTTGCTACGATCAGTTAATCTGCAACTCTTGCAATGGTGGTGATTCATCTCGCGATGGCAAGCCCTGTGATGAAAAGGTGAGCACGGCTAATGAGGCATAGTGCCTGTCTGCCGTGCCAGTTAGGATTTACTATTTCTACCATTTGTCACTTAGTTAGAGGAAGTACAGAGTGTTAGGTCATGGATTTTTATTCCTACCAGATTTAGTTCTTGTTAATTGTGCTTCATATTTCTTATTTTGCATTGAGCTTTTCAGGTTCGGTTGGTTACTGATAAAGAGACAAATAAACCCAGAGGTTATGCTTTCATTGAGTACATGCACACTCGGGATATGAAAGGTTTGCCTGAACATCATGTGTATGTTAGGTTTGATCTAATATAATTCTGTGTTTTCTAAGCTTTGCTTCTCTATATCTCACAGCTGCATATAAACAAGCTGATGGGAGGAAGCTTGATGGCAGAAGGGTGCTTGTTGATGTTGAGCGTGGTCGAACAGTCCCTAATTGGCGTCCTCGCAGGCTAGGCGGTGGACTTGGAACAACCAGGGTTGGAGGGGAAGAAGTTAACCAGAGATATTCTGGAAGGTAATTACCCCACTGCAATTCTGCAGCACACCCTTTTATGTGATGAACACTATATCTCTTGTTGTTTTCTGAGAAATGTATCATGTTTTTATTCAATTATCTATAACTTTCCAGGGAGCAAGAGCCTTCAAGAGGACCATCTCGGTCTGCAGAGCCTAGGATACGAGAGGATCGACATGGTGACCGGTACATTTTCTTTGTCATTCTGTGATTCCTATACCTCTACATAATTTTAGGTGGTATTGAATATTTATTGCTGGGCAAAAACTTTTTAGGGGAGGGGTAACACATAAAGTTTGTGCCTTTTGGTTGAAGGGCTGGGAAACATTGTTTTAGCTCAGACCTTTATTTTTGGAAAAACTTACACCTTAAGCATTTGGCTGCTAGGGATAGGGAAAGATCCCGTGAAAGGGGGAGGGATAGAGAGAGGGAACGGGAGAAGTCCCTTGAGCTCTCCCATGACAGACCAAGAGATCGTGATCATAGAGATGATAGACACCATAGAGATCGTGACAGAACTAGAGACAGAGAGAGGGAGAGAGACCGAGGGCGTGAACGTGACCGTGACCGAACACGTGATCGTGATCGCGGCCGGGATCGTGGTCGTGATCATGAACGTGATAGAGAAAAAGACCGTGATAAGGAGCGTGATCGTGATCGCACTCGTGAAAGGGAGAGGGACAGGGATTATGAAGTTGGTGACCCTGACCGTGACCGAGGGTATTCCCGTGATAGGGATTCTGACTATGATCGTATTGATTCAAAACATGAGCGAGACCGCCATGGTGAAAGGGACTATGATCCTACTGACCAGGAAGATGATCGTGGATGGTATGACCACCATGAGAACTATGAGCATCATCGGGGTTATGGTGATCATGACCGTTATAATCAGTACCATGATGATGATAATGACCGCTATGATCAGATGGAGGAAGATGATTACCGTTACGACCGTGCAACGTCTGAGTCACGTGACAAGGAGAGAACACGAGATCTGGATCGTGAATATTGACGCTTGGGTAGGTCATTCTCTCTGTATGATGATGACTGAGAAAGCTGGTATACAGAGACCTTTGAGCTTGATGGTGGAGTCTTTAATGTCTCTTGTAACTTGATATTTGTTGTCTTATGATAACGGAAGTCTTTAGTTGCAGTGTTGGTCTTTTTTGTTTCTATTTGCTTTAGATTTTATGATCAGGTGGTGTTTGATGGATCTGCTGGAGTGAGTTTGCGTGTGGAATTGTTGTTATCCAAGAACTTCTATTTTGTGTTCTGGAGTCCTAATCTTATTTTGTGTTCTTGTCTAATGTCTCTGCTTGTTTTCATTCACGACGTTTGAAAAGTACTGTGTTTAAGCTGTCGACAACGCTGATGCGTTCAATATGCCTCTCTGAATGTATCTACCTCATCATCTTGCATTAACGTGCATGAGTTTCATTCAACAGTCAACACTGTTGTTCTATGGGGCCTAGGCATTTGGAAGATACTGTACAAAAAAACTGAAGTGATTTTCTCTGTAGCTCTTCGATGACTCTGGTTTTTTCAGATTTACCAGAGATTATTTTCACGAAAATTGATGGCCGAAGCTCACGGATTTGCTTAATTGTACATAACCAGGAACAACAATCAAAGTCGAGTGATTATTCGTTGGACAAATTTATTACCCGATAAAGAAATTCCCGAAATGGATGACAATTCCTAAATCGCTTAACGAACAAACTGAAAAGTAAAGAGGAATCTCAAAACCTCGATAGAACCAAACCAAGGCCTCCATTGTAGAATCCAAATCCTAAACTTGCAAAACCTGAGCCTTGAGGCGACAGAATTTTGCGAAGAAACAATAATTGGGCAATTCTATCACTACATTTCGCTTCAAAATCAAAATCAGCATCGGGAGGGTCGAACAACATCACGCCAACAGGCTGCAGTCAGCATCTTCAACGCCAACGGTGCACAGAGTCATCCTGGCGTTCCAAATCTCAATTCTTCAAGCGGTAGCAAAAAGTGGTAATTCATTCCAAGTGAAAAGAGGAATCAGAGCGACAACGTTTTGGGGTATGATCAAGCCTTGGGGATTTTGGGTGGGGGGCAATTGCATTATAACACGGGGGCGGGCTCAGGGTGGTTATCAACTGTTCGGTATAATTTGGCGTCACTTCGTCTCGCCAACGTGGATACCGTTAACATTTAACGCAGAATTCGGACTGTGACCCAAAATTTATTAACCTAGGACTTTTCTCCCGTCATCTTCTATAGGCTGATGGGCAATCTGTGGTTTCTACTTTGGGTCCAATCGAATGATCGAATGCTGGGTTTTTGTCCATTTTGTGTTTGTCTTAACTGAATCGAAAGGACGATTTCTTCAATTTTTGCGGAGCTTGAATAGCTAGAGACGAACGTAATTATGTTTGACACTATTTGGGCAAAGTTGGAAGTTCATGGAAAAATGAGTGTTCATTGAACAGATTCAGTGATGCGTGGTGGTTCAAGGATGGTGTAGAAGAAGTAAACGTTTTCCTTAATTTATAAGCTATCGAATTTGATGGACGCTCCCATAGATAAAGGGTAAACAAATAAATAAAATGAGTAAATAGATAAAGAGTATTCACTGTGGAAAGTGGTTTTGTTCAACAATTCAGTCTGAAATTGCATGTGATAAAGACAGCGGCGGATAAGTCAACAACACCTGAAGCAGCCATGAAGCTTCGAGGGGTTTGACATGCAAAATCAAGTACTGGTATACGATCATCACTGTGCACCCCTCTCGGTCTCAGATGAAACTAGTTGGCTACGTTGTTCGTATTGTTTCGAAACATTTTAAGCCTCTTCTGAGAAATTTCCTCCTCAACTTTCTATTGTTATTGGCTTGTACGTTAGTTCTAGCTAGCTAGCCAGCCAGCCAGCCAGCCAGCCAGCCTTTCTCTTGGAAAATAGTTTCCATATAGGCTAGAAATTACATAATAACTCGGAACATGATCGAGAGAATGCATGTCTTTTTTACCACGTATTAATTAAATACAGTGGAGTGGAAATCTTTTAAATTAAAAAACAACCATCATTGATTAATTGATCTTCCGTCAATAAAAGGTTAAGGAACTCAAATAACGTCAAGATTTCGGAAGCAGCTATGAAGCTTCCATTACGCTGGATTGGAGTTTCATTGCATAAGAAGAAACAGATCACTCAAGTGTAAACATATGCGCTTCTGAAGGCATATGCGGATCGTCTCACTTGTCTTATTTTATTGTTTTTGTTTAAGTTATTACGACCATTGTTCTCAATCATTAACCACCGAATTATGTAATAATGAGCGCGATTATAAATTTATATGCAATTTTTCATTTTTCAGCAGAATCGTGTTCGTACTTTCCATGAAAATCCTGACAAAACTCTCTTCTATTCCATTAAATGTGAGCTTTGGATTCCCACTCACTTTCTAACGATACATGTGGCAGAAAGAATTCCGTAAATCGGGGGTATACTTACTGATTAATGATTCGTCATTTGAAACAACTGTAAAACCGGACCCCACAAAAATAAAAAAATAATTAAAGTAATATCAAATAGTCATTTTTTTTTTTGGGTGAAAATAGTAGCAACACAACTGATAATTATACGGGAACATAGTACTGTGTCTTCAGTTTTGGTATTGTCGCTTGAACTTATCAGATGCTAAAATTGGAAGCAAATTTCTAGGGCTCGTAACGATTTCAAAAGTTTCAACCAACTTTGTAAGTTGGAATAAAAATCTCAAGCCAAGAGATAGGCAATTAAATGAAGAATATTTGAAGTAGATAGGTAGCTATCATTGCAAAAGAATGAGCTTAAATAATAAGAGAGGAGATTTTTCTGATAGAATACTTTGTTAGTAAGTACACTAATGAACAAACACAATTATCTCCTTAATTATGCATGCAACAAAGCATGCAACTCATTCTATGATGCCGTGATTTTAATCATGATATTAATACCGTAATTAAACATAACTTTTGTAAACAAAGCATAAGGCATGTAAGTTTAATATAAAAGTTGTAAATCAAGATTGAGTGTAAAATAAAACATAAAATATTAAAATAGAATATAAGACTTATAAATGTAAGATAAAATAAGTATATTAATATAAGAGTAGTAAATTGGTGTACTATTAGTAAATAAAATAAAAACTTACAAACATAATATAAAACTTGTAAATCAACATTAAGTGTAAACTAAAAACATAAATTATGTAAGTGAAATATAAGACTTATAAATAAAAGATAAAACAAGTAAATCTACATAGGAGTGGTAAATTGATGTATTATTGGTAAACATAACAAAAACTTACAAATGTAATGTAAAACATGTAAATCAATATTAAGTATAAAAATAAAACATAATTTTGTAAATTGAACGTAAGACTTCTAAATATAAGATAAAACAAGTAAATTAGCATAGAAGTGGTAAATTGGTGTATCAATAGTAAACAAAACAAAAATTTACAAATAAAATATAAAACTTATAAATCAACATTAAGGGTAAAATAAATAATAAATTAGGTAAAACAAGTAAATTAACGTATGAATACTAGATTTGTGTATTATTAGTAAATAAAACAAAAACTTACAATTGTATCATAAAACTTATAAATCAACACTAAGTATAACATAAACCATAAATTGGAACATAAGACTTATAGATGAAAAGTAAAACAAGTAAATTAATATAAGAGCTATTGAAAAAAAATAAAAAATTACAAGTGTAAAATAAAAACTCATTATAATAATGGTTACCTTATAAATTTCCTGATTTTTTTCTAAATTAAATAATAATAGTTTTAGGTTTACATAATACATGTGGTAATATATGTCAAATTTTATTAAAAAAAATTAATCTCAAAATTAAATTTTGAAAAACTACTATTCTCATGTTTTCAACAGATGTTTGTCGGGTGATTTTGTATCCTTCTAAACTTCTTCGACAACAATCTCAAATGATATTTAAGTATAAGTAAAAAGTAAAGTTTCAAATTACATAAAGTATGTAAAAAAGCAAAAAATAAATATAAAATCGTATATGTCTAGTAATATAAGAATTTCTTTTTCTTTTTCTTTTTTTGGTCTTGATCCACATCAAGAAAAATAATTTATTTAATTAACATGTGTAGTAAATAAACACTATGATAGAAAATGAAAAAAAAAAAGTTATAAATATCCTATAATGAACATAGAATTTATGGTTAAACCAATTTAATAAAGTTATTCCAATTGCTTCAATACGATTTTTTGTTTTCAATTGATGAGTTTTCTTTGTTTTATTAAATTAAATGAATAGTTTTTTTTTGTTAAATTAAAGTTTAACATTGATATACAAGATTTATATTATTTTTATAAGTGTATGTTTTGTTTTACAATTTTAAATATCAATTTACTACTCTTGTATTAATCTATTTATTTTACCTTATATTTACTAGACTTATATATAATTTATAAAATTTATATTTGTCACAATATTAATACCATATTTTTAATATAGGCATCGTAGAATTTTCCTACATGGTTATAGAGTTCTTTTTTCCTATTTCTCAAGGTTAACCAAAAAGAGAAAAATAAATATAAAAAAGAAACAGAAGAAAAAAGTAAACAAAGATTTCGAGCCCCCTTTAATTTGAAAATTAGCGATCCATATCATAGAGAGAGAAAGAGAAAATTTATAAATGTAGAATCTAGGCAGGTACTAAAGAACTGCCCTCCTCACTCATAAGCAAACTAAAAACATAATCCTTCGTGGGGAAAAAAGAATATTATAGAGAGAAATAGCATCAAGTCATAAATTCTCTCTTATACTTCTTGCTTTCATACTTAAAGGCTACTTGAATGGCTCAAATCCGGATGAATCGCAGGTCTTTAGCAGCAGCTGTTACTGTGTGGATGGTGTTTCTGGGTTTAATCATGATGGAAAAATTGAGCAACGCCGAGAGATTATTGAAAGATAAAGATCCCCAAGTTTTTGCTGACGAGAAAGAAACGAGACCAGGGTTTTTATGCAGAGTAGCTCATTTCTTATGGCAGAGTGGGGAGTCTTCTTATGAGCCTGTTTGGCCAGTGAGTTTTCTCATTCTTCTTACACTACTTTGTAGTTTTTATGTAACAGCTATCTTTCTCCTTGTATATCGTTCATTCATTTCAAATGTACAATTTATTGATTGAGCAGGAAATGCAGTTTGGCTGGAAAGTTGTGGTAGGATCAATTGTTGGATTCTTTGGTGCGGCATTGGGTAGTGTTGGTGGCGTTGGAGGTGGTGGAATTTTTGTTCCAATGCTCACCTTGATCATTGGCTTCGACCCCAAGTCTGCCACCGCCATTTCCAAGTGTCAGTACTCAGTAGTCAAATTTAAATCTGACCATCTACTCCCGCCTTGTCTAATTTAAATTTGATCATCATACTCTATTAACTTTACCCGCAAACAAATGAGTACATGCAAACGTACATGAAGAGCTAATACTAAATCTGACGCTTTCAAGTGCATCTGATTGCAATCATTAGTATCATTTTTGCTTGCAGGTATGATTATGGGAGCTGCTGGATCAACGGTTTACTATAACTTGAGACTGAGGCACCCAACACTGGACATGCCTCTCATAGATTACGACCTGGCTTTGTTATTTCAGCCCATGCTTATGCTAGGAATCAGCATTGGAGTTGCCTTCAATGTCATGTTCGCAGATTGGATGGTTACGGTGCTGCTTATCATCCTTTTCATAGGTAATTTTATTTGTTCTAACACAGTACATGAATTCTCTTTCGGTGATAGCAGTTTTGAATGATGAGGAATTTAAAATAGCTCGAAGAGTATAACCGTATGGGCTTCCGCTTAGAGCGCTCTTAGTTCCGGGCTTTTCTAGTTATCAGAAATGGTCGAACAACGGTTCTTCGTTTGGTCATATTTAAGTGAAATTATAGTACCGCGATCCGCTTTGGCAACCAAAAGCAGGAATATTTTCTGGAATATATATCTTAAAAAAAGAAAAAATCTTCTGATTAAAGAAACTAATGCTGTCTTTGGCAGGTACGTCAACCAAAGCGTTGTTCAAAGGCATCGATACATGGAAGAAAGAGACTATGATGAAGAAGGTTTTGTTTTTCAACTTACTAGTCTTGAGCTTTCAATGGACTTGTTTTCCCTTTAAGAAATGATGAGTTTGAGATTCTCTTTGACTCTCAGGAAGCAGCCAAGGTGCTAGAGTCAGAGTCCAAAGCCGCTGGTGAGTGCTCAACGGCTCCCTTGAAGCAAAAAACTTTCTTCTAAAACTAGTAAAAAGGGTATACTCGCTTTTCATCAAGGGTATAACCTTACAAAAAAAAAGCCTTCTCACAAGGGCCTGCTTTATGGTCACAGTAGCTTAGGTGCCCCCCAGAGAGCAGAACCATATAAGTAAGAACAAACCATTTTTTGTTTTTACAGGAGTTAGAAGAGTGATAAACCGATCTATTAATTTATCAAAAGTCACTTCATCTGCTACCGGATAAGAGGGATTCAAATATAGGAATTCAAAGTAATCATTATAAGTAACAATTATCTTTTTCCCATAGTCTAAATTGTTACTAGTCACAGGCAAAATTTCCATTTCAGATTCTACTAACATTCAGATTCAAAATCAAACTGTATTACTTAAAATTCATAGGTTTTATCTTATTTATAGAAACGATCTAATGTAATAAAGCAATTGATTGTACAAAGGAACTCGATTCCACAACAATAACCGGGGCCTTCAATCAAATTTGGTCTCCTTGCCTTTGATACTATTTTGTTAGGAAAATATTTTTTGAGACCAAGATCTAAACCATTTATTCAACTTTCAAGTAGCCGAATGTCAATCTCCTTCTATACAACCTTTCATAGAAAAAGTTTGTGCTGATGTCCTGAACTGCAGATGTTGATGGCCAAGATTACAAACAATTACCAAGCGGTCCCTCTACACTACATGATGAAGAGGTGAGTTAAAATTTTTTGTAGGTTTTACTATACAAATATTCCTTTTTAAAGGTTCTCAATGACACTGTAAACTTCTTGTTGCCATTAGGCTATTACTGCTCTAATGATTCTGAGTTTCATCCAGGTTCCCGTCATTAAAAACATTTACTGGAAAGAGTTATCACTGCTTTTGTACGTGTGGTTAGGCTTTCTTGCCGTTCAGCTTGCTAAGGTAAACTGCATGTTATAATCAATAATATTACGCTAGAAAGAGAATTCAGATCATTGGTATGACCTCATCTAGTTGCACTATCAGTCATTGCATGAAAAAGACAGAAAGATTGTTGGTGTTTTATCCTACATTTCCGAGTAGTTGTCTGCAAAACACCATGTATATGACTCATTCTTTGTTGCGACATCTATGAATTTGCATGCAGGAATATGTTGTACCATGCTCTATCACATACTGGATTCTAAACGCCTTGCAGGTAAGTTCTATATCATGAATCTGAGCACGCCTTTCACAAATTTACTAATTAGTACGTACACATAAAAGCTTGGTGACATAGGTATTCAGATTGTCTACCGCAAGCGCCCTTTACACTTAAACGCACTAACCCGCAACAACAAAACCAAATAATGGGAAGTCTCAACACCCGAAGCATTTATGAAGAGTTGGATACTTGCCCGAGCAAGAATTTAATGAAAACAAGGAAAAAAAAATGCTTAACAGCTCAAAAATTACATTTTCTCAATGACTAAATCGATTTTTCATCACAATTCGACATGGTATAGGTACCAATTGCAGTCTCTGTTGCACTGTTTGAAGCTATATGCTTGTACAAAGGAACTAGGGTGATAGCATCAAAGGGGAAAGAAATCACAAATTGGAAGATTCATCAGATTGTATTTTACTGTTTTTGTGGGATTGTAGCCGGTATGGTGGGTGGATTACTAGGGCTAGGGGGAGGCTTCATCTTGGGACCTCTTTTTCTTGAACTGGGAATTCCCCCTCAGGTATGCACTAAACTGCTAAGTCAGGGCCAAATGGAGGGTGGAGGGAATAACTTCGAAGTTTCACAGAGGATGTACCAGCAACATCTCATAACAGCAAATTTGAACCCTTTTTTTGCAGGTAGCAAGCGCAACATCAACATTTGCAATGACTTTCTCATCCTCAATGTCTGTTGTGCAATATTATCTTCTCGATCGTTTCCCGGTCCCTTATGGTAGGTGATAAAAGTGAAAATACTAAATTTCATAACACTATTGGCATTGCTGACTCACTTGGCCTTAACAAAATCTTATTTTCTTGGCTGCAGCTGCTTTTTTTACTTTAGTTGCAACCTTTGCTGCCTTCGCCGGCCAGCACGTAGTGAGAAAGATAATTGCAGTCCTAGGGAGGGCCTCAATAATCGTTTTCATATTAGCTTTGACAATCTTCGTGAGCGCAATCAGTTTAGGTAATGACACTCTCAAGATTTCTGTGATTTATTTGAAATGCCATGAGTTGAGAGCAACTAGATGATTAATCTTTGGAAAATAAAGTTGATAAACAACAAATGGCTTCTCTACTCTATAATTGCAGGTGGATTTGGCATCGAAAACATGGTTAAGAAATTGAAAAATCAAGAGTATATGGGGTTCGAAAATCTTTGTCAGATTTCCTAAGTTTCAGGTGCATTGGTACAGCAGTGGTGAGCAGAGAGCTGATGTTTGTTCATTTATTTTCAAGTAAAGAAAAATTGTGGGTTATGTATATGTTGGCAGACATTCATATTATTGATTGTAATAGTGTCTGCTGAAACTTCTTAAGCAGAGCTTCAGCATGTTTTTATTTATATTCTTGAAGGGAAATTGTGCCAATTCAAACTACCCTTATTCAGGAAAGGGTGATGTAAGAAAACTATTCGGAATAATAATTTAAGACGTGAATGAAGATTTTCAATCATTCTTAACCCGTGGATCAAACTTGCTAATTAAGTTGGATTTCAACGCAAAAGACCCACATACTAAATAACACCCTCTCATGCATTGATTATTGGTTACAAGTCCCACAAACTCCTTTCAACGGAGTTTTGGTACCTCTATGTCTAAATCTACTTAAGAATATGGTTATTTAAACCAACTAAATTTTAATTATAAAAATATAATTTGACTAATTTGACTTTATTTTCTCTTTATTTATCTCTTTTTCTTATCAAATTTTATGATATACATGAAATAAATATTGTATTTTAAAAAAACAAAATTATTCAAAAATTAACAAATTTAACCCAATTGTAATCTAAATAAAATGAAAGGGTTTATACCATCATGTAAAAATAAAAAGTAAATTTTTTATATCATTTTGAATCTATTAGAATTTTTTTGGTCATATCTCATAAACACAAACTATAAGTAGTAATAATAATAGATAAAAACCGATAAAGTTATAGTGAAAGAGAAGTTGATATAGTAAGAAAGAATAAAAAAGAAAAACTTAAAAAGAGCGAAACTAGTTTAGATATTGACCATGGTTAAAACAGAGAGAGAAAATAATTAATCAAGGGTGATTTTATGATTTTTGAGAATTAATGAATCAAAATAACAAGTTATAATTTAATAATAATTTTAATAAAATAAAGTTGGTATTGAAAGAAAATTAGTGGGACTATTTAAACCTTTTACCTAATATTGAGAAAGAACATACAATTTGTACTTGAAAAAAAAAGTTTGAAGGCAACAAAAGAGAAATTTCATATGTATTATTTGGATGGATCTTTGACTTAAGTTTGTTCAAAAATCATGATACAAAAATTTTAAAATTGATTGCATTAAAATAATCGATTAGTAATGATATAATTACAAAGTCTAGATATAAAATTTGTATCATAAATGATGTTGCACAAATCAATGACGATCATGTATTTAATGATATTTAATTTTTTATATCATTAATGATGTTATACCCATATTTTACAAAACTTTAGCTCAAGGACCCACGTCAAATAACATGTCATAATCTAAATAGGATAAAATAATAAAAGTCCTAATTCTCATTAAACTTGAATCCTACAAGATAAGAGATACGTTTCCTAACTCAATTATACTTTTAATCATTTTTCTTATTATACAACACAATTAAAGGTATGCAAGAGAAATAGGCGTATTTGAGGAGAGGGTACAATATCCTCTATGCCTTTTCTCTTACTCTCATTTCTCTCTTTTATTATTTATTTTTTATTGTGCTACTCTCGATCTTTGACTTGAGCATCAGAGGGTTTAAGCTGGTAACACCTCCAGCGATCCTTGATGGGTTATTATTTTGTAGGATTCTAACCTTTTTACTCTCAATAATGGCAATTTTGAGGACACTAAGCTCTCTCATAACTCGTTCTCCGAGAAAACAAAATCTTTCTGAACTCTTATTTTTAAATCTAAAGTTTAGCATTAACGAGTGATAATAATACTGTTGAGTGCTGGAGAATGTATATTTATAAAAGATAAAATAATTATTTATATATTTATAAAGGGTAAAATCATCATTTTGTATTTTAACTCTCGTAACATCTATACTTTTATGCATTTAAGTCCCTTATACTTTAATTGTGTGTTGTATTATAATTTAAATATTTTATGTATTTCATGGGCATTTTGGTTATTTTATAATTAATGAGAAGTTGGACAGCAAAATATATGATATTTTTGAGCTCGGAACAACTGAAAACTTTAGGAGGAGTATAAACCCATAAAGGGGTATATGGTACTATTCAAATATAAGGTATTGTTCACACATACGATATTATTCACATGTATGGGATTATTTACATATACGGTATGATGAAATGACATCATCTTATTTGACCAATGATGTGACATTGACTAATTATGTGATGTTAAACGATGATGTGGCAGGATCTTTTTGGATCGAAATGCTGATGTAGTATTGACTGATGATGTGATAGTATATTATTGGACTGAAATGTTGATGTGACATTGACTGATGATGTGTTCCAACCAATCCAAGTTTACCACATGGCGCAATCCTAAGCGTCCGAGTTATTTTCTTCCAATGGCTAAATTTTATGTAGTTCTTTCTCCATCTTATATTTTCTATATATTTTAATAGAATTTTCATTTTGCCCTTATTTAAAAAATGAGTGGCTAATTTAATTTCAAACTTGGGTTGAAGGTAAAGTCTCAACATGATCCATGAGCTTAATTTGGTAAGTTAATTTATTTTATCTCTTTGTTTTATTCTATCACTTTGTTTTAACTTATCGTTGACAGACAATGTATCTTAACTAAATTTTGCACAATATACCGACTCTCTAGTAAACGATTGTTACTGTTTAGCATGATGAGCACTTAACATCATATCTATTAGAGAGAAAACTCTCTTATAGTATTTGATGGGTTGTCTTGATATAGTGTCGATTGAGAGTGCATCTAAGCTATTTAGTGGACCGTTTTGCCATGTTGTCGACATAAGAATTTTTATCGTCAGGCAAAACATATTCTTAACACCATATTTAGCAGAAGATCATTATCCTCTGGTAAAATGAGCGCTTGATACCATATTTACTAGAGTGAGAATTATGAGAAATGGAAATACCTCCTCATAAATTAATTAGAACTAAAAACTAATATTAAACTCATTGTGAAGTGTTGAGTGTAAATCTAGAGATTCAAGCACCTCATTTGCATAGTTTCATATTTAATTCATTCCCAACCTTTTATTTTACATACCAAGATAAAGAAAACACTTCTAATCAATGCACTTATAAAATTAACCCTACAAATAATTAAATTTACCTCCTCGTGGGATCGACACTCGTTACCACAAATTTATACTGCAATAAATTTATGTGTTTGCAAGTATAATAAAATTTGGGTAACAAATATTTCATAGTACTAATCAATGAATGACTTATAATACGTCATGTTATTTATAATATGAACTTTTTAAATACATCATTCTTGGTGATGATAGAAATGATTAATAACAATATTAAATGCAATGTTAGATCACAAAAGATCAATGTATAAATTATCTGTGTCACAATTTTAAATAAAAAATTTACTCCATCGTACGTATATTTTAATTTTTTTTTAGCTTTAATATGTACATTACAATTAACATTACTATGTATATTACAATAAAAAAAGTTGTTGATATATATACTGTAATCTATTGTGATTATCTTAAATTAATCTATTATGACACAATCTAAATTTTAACAACAAATATCTACTCCCCATGGCCATGAAGAAGATGTACCTAACCCGAGTGAGGGCATGAGTTCACGGCCGAGTGTCTACCTTTTCTGGATTTTAGCCTCAAGTAATCTGCCAACAGAAGACCACAACCTAAAACGACTGAAAGAGCACGAGAACTGAGAACACATGCGCGCACGCTTAACAGCCCATAATTAATATTACTACTTTGCAAGCCTTTTTTATTATTTTTTAATTAAAGAAAGGAAAAGTAAGAAAAAAAATTCAAAGCACCAGCAGCCCAGCTGTCAACAACCAACAGGGCGACGCAGTGATTAAGTTCAAGTCTCCGGGCAAGAAGAATTCAACACCCGTTTTCCCGCCCAAACTTTTAATAGGAAACGACAAATTTGATTACAGGAAACCAAAAAAAAAAGAAAAAAGAAAAAAAGAAAAATTGTACAATAAAAAGTTCTAAATGTTCAGCAGTGTTAATTTACACTGACGTTCCGTGTTCTCCTTTCTGCTCTCTTGTGGTGGCCTCCGTTTGTCTTCGGTCGTCACTCACTAAAAGTTCTTAGTAGGTATGGTTCTCGCTCATACAGGTCACAATTTTACAATTTTATAAACGTGTTATTTGCAGTTTTGCACTGTTCGGTGATCAAAACCCTAGGTTTAATGTTTATGTTAATATAGTTTCTTTTTGTTTTCTTCTTTCTTTGTTTTGATGCGTTCTGTGTCGAGAAAAGCTCATTTTAGTGTTGTATTGGTTGATTTCTGTGAGGCATTTAGGGTTTCCAAATGGTTGTCGATAACGAAGTGAAGGACGAAGATGCCTCTGCAGAGTCCCCGACTTCCGTTCTCGAAGACGAGGTCATATTTTGCCTTTTTTTTTTTTTTCTTGCTTTTGTTTGGTTCTCTGGATAATGTGGTGATGTTATTTGTTCGAGGCTCTGTTTGATAAATGGTAATGTTGAGAAGAACTTAAGAAAAAAAAAAGGAGGGACGAGGGTGTAAAATTAGTTATCTTTTAGGAATTTTAAGCGGTTTGATTATATATTTTATTGTTTTTGTGAATACAAAGCAAAGCTATCATTGCTTTCTAGTATGTTGGCTTTGATTTGCCAAGGAGAGTTGTTTTGTACACACACGTCTGCTCAACCTATTCTCTACATGGCACGTACAAATGTTATTTAGAAAAATAATTTTGTGTAAGCATTTGTGATTTCTGCATTTGTTTACTTCATTTTGATTATGTTTGTAACCTTTTTAGCTTTTGAAATAGTCTGCAATGGTGAGGGTTTTCATTTTTATTTGATGTGAACGGAAGAAATTAGCTTTTCCATAGAGCTCACATTTTGGTTAAATTTGAATTGGTGGTTATCTTTTTTATTTTTTGTGGTTCTTTAAGTCCTCTGATTGCTTTATTTTAGATCCTTCTCCTTCTTTTTATTTTTAATCATATATAGGATATATGCAAGGCAAACATTGAAGCCAAGATGGAGGAAGTGGTTACTTTAGATGCAGAGAGTAATGGCACACTTCTCATATCTAAAGACATGGAAGAGGAGGAGAAAAAGTTACTAGAAGCTCGAGCTGATGAAGAGAATGTAGAACAAGAGAATGTGTCAAAGAACGAAGCCCACCTGAATGACCTGCAGTTCAATAAGTTGGATGAACTTCTAACGCAAACCCAGATGTATGCGGAGTTCCTGCTGGAAAAAATGGAAGACATTACAGTTGTATATACCTCAAGTACCTTTCGATGAACTTTATCAGTTGGAAATTGATTTTCTTGTTGTTGATCAAGTTTCATGTGAATTGCATTGCTAGAATGGAGTCGAGCAGGAGAGTGAACCTGTTGGGAAAAAGAAGGGTCGTGGTTCAAAAAGAAAAGCAGCACCTCAATGCAATACTGTAAGTTTTGTGCATTACTTTTCCTTCCTTGTAACTTTTTATGACATTGTACAAATTGGCTTATCTTAGTATGATCTGAAACTAGTACTATTGATAATATATTTTATAATGAGCGTATGATGGTTTGAAATTTGCAGCATGACTAATAACAGAGCACTATTAATTTTAGGAAACTATGATTCCAAAAATAACAAAACAAAAAAATGTTAAGGAAGAAGATTAAGAAGAATTTATGTTCGTATAAAAATTGTTACTACTAGTAAATTATAGAATTTCAGAAAGGTCACAAGTGTGCGTTGAGGCTGTGCAGCGGGAAAAAAGATAATTAATTTATCCATCAATTATAAGTAGTATGGACAAAACTAAAACCATGGATGATTGGATGGGAAAGTAAAGTGCTAACTATCCTTAGGTGAGAAAACTTTTTGTAAAAATCTTGTGTTCTTAGGCTGCTTGTATGTGCTTGTCATATTGCATTATATTCATTTTGGAAACTGGGAAGGGAAACCTATACAAGCATGACATTCCTATAAACATGATCTTTTAAGTTTCCCAAACAATGTTGTTGGGCTATGTATTTTATTTTTGAACACTGATGAAACATTCAAAGCTATTTTAACGTATTAAATCAATTATATAACTGGGGTGTTTGATCAGAGGAAGGCCAAGAGGGCAGTTGCAGCAATGCTTACTAGATCTAAAGAAGGAGAGAAAACTGAAAATGAGAACCTGAACGAGGAAGAAAGAGTTGATAAAGAGCAGAGAGAACTTGTACCTCTGTTAACTGGGGGAAAGTTAAAATCTTACCAACTTAAAGGTGTGAAGTGGTTGATTTCATTATGGCAAAATGGGTTAAATGGGATTCTTGCAGATCAAATGGGTCTTGGAAAGACAATTCAAACAATTGCTTTCCTTGCTCATTTAAAGGGGAATGGATTGCATGGGCCTTATTTAGTAATTGCTCCACTGTCTACTCTCTCAAATTGGGTAAATGAGATTTCAAGGTAATTTGGGTATTTATTTTTGTGCATACTAGCATGGATGCTAGCAAGCTAGCATGGATGTTCAAATAATTTTTTGAAAATAATTTGATAGGTTTGTGCCCTCTGTAAGTGCAATTATCTACCATGGAAGCAAGAAAGAGAGAGATGAGATACGAAGGAAGCACATGCCTCGAGCAATTGGCCCAAAATTCCCCATAGTTGTTACTTCTTATGAGGTTGCACTCTCTGATGCAAGAAAATATTTGAGACATTACAATTGGAAATATCTTGTTGTGGATGAGGTAACTGTTCTCATATACTCATAAAATATGTTCTGCCCCACTATTTATTTATATTGAATTGTGAAACGTTAAAATGAGTGATTTGCTCATGCAATCTTAACACTTTTCTTTTTCTCCTTTTCTGAAGGGGCACAGGTTGAAAAATCCAAAATGCAAACTGCTGAAGGAATTAAAATATATACCGATAGGAAATAAGCTTCTATTAACTGGGACTCCTCTGCAGAACAATTTGGCAGAGCTTTGGTCATTGTTACATTTTATTCTGCCTGATATTTTCTCATCCCTTGAAGAATTTCAGTCATGGTTGGTATATACTACCTATTAGCCTTTTGAGATACTTTAAATCCAATTGTTAAGTTTTTGTTGATAATGTGCATCTGTCGGCAGTTGAAGGAGTATCATTTTAGTTATTTGGACACGATAGGTATAATCTTAGACTCATATAATAGAATTTTCAGATACAAAACTGTTGCTACATTGATTTTGTGATATGTAGATCCTGGGTACCTATGTGAGCTGATTCTATGAGTAAAAATATTTTTGTTGCTTTACTTTTTGTGCTTAGCAGTCAGTAATTGTAATCATTTAACCAAGAAAATTGGAAAAGATAAAGAAACAGAGATCATGAATAAAATAGGTTATCTTAAGCATTGTTTACTACGTTTATGTTAGAAAACAAATATTAATGCTTGACTTTGGTTGATGTTACAAAGTTTAAGTCCATGCCCAGCTATGATTGATGTCAGCTGATAAGAATTTTATCTCCCTAATGTGATTATGCCTGTTGTCATATTCTGGCATATTTAGTTAATGAAAACTATATTCAGGTTTGATCTGTCTGGAAAGTGCAATTCTGAAGTCATGAAGGAAGAGTTGGAAGAGAAGAGAAGGGGACAAGTATGCATTCCCTTTCAACAGTGTTTTTCCCTTTATCAGACAATTTTGGGTTGCATATATAATGCTTGGGGATTTGATTACCTGCAGATGGTGGCTAAACTCCATGCTATTTTACGCCCATTTCTTCTTCGGCGAATGAAGTCTGATGTTGAACAGATGCTCCCTCGTAAAAAGGAGATCATTTTATATGCTACCATGACAGAGCATCAGAGGAACTTCCAGGATCATTTAATTAATAAGACATTGGAAAACCATTTACGGGAGAAGGTTTTCAGTGCAGGTAGTAGAGCACCCTTGGTTTTAAATTGTCGTGTAATGATTTTTATGGGGAGATGAAGGTGCTCATCGTTATCTTTTTGTTTTTCTTGTTCTGTAATAGACACTTTGAGGGCTGTGCTTTCTGTTTGGAACTGTTTTTCTGGGTACTTGCTCATGTTAATGTAGTGGTACTAACTAGCAATTAGCAAATATATTGGACAATTTAAAGTGAGAGAGTCCGCAAAAGTAGCACCTTTTCAGACAATTTGCAAATTTTGTAGTTTTTAATGATGTTTCAGTCATTATTTGGGTAAATTTGTCGCCGTGAAAAACATTGACTGAGGTCTCCTGACTTATCTATTAATATTGATTTATAAGAAAACAGAGACTATCCATCCCTTAATTTTCCTCTCCCAGTAGTTGTAAAAATCTCCTGAGGAGGCTGTTTTCTATTTGCCAAGGGATCAAATCGGTTAATTACCAGATTATTGATTCTTTTAGGATCATTTTGATTTTTCTTTCTCTGTTTGTGTGTCTCTCTCTTAATTGTAATGTGAGTTATGGTTAATCAGATCATTGGAGATTTATATCTTGTTATATGAATTTTCTTGATATATTGCTACCATCTTTGATGTCTTTCTTGAATCTTCTTTCAACTGTCCCTTTTTTTCCCCCCTAAATAATGGCTTTTTATCTCTGATTTACTTACAATTTCTAAAACTGCAGGACGTGGTATGAAAGGAAAGCTTAACAATCTGATGGTTCAACTACGGAAGAATTGCAACCATCCTGACCTTTTAGAGTCAGCTTTCAGTGACTCATGTATAGTCTTTGCTATCTATATTGTATACCTTTTTTGACTGTGTTGTCTAATGCTTGCTCATACCAATTTGTTGTCTTCATAACAGGTTTTTACCCACCTGTTGAACAGATTGTTGAACAGTGTGGTAAATTCCGCTTGCTTGACAGATTGTTGGCTCGGCTATTTGCCCGCAACCACAAAGTATGAGTTACAAATTGGTAGTTATATATTCTTTTAGCTTATAAGTAGTTTACTCATATTCATTTGTCTCTGGAAACAGGTTCTTGTCTTCTCTCAATGGACTAAGATTCTGGATATAATGGAATACTATTTTAGTGAAAAGGGATATGAAGTCTGTAGAATTGATGGCAGCGTGAGATTAGATGAAAGGAAAATACAGGTTTGAGCTACCTCACTACCAATTTATTTTGTTTTTGTATATGTTAATTCATAAACAAGTTTTTTTATATGTTCCATTTAAGCTTTTGCAAAAAAATTTCCAAACAATGTTAAGGAACTATGTTTTTCCTGGCTTGTTTCTGATTTTTTTTTTCTATTTGCATACTTTTGAAGTGTTGACGTCAATTAATTTGTGGTTTTTCTTTTTGGATTTTTATTTGGGCATGTTAAAAAGTTTTCAAACCATCTATGGAACAGTATCATTTGCAGCGTGTTGCATGTTAACCCCGATTGCCTATTTCCTAGTGGCAGCAGCAATTGTGCTTGGAAATTGTTGATGTAAGTGAATTAACAATAGTTCTGGTTCATTCTGTCTGTTTGCAAACAGATTCAGGATTTCAATGATGTGAACAGCAGTTATAGGATATTTCTTCTCAGCACTAGGGCTGGTGGATTGGGCATTAACCTCACTGCAGCTGATACCTGCATACTGTATGACAGTGACTGGGTACTCCTTTCTGCCATTTCTTGCCCTCTCTACTCTTGGTTTTTGTTTTTTTTTTTTTGACTTGTTTATGTTATTCTTCACGATTCAGTTAACAGTCATGAAGCTATTGTTTGATTCATTATGTTTCATGTGCATCCAGAATCCTCAAATGGATTTGCAGGCCATGGATAGATGTCATAGAATTGGCCAAACCAAGCCTGTTCATGTTTATAGGCTTGCAACTGCTCAATCTGTTGAGGTACTTAACTGATGATCCTGGTCTTTTGGCTTTCTGAAAGTCAATGCTGTATTTAGCATGGTAAAATGTTACGTGTATGTTAACAGGGTCGCATATTGAAAAGAGCTTTCAGTAAGCTGAAGCTTGAGCATGTTGTGATTGGAAAAGGGCAGTTTCATCAAGAACGGACCAAGTCTAATTGTATAGATGCCTTGGAGGTTTGATACTTTATTTTTAGCTGCTTTTGGTGCTTACTGTTTGTTGACATGGCATTATCTTCCATGGTATGCTGAAATTTCAACGGAGGACTTCTTAGTGATGCCATTTCTTATCTCTCTGTTTTAGCCTAACTGAACTCATCAGCTTTCCAATGGGCATTTAGTATGCAGAAGATAAAACATTGATATATGGTACTGTTCAGGATTTTTTCCCCTTTATCACTCAATTGTAACATTAGCTTTATAATAGATTTTACTAGTGGTTACTACTATAACCACATTTAAAAAAAAATGAAAAAAATGAAAAACAATCTCTATGATGATTTTATTCCTGTGGAGATCAAGTGTAGGACTCTAAAGTTGGTGAGTTGACTTAGTATTTCCTTCATAATTCACGTGGATATTTGTAGTGGGATGCTATGATACTGAGTTATAATGTCTCTTGTTGCCTCTTTCTATTTCCTGGACATTGAGATAGCTTCCAGATTTGAGAGAAGGAATTTAAATATTGTGCATGCCTAAATGTAAGATCGCTGTTGTGATATGATCTTTTTAACTCCTCACGTTCATAATTTGTGTGTTTTTTTGTTTTTGTTTTTTTCTAATTTCAGGAAGAGGATTTACTCGCACTTCTCCAGGATGAAGAAACTGCTGAAGACAAAATGATTCAGACAGATATCGGCGAGGAAGATTTGGAGAGGGTGTTGGATCGTGCCGACCTCATTGCTGGTTGTTTGGATGATGAGGAAAAGCCTAATGCTGCTGTTTACCCTCTTAAAGGACCTGGTTGGGAAGTGGTGATACCAACAGCAACTGGAGGCATGCTCTCCACTCTCAATAGTTAAGGATCCTTTCCGTGGATTCGGCACAGTGGAGTCTCTCACCTTTTGAATTTCAAACTGTTTGGGTCTTGTCCCTAACGATCGAAGAGCTATGTGCAATTTTTGGGAGCAGAGAAATGATTGAAATGCTCTTTTCCTGCGGACACTATAAAGGGCTGCATTTTCCGGAGATAGCCAGTCCACTTTTGTACATGTTTATTAGAAGTTTCATACCTGCACTATATTTGTTGAACGTAAAACCAGATTTGCCAAATGCATGGACACTAGGCAGCTATGGATGAAATTTTGGTGCTCGCATTGTCCACAGATTCGGCGTAGTGGAACCTCTTCACCTTTTGAATTTCAAATTCTTTGGGTCTTGTCCTTGAGGTTCAAAGAGCTACGTGCAATTTTGTGAGCGGAGAAATGATTGAAAATGCTCTTTTTTTACGTTGTAAAGGGCTTGTATTGTCGAGAAATATTATCCGTTCTCCTGGGTGAAAGCCGGACATCCTACTCGCTGCACGACAACGGACTTTAATTAGAGATTCAAAACTTTGTTTTCATTGGGGATGGTTAAAAAAATCCGACCCGACTGTTGGTGTGATCTTAACAGTCCAAACTTTTTGGGCCTTTACCCAAATTTAAAAGTCAAGGGTCGGGTTCGAACTTTAATGTTAAGGCTTCATCAAATTGACCCTAGCACTTAAAAAAAAAAAAATTATTTTTTATTAATAATGATAAATCGTGGCAAAATGACTTTAAATAATTAAAACACAAAATAATAAAGTGTGTTCTCAATGAAAAAGTTGAAGTACAAGATTTATAGATTATTCATATAAGTTGTTTTACATTTAGTTGATTTATATTTTCAAAAAAAATAAAAAATTTGGATATTTACCCAATAGTATACGAACAATAATAAAATCCTAATCAAAATTGATGAGCAAGTGGATCTCCCATATATTAATAAAATAAAGAATTACAATATAAATTATGGATATATTCTTAGAAATTAATTAACTGTTATATTAGTTAAATATATCACTTTTTAATTAGCTTTATTCAAGTATTACTACTCTAAAAACTACTCTGATGGTCAAATCATTATTCTTTAATATTCAAAAAAATCTGTAATTGAATTTGCATAGGTTGTGTTCTTTTTTTAAAATTTAAATTATTTAAAAATTAAAAAATTAAAAATTTTGGTCAAGCCTGACAAACTGTGCTCTGACCTAATTCGAAATTCAACTGGTCGGGCTTTTTTAGAGCTTGAACCCTTTGTCTACGTTTTAGAGCCGGCTCAGGCCCATTGGCATCCTTACTTTCTATTAACAGTAAACCAAAACTTCCAACTAGATTCCAAAGCCGCATTTATAAAGTTTGATTTAGTGTACAAATTGTTTTTCTAAAATAGGAAAAAGTAAATATCCAAACAAGTTGCACGATGATAAAATTATAAGAAGCACTCGCTTTTCAGCTTTCACATAGCCGTTTGTATTAATGCCACGTTTGTTGAAATTTTTTTAAGTATAGTATCTGTTTACATGTGGTCCGTTGAAAACTTTATTTCCCGATTCTTATTGATGGTATGACATAGGCTCATCAAACTCCAAATGAAATCATATCGTACTTTACACAAATGCCTGCCGTGAGAGCTATGTTTTCCGTGCATCAGCGTGGAGTTACAGGAGAAACCACATCAATTTCTCATAGTTTTTTATTTCATGCACTATAGAACCCGCAAATAATCTCTGTTCTCATTCGAACAATACTCAATAACGTCAATCGCTAGATAAAATTTACAATTCGGACAACGATTTTTTTTTTAAAAAAAGAATTTAATAATATCTCCTATATAAAGGTGGTTAGTGGGCACAAAGACACAGCAAAGCTCCTCTTGACCAGAACTTCCATGGAGAATAAGAGTAGATGTGATGAAACCAATTGCAGATTCCCCAATTCGTGGATGCCTTATGATGGCAACTTCTTTGAAAGCTTTTGTCTTCTGATCTGGTGTAGATAATGGACTCAACACTCTTGATTGTAAATTCTGAAATTAACCAAGTTATCCGATTATCATTTATAGATAGCTGGTGATATTGCTGCACTTATTTGTTTCGAAGCTGAGTAAATATAGCTAATCAACGGCATTTTCTTGATTAGCCATTTTCCCAAGCTGAGAATAGAAGCTCCCAACCATGAGGACATAAACATACCAACAAGGAAGATGAAAGTGATGGAGGTCATGAATCCGAGCCCTGCAAATTAGTTATAAAACTTGCAACGACTAATTATGGGGAAAAATAAAGTTCAGGTAAGCTAGGGATACCAACCTAAGATATTGATTCCAAGATGAGCATATATTGGGGAGAAGAATCCATCCGCAAAATGAATAAACCACCACGTGAAATAGAATGTGATGGCTATCGGCAATAAAATGACACTACAAAATGACACCACCAAACAATGTCAAAAGATTGTCACTATACAATCACATTAAAATATTGACAGATATATTTTTCACATGCAGATCGTGTTAGGATCAATAATGGATGAGTACAAGGTGGTGGCAAATAACAAAAATAAGTTATTTTTGGTTATGCATCCAGTTAGCTCAGGTTAATTTCTGCTACTTTTTCCTTAAGGCTACAACAAAAGTACTGAGTGAAATTGCCAAGGGAGATGCATTTCCATTCACACTGAACCTCCTCTTATCGAAATCCAAATTAAATCAAGAAACCTGTACTTGCTCATTTTCTAAGCCATGCATTGGGATTTCTGAAGGGTCAAATTAATTCACAGCAAAAAGAATGCTGAAATCAACCTTCAAGGTAAACCTGCTGCTATTAATGTCTTTGCAAGTAAAAGAATGACAGCAGATATTTGTAAGCAGCATAATTACGCCAAATTAATTTATTCCTGGACAAAGGCCTGGAGCAATTGATTTAGTATGCAAACGAACATATAGCATGGTTTTAGATTCGGGCAGGACTTACTTCGTCTTGGCGTGGCAGCTGCCCATTTGGATATGATGAAATGCAAACCATATATACTTTTTTTCTTTTTTAAGTTAAAAACACAATCCGAGGATAGAATATAACTAAATGTAGGCAATAAGCAATAAACACTGACCAGCCAGTCATAAACTTTTTCCAGGCCCAGCCACGAATAACTTTGGACAATGCCTGGACAAACAAACATATAAATGTAAAACCCCTTAAAACGTACATTAACAAATTAACCAGGCTCGGTTTATTATTCGCAATTCTCTATATCACAATCATCTATCATTCAACAAGAAGACCCTCGGATAAGTGCATCAATTGAGGAGCGTTTTGAAATAATTGAAGTGCAAAAAGGGCAAAAGTGCATGTGCACTTATACGTATAGTGATAGTAGGAATCAGGATCAAGACTCAAGAATGCACATGGGATTGATGAAAATCTCTTTCCCAGAAGAAGAAGCGACGGGTGGAATGGAGGATGGAGAGGCTTCATCATCAACTACTCCTGCAATGGGAATCAATCGTTCTAGATCTCCGTCCATCCGAACCTGCCACCTTTATTAAGGTTCCCTCTCTCTCTCTTTCTTCTCCAGTAAACTAACGAGCTTGTTTGGCAATATTTCGCTTCCTCTGATTGTTTTATTATGGAGTTGGGTTTATTTAACCCACCGTACAATTCTCTAAACTCAATTACTCCATTAACTCACTATTAAAATTTAAAGTTTTAGATTATATTCTAAACTTGGGTAAATCCCAAATCTACACTTATTTCAAATTATTTTTCCCACTCATTTTAATTTACAATTTAAACATTCTCCTTCTCCCAATTATCACGTGGAGATTTGCTTTTTTTTTTTTTTAAATTGATTCAATCCTTAGTATTATAAGGACAATATAATGAAGTTAATGCTCAAATCAAATCTTAATTTGGTGCTTTCAATACATTAATGGATATCAAACTCTCATATTACACAAAACACAATCTTTATTCTTTAATATCAAACAGGTATGTCTCTGTGTTGTCGGGGAAAAAAAAATTGAGTATGGCTTTGCAAATTTGTGTCCTGAGTTATGGCAAACATATACGAATATTTCTTTAATATTTTACTAAAAGGACTCTGAGAAATAAAAATGGAACCACAATCCTTATAATACTTATTATAGATAATTGCAGAACATGACAATAAGGGTTCTTGACAAGTTTTATTCAGTAGTAATTTCAACTTTACGGGTTTAAATACTCTTATCTTTAATTTATTTTATTTACCCTTGTGCATATTTACGTATAAATATTAAAATTAATAGATAAATAATTATTAGAATAAAACGGCATAATAATAATAATTTTTTTTTTCTACCGAAGTTTACCATTATTACTATCAGAAAATTGTTATAGAGAAATTTTTACCATTGTTGTCATTATTAGTAGAAAATTTATTAAATTTACATGATAGTAAAATAGTAAAATAGTAAAATTAGTAATGAGTTTGACTGACCACCCCAAAAAAAAACTTCATGCCTCTAAAGTGAATTTATTAAAAATATTAAAAAAATTATATTATATTTCCCAAAATCAAAATGCGGTTACATTATTCCGCAGCAAAACTAAGAAAATTCATCAGAATAATCAGTGAAAGCACGTTTCCGGAGGGGAGAAAAAAAAAAAAAAAAGAAGGAAAAAACAGTTAAAGCAAGCGTACTAAAATTGAAGCCATCAACATTTAGCTGATCACTAATTAGTCGATCTCAGTATTTGGTTTCGTATTTTCGCATAGCAATTGGCGTATCTCTCTCTCTCTCTCTCTCTCTCTGTGTTGTTGAATTTAAGAAGGTCGAAGAAGAGATGATTACTCGGTCTAAACTGGTTGAGCAACTGAGGGACTTCCAGATCCGATCTCAACACAAGTGTCCTGCTCTCACCGTCTTCTCTCCTAAGCCATTTCTCTCTTCCCGGTATTTCTCTTACCTTTTTGTTTTTTTGAATGAGCTAAATTTGCAAATTCTACTGATTTATTTATTTTTCTTTTTATGCTTTAAATTTATTTTTCATTCATTTTTTTCAGTTAATGGAACAATTAGCATTTTTCTAACTCTAGTACGAACTAGTTATGGTTAGTGTTACAAGTGGAGTAGATGTGGAGATGTCAAATTAGCTTGTTCCATAGTTGTGTGTGGAGGCCAAATGGTTGAAATTTCGTGATAGCTACAAAGTGTTGTGGTTTTGAGAGTTGGAAACTGTCTGTTTCTGCCTGGATTTACTGTCGCAATGGCACGAATATTGCGATTTGGATGCGTGCTTTCTGGCATTAGCAAAATTGAATTTAATGTAGCTTATACGTCTCAATAGTGAATCATTGAACAGATTTTTGACTTAATTTGCATTTTTTTATGGTATGTAGAAAAAAGATGACATTGCGATTAGCAGTGAGAATCGTAAACGATATTTGCACTGCTTGAAGGATCCATGCTACAGAACACAAATAGTTTGAAATAGGTCCGTAGATAAGTTTATTTGAGCCTTTTTTTTTCTTTTTCCTAAACTCTGATTCGTGTTTTATCACTTAGTTTACTTATAAGAATTTGACCTCATTTGCTGCCATGTTAAATCTAAGAAGTTGCATGTCTCCTCCATTCAATTACTTTCGTTGGTAACGTGGGTCACTTATGGACTGACTTACATTTCAATGGAGTTGAGCTAGATTCTTAACTGGTATCCTAATATATTCTAGCATATTGGAAGCACTTAAATTCCAAAAGAATTGAGCTGACTTTGCCCAGCTCAGGTACAGATTCAAGGAATTTTCGACTCAGATAATCCATACACTTTTTCCATGAGGATTAAGATTAGGTTGAGGTGAGTGTATATCTTCACAGGCAGTTAACAATGGTGCAACAATTGTAGCGGGTATAGGACACAAATTTCACAATTTTAGGGAAAAGATTCCTTTATTTGCATCCCCTCCAGCTGTAAGTCAAAGAAATTGGATAATTGCCTACTTCCTGTGTTGGCCTGTAAAAAAGTAATGCAATGGGCCTATGCCCCTGTCCCATCCTTTCAAACTCTATCACCAATCTGTCTTGGCTGCAGGCTTATCAGTTCTCTGCTTGTTAGTAGTTGCCAGTTATGAAAAATAGTTTACTGAAACGTTGGTGATTAAGTGGTCTAGTTTATTCACTGAAACTGCTTGGTGTAGGCAATCCCATTTTCTACACTATATTGAGGTATGGGTTTCACATATGCCTCCAGAAAAACTTAAAATGTTGGAGAAGGCTTATCTAATTCTTAACATAATACTTAATTTTAAATGGAAGGCCCAACAATAATATTGGAGCTCTAACCAGTGCTTCGAATCCTGGCCCTTTTCCATTTGAGCAATATGTTTAGATGAATTTGTCAAATTGGGTGACGGAATGGGATAGTGGAAGCGAATTGATAGGGTAGATAAACACTAGATATTGTTCTAGTACGGGTCTAAGCCAACGCGATTAGATTATGCTCTAATCGAGGTGTGATTAGATCTTATTCTAATCTAAATGACTCAATGAGATTTTAATAACGCTTTATGTGAGATTAGATGACTCTCTAATCCAAACGACTTTACAAGAGAGATTGTTGATAGATAATCCCAAAGGGAATTCTAAAAGTTATGAAATAATAACAAGACCTCCCTGTTTATAATAGGGTAAACCTACTTCCCCAAGTTAACTTAAAAAGAGAAACTAAATTACAATTATAATAGAAATAAAAAACTAAAACACATACTCTAATTGACTCGAATTAAAATAGAAACTATCAAAAGATCTAAAATAACAAAATCCTAAAGTCCTAAAATAACGTCCTCCATCATTGGGTATCTTTGTAAAGAATGCTATCCCAAACACCGTAAAGAGAAGATAGTGTTTAAGACATCATAGATGGATAAGTACTGCCAACATTGAAAGCATCATCTGAACTTTCATTGTTATTTCAAACAGAAGTGACTCCTGCTTGATTGAGACCTGAATCACTTCTATCAGATTTATCCTTTTGATTAGAGATGATCCAGTGGACAGCTCCAACGACATTCTGCATGCATAATTTTACATCAAATCCATTAGGTATTATTGGAAGCACAGCAGTGAGGCAAATGTGGAAAAAGGGGGGGGGGGGGGGGTGTTTGTAGGATTGATTCAATGCGAACAAATGTACTAGTTTTGATGGATTTGTAGGATACTAAGCTGCTTCATGATAGTCTTGAAGTACAAACTTTACATCTTTTTATTTTAATGCCTTTGAAAAAATTGAAACTTGGAACCTACCCCAAATTTTCAGATGCCATCCTGTGCTGCTGTGCTACTGAAAATTTTGGTTATTCTTCTTTTATTTTTAGGAAAATATAAGTTTCTTTGTGAATACTGCTTCTCTGACTTCATGAATTTTAGTTCATCATTGGAAACGTTCATGATAGCTGTATCTGTATCAATTTGTGGCTGTCTCATTTAAATTTTTGAGTTATAATGCACATCATTGTATGATTATGCCATTATCAAATGAGAAAGACTTTATCGGCTTCATGCAGGGTTGATGTTGCTGTAGCTATCTTTTGGGCCACATTGTTTAGCATGCTTGTTGTATCATCCTACGTGACATTTTACTTGCGGCACTTCTGGCTTTCGCTCTTCATTTTAGGCCTTAGTATTTTACTTCCCATACGCCTAAGAAGTTTTAGGCAGGCAGTTGCCAGGAAGAGGGAGAGGAGATTATTATTACCTTTATCCATGTGAACTCTCCACAGTAATAAAGTACTTGCAGCTTTTTGACCAGCTAACTAGGGCTCACTACTCACCCTTCACTCATTTGGCTTATACTAGACATTGAACTATGTGAGGTTTGAAGTACTGAACTTGGTCAACAGGGCCCTCAATTGCCTCTCTGTTGGATGGTACAGTTCCTTCATACTTCTTCAGCATACACAGCATGAGAATTGCTAAATACATACTTTATTTACATCTATACACCATAGATTTGAGTGAGTAAAGAGGCAACTGCCTGTTAATTTTTCTCGTCTTCAAATAGTGATTTGAATTCAGGTTCAAGAAATTTTCTACTAATATTCTGCAGATTGGGCTTTCTTTTTCTTCATTTTTTAGATGGACATGTAACAGGTTAGCACTAGCTGGTTAGGTATAAAATCTTAAACCCTTGTCATGATCAGGGAGAGAGAGGGAGAGAGAGGATGAACACTGAATGATATGTGGATCATCCAGGAAGATTGGTAGGATTTTGCTCTTTAAATGGTGAAGCATTTTCTTTTATTTTCTATATTTCCTTTTTGCTATCTGTTGACTGTTGATGTGGGAAGTTGAAGTCCATGATTCTTGCTTTTGTAGCTTCATCTTTCTAGTAAGGGAAATACAAAGGCAGTACATTGTCAAATCTAGAAGTGTAGTTGCTTAATTATACTTCTTGTACATTTGTCTCATAGATAAATAAAAATATCCATCTTCAGTCGCGTAGTTCCTACTCGAAAAAAAGAAATACATATAACCAGATAATTTCCAAACAACTAATTATTTGCCAGATAATTTCCAAACAATCTTATTTTGCATAGAACTTTTATTTTTCTTCACTAACAATGAGAATCAAATTTGAATTAAAATTCATTGTTTTTGAATTCAAAAAGTGAGCAACATTGTAAGATGACACCCCATTGTACTATGTAGTAGAATAGATATTAGATAGCAACATTATAAGATGATGCCTTATTAAACTATGCAGTAGAATAGGTAGCAATATTATACGATGACGCCTTATTGTATTGTGTGGTAGACATATCTATTCGTTAAAATTTTGTTACTACTTGCTAGTCTCCGATGTCATTATTGCACCAAAGAGATTGTGTTTTCTGATGACAACAATTGCGACATTGCTTTTGCTCATGGCATTTAAGTTGTTAATAACTGGGATTGAAATATATTCCTTTGCTTTTTTATATTATTATCAGTGTACAGACACCTAGGCCGTCATGGGGGACCATTGTGATATGTTTCCATAAACATTGCTGCATCCTTTTTGCCACAAGTTATAATCAGCAAAAGAAGAAGAATAGTAAGAGATTTAATTTACCTGATGGTAAGCATGTGTTTGAGGGACATATTACTAATTTAATAAACGAGTGAATGTCCACTCAGATGCATGCCTTCCAAATGAATATGATAGCCAGTTACCCGTTTGCTTCTGAATCTCAATGATCTAATGTCCATAAACCTTCACGCACAGTTTCTGTTTTCTGATTCTGTTATTTTACTTAGAAGGTTGAGTCAGTTAGAAGATTTCTAATGGCTATTTCAAGCTTTTTAGCTGCATTACTTTGTTAGAAACTCTTTTCTGATCTTTGAATCCGCCTGCTCAATTACTGAAGCTTTTCTGGAAGCTGTTTGATAGATTTTCCTATTGGACTTCTATGTGCCAACTGATTTCCGACGATTTGATTATGCAAAATATAGCTGCAATTAAGGAAGAAGCTGTTGCATACTTTAAACTATGCTATCTATGAGCTTTAACCATGTAATTACAGCATAATACTTTGGCTTATCCCGATAGAATTCATAAGCTGTTGATGATGCATGTTAATCGTGCATGGCACTTCTTTTGGTGACAAAAAGAGGGTAACTAGTGCGCCAGAAAGTACCTTTAAGAGACGTGCTTTCTTTATGAAGTCCAGTTTTGGCACTGGAGAAGAGAATTGTTGGATCTTATCTAATTCTCGTGTGGTCTATTTGCCTTTTTATTACAATTAAGAATTGGTCGATGTCAAGAAACATGCACAACACTTTTCTTTAGGAGCTTTATATGTTAATGTAATATTTCTTGCAATTTAGCTGTCATGAATACTCAGTGACGCTTGTTAAAAAAGCCAAAATTCTCGGCCACCTAATTGAAGTCTCGTCCACTAAGCCTGAATGATTTATTATAGATTATCAACAAGCTTTTAAATTACATTAGCTTAATGCGATTATGGGAACCTCTGATTGATATAGCTCGTCATTGATTAAGCATGATTCCAACTAATGCCAAATGTTGTCTTCGTCCCAAGAAATTCTCTCTCACCTGATTCATGAATCTGAGCCGTCAATCGATGAACGGGGACCGCAGGTTTTGATTCGATAGCAGCCGAAAGATAAAAAGGTCGAACCCAGGTTGGCTCTTTTCCCATCCATTAGCTAAAGGGCTAGGTTCGTGATGCTACTTTGTCACTGTGGTCATAGTTACACTTTAGATGTTTCTCTTTTGAATGCTTAAAGTTGTTTTTAGAACGCCGAAAATAAAGGCTTTACAATTTTAAGTCTTTAATTAAGATCACAAAACCCAAGTCGAGTGCCCTGATGCTGGCCGTAAACCTCAGCTCTTCTCTTGACATTTATCCCTACTAACTTTTGTAGGCCTATGTTGCCTTGATTATGTGATTCATACTGGCTCCATGCTAACCATTCGTGCTTCTTCAAAGGTTGCTTAAATTTGATTATTGGTGCATCCAATGAATCCTATTGGTTCAAGTATGCATGATGTAAACTGATATCTTTTCTTTGTTACATTTTTTAGTGGGTGACATGCCTTGATTGGATATTAAACCGAATTATTACACTACACTTGCACAAAAAATCCAACTGGCTACTAGCATCTGTCATGGTGAATTATTGCATAAATGACTTTCTAGTAATCCTCGAAATCATCTGTGTCTGGTGTTGCCCTTGCACACGAATGGAAGCCAAAAGAACTTATGGCAATAATAACGATTAACGAGGATGGGTTCACACTCTTTAACAAAGAGTTCGTGTCCTTGACATTATTAAATCTTTCAAATACATTTCCTTTGTTATGGAAAATTGGCCCTTCAAAGCAACAATCTTTTCGGTTGCTAAATCATCATTTCGGAAGCGTAATGATTCCATAGAGAGCCTTAAAATCCAAATCACTTTCAGTATTCTTAAATACAATTGAGATGAACATGTCAAGCAAAAGAAGTAAAAACTGGTCAAAGATTATTACCTGAAAGTAGAGCCCAAAGCATGCCATCATATGCCTGACAATTTCTTGAGCATCGTGCGGCCACGTTTTTTTGGGCCACGAACACGCGTGAACAAATGATAGAGTTCCTTCGGTTTTCACAAGTATGACTTGGCCACCCCACTTAAATTTCTCTTGTTGGAGGCATGCTCATTATTATTATTTGTATAAGAATATACATACTTCAAATTAAGATCGTTCAAAAGAAAATTTCGAAAAAAAAAAGCGAAATTATATGTTTTCACATTGTGAAAACATTTCCTTGTGAACGCTATAATTTAAGTAATTGGATTCTTGATTAAACACAGACAATTTGTGCCGTAAGAATTTAATAAAAACTATTTTTTTTATTTCACTGTAAGGACAATTGGTTAATGCAATGCAAATAGGCGCGACGTGAGCTGATCTTTTTGAAATGGATCAAGATTCTCTTATGATCTGATCTTTTTCTGAATAAATATACATGTGGTGATTGATTATTAATAAAATAAATAAATAAATAAATAAAATCTTATTCATATACATGATATAAGATCTTTAAAAATTAGTTAGAGCTCAGATAAGAGGATATTTTCTTTTTGGGAAGCCTTTGTAATTATCTTTTATTCTTTTTCGTAACACGTGTATTCGTCGTTTCTAATAAGAGTAATGAATGACGTATCGGTTAACAAAATAAACAATAAATGGCATTTGCTACCCTACACTGAAAATAATAATAAGTAAAGTGGGCTCCGGGCTGCTGCGCATTAAATTGAACCCTCGCTCTCCACAGACCATGAGTAAAGTCTCGTCAGCTAGTCCGCACGTGTAGTCTTGCCACGTGGCAAGTACCTCATATCAATTCAATTTAAATTAATTTTGTATCTGTGCCATCAATCATTGGCAGTGTTGGCCACCCGCACGAGTGGTTAGGTGTGGCTTTGCGTCTGTTAGGCTAGCTAATCTCACCCTCATCACTCGCTATTTTATTCTTGGCTACGTAATGTTAACGAACGGCCACCCATTGGGCCACGTGTCTTTCTCATTTGCCCTCTGTTTATAGTAATCAATGCAGTCAGTCTGTCAAGTACACTTTCAGATTTGTGCAGGCCATCACGAAACCGGAATTTGAAACCCCTTTACGATAAAAATTGCATGTGAAAGCCATTAAAGCAATTTATGATTTTTCGGGAAGTGGGTTTAAGAATTATATCAGAAACATTTTTTTTAGAACAAATTATAATAAAACTCTAGTTGAATTTTTATGCGGTAATTTGTTCTTCTCGTTGATACAGTAACAAGTTTTCTCTGCATAAATAGCTTCTCTCTATCTTTTGAAAGCATGTGGAAATGGTGAAGCTTGGAATTATAAGTTGGCAGATGAGCATTTACGTGAAGGGCAATAATGCACGCACGTGGATTGGAATTAAAACGATGACTCATTGAATAATTTTTTTTTTTCTTGTTCGGTGTATGCGAGAAATAGAGAGCGTCACTCTTCATCTTCAAAAAAACAATTATAACAAATATGACCCCAACGGCATCACGGGTCTGTCCTTCTCACCGTCCCTTTCTTTTACTTCAAAGTTCAAATTATGAAAAACGAGCCACTAAAACAAGATTTTGCTTTGACAGCAGCATGGTATGCTTGATGTGAGTGCTTGTTACTTCAGCTTGTTAGTTAAATAAGTAAAATATTTTCAGATGATATCAAAGTTCTCAGCATTATGTAATATTTGCACAAAATTTAAAAAAAAAAAAACAGAGAAATGTGTTAGTATATTCCTAATGTGGTGGAGTACATATTCCCTCTATAGCAAGATAACTGTGATGTATGATAGTTTTGCAAGTATTGTAAATTTTTTTTTAATTTTAGTAGTTTTTGTCATAAATAATAATTTTTCCTATATTTTATTTTATTTTTTTTGTCTTAACCACAAGGTAGTCCTGAGTGGGTCCCAATTATGGGAGACACTTTTAACCTCATACTACAACTCAGACTAATCACTATTCGCACCGGATCGGCTCGCAGCGAGTCGGCCTGTAAGGGATAAAGTACCGAACCACTCACACCAACCAACTTTAGTTTATTAAATTATTATTTTAATATAATTAAGACTATGTTTGGATTTGTTTTAATTATTTGACGGTCTAATTCAAAAGTGGCTGGAACACTTTTAAGAATAAATTATTTAAAAATATAATCCTTAAATAATCTAATTTTTTATACTAAACATCAAAAGTAACTGTGATTATTTCATAGTTAGATTTTGTAAAGTACAATAGCTAAATTACCCTTCATAAAATTATTTATTCTTCAAAATACTTTGACAAGTAGCAAATAAATAGTAATAAGTATTATAAAAAATAATAAATCAAAAGAGCTCATAATATTTTGTCAGTGTCGGTTTGAAGTGTTGAGTATCATTGAGAAAGGAAGATTTCAGCGACCCTAGTGGTACTGTCAAACTCAAAATTTTGTCATTTGTGGTTCAACAAGTAAAATATTTTGAGATTATATCAAAGGTCTCATCATTATATAATATTTAAATTAAAAAAAAAACAAACAAACAAATGTACTATGTGTGGACTATTTGAACCCACTAAATTTCTTCCTATACCCAAAGTAAAAAATAAATTCACGAATAAAAATTTTAAATTTAAAAATATCGAAATCACTCTTCACTAATTTCTCTCTCTCTTCATCTTACAATTGCATATTCTCTATCTACCTTTACATTTTACGAACTAAAACTCAATTTCACTCCTTTTTCAATTCTTTTTTGGCTTTCCTTAGTATATCATAATATATAATTCATATTTTTTTTTATATATAAGTATATTTGCTCTTGATATTCATTACATTTTGGGTTTGGTAAAACTTTATTTATTGATATTGATTAACTTTCATACCTAATAAAAATTTACTGATGTTCATTTTTAAATAGTAGGTTTTGTCACTCTTTATTAGCAATACTAATTACTTGTAACTAAAGGAATATATATGAATAAATTGATGAAAATTTATGGAATTGGGAAGAGAAGGAGAAAAAAAAGGATCAATTTAGTAAATTTTTTAAAATTATTTAGATAATAAAATTCTTAAATAAAAAGAGGGTGTAGAGGGAAAATTAGTAGGTTAAAATATTCCCTCTTAAACAAGATAATTGTGACGTGTGATAATATTGTTTTTTTTTTTATTTTAGTAGTATTTGTCATAAATAATAACTTTTCCTCGGTTTCATTAAATTATTACTTTAATCTAATTAACATTATGTTTGAATTTGTTGTAATTATTTGACGATCTAGCACTCAAAAAATAGTTGGAACACTTTCAAAAATAAATTATCTAAAAAATATGATTCTCAAATAATCTATTTTTATACTAAACATCAATAGTAACGTTGAATAACGTTTTAAAATCTGATTATTTTGTAATCAGATTTTGCAATGTACAATACTTAAAATACACTGCATAAATTTATTTATTCTCCAAAATAACCAGACAGTAACAAATAAATAATAATGTCTTAATTTTATGAAAAAATGATAAATCAAAAGAGACTCAGAATATTTAGCCGGCGCCAGAGACCATCACCGGGAGAGGGAGAATCCGGCGACACCACGGGTACTCTCAGACTCAGATTTTTGTGATTTGCATCATTTTGGCACATTTTCCAGCAACAGATCAATATGCAAGCCCACGCGCCTTTCTAACAGTCTTTGTAACCCTGATACTTTTTCGTACATTTGACTAATAGACTTCTTCTCTTTAATTAATTTCTCCTGCGGGTTATCAGTTATCTATCTAAACTTACACATGGTTTGGACTATAGCATCATATGTCCTCCCTGCTAAGTAATTTTTCCGCTATTAATTTGGATTGGCTAGAGTGATACCTAACCTAACAGATGACATTGCGTCAAAACAGCTAAATGCGTTTTAGCATCAAAAAGGTGGTTCAATTAATCATATTTTCCGGTGATCCGCTAGCCTATTGCGTGAAGTTAGCTGATGCATGCACTTTCAGAATTTGAAAGTAGTAGCTGGCATGCATCTATGGAGACTGAACTTGCCAGCAGCCAGATGGGTCATTCTGCGCAAAAAGCGTGAGTGAAGCCATCCTCACACTCAATGTGCTGTGCTGTTCTTTTTTCTTCTTCTTTTTTCCCTTTTTTCTTTCTTTCAACAGTTTGGACTGCTGCACAAGGACAACTACAAACCGTGGAAAAAGACTAACAGCCCTTTCGAATTAAAAAAGGCTACTTGTCGAGCTGTGATTTTGCTTTCAAAGTTGAAAATGGCAGCATTTCTGTTAGATTAACTAGGAAGCCGGTGCTCATTTCCTCGTATGATATTTCCCAATTAGTGGGGCCTTTTATATGGGGTGTGTACATATGCCTTATTAGATTTTTCCATGATTAGAACAGCAGAAATGAGTATGTTGATCAATAATAGTAGCTAACGGTCCTAATCGTTGATCAATTAGGCGAAATAATGGCATGTGTTGTCATAATCGTATGAGGCGTAACACCTTTCATTTTGATTTAGAAAAACACATCTCTTTCTGCCACTTGGTGTCAACTAGTCTTCAATAGTGAATTCACCTGATAGTTACGTTATCTTGTGTGTATACAGAGTCCCCTGCGAAATTTATAATTCTATCTCATTGTTGCCAGTTGCGACCAACCAAATCTCTTTGTTAGCCATAAATTTTCTTCAGCAACTGTAGGACCCCAAATATATTCACAATATCTCTTGAGGGAACCCGTTCAGCTTTTAACAGCAAGAAATAGAAGGAGCGAGAAATAGCATATTTGCATGCAATAAAATAAGACAGCCCGAGTTTCACAAGGTCTTTGGAAGTCAACAGCAATCAGTGCTTATAAAGAACAAAATAACGTTCAAAGGCTCTGATAATAAAAATAATAATAATAAATAACGTTCAAAGGCAATTGAAAATGCAAGTACCTGAGATTCCTGCAAACGAAAGAAATGGTCATATCAAAAGCCCCGCTGTTTGACTGTCCGGGGCTGAGCTGCCCCCGCGTGTGGGGTTGTGGACTTGTGGTTATGATCCCGTCCGGTTGGCATTTCTTCCAGTTCCAGTCCAATCGGTTTATTGTCCTTTTTTGTGGATTTTTAAGCAATAATCCATGTTTGACTTTGACTGCATACTGGTACGTGGGCCATTAATTTGTTTGGATTTGAGAAATGATGATAAATCACATGAGGTCACATAATTAAATTGATAAATTAAGGAGATAAATATTAGTTATTATTTTAGTACTAAATTAAGTTAACGCGATTAGGTGAATAATGTAGGACATTATTTTATGATTTTTAGATATTTTTTATTTTAATTAAAATCAATTATGATATGTATTTTAATCGTTTATTTTTATTATAATTATGATTTATTTTTTTTCTAAGTTATTTGAGGAAGTAAATTGATCATATTATAAAAAAGAAAAAATATATATCTTTTTATAATTCCCCTTGAGATCATCTAAAACCTTCTTTTATAATTCTCTCTGGAATTATCTATCGAAGGGATTATCTATCAAAATATCTCTTATAAAACCATTTAAATTAGAGTATTATTTAATCTCACTTAAAGTATTATCAAAATATCATTAAGTCGTTTGGATTATGATGAGATTTAATCACATTTTGATTAGAGCATAATTTAATCATGTCGGATAGGTCTGGTATTAGAACGATATCTACTGTTTATCCATCCCACCAATTTGCTTCCACTACCCTGCTCCGTTAGATACACTCTAATAAAAAAGTGATGAAATCTCATTCTAATACAAACGACTCATTAAACAAGATTAGATGATACTTTAATCCGGACGTCTCTCCCAAGACCAAGAGAGATTTTTGTTAGACAATCCTAGAAGAATTTTTTTTTAAAAAAATAATTTTTATTAGTCAAAATATTATGAAAATAATAACAAGATCTCCTTGTTTATAATATGCTAAATCTACTAAACTATCTCAGAAGAAAAACTAAATCACAATTATATTGGAAGTAAAAGACTAAAGCATGTTCCATAATTGACTATAATTAAAATAAAAAAATCAAAAAGACCTAAAATTTAAAAAAAAAATCTAGAATCCTAAAATAGCATCCCATCACCGTAGTAAAGAAATTCTAAAACTAATGTGAACATATGAAACAATGCAATCTATCTTTGGAGTAAGTAAAGGGTCCATATTAAAAGAAATTCTAAAGTATATAAGAGGCAATACAACTAAATAATGCACATATGACGTGTGTTATTGAATTAAATATAACTGTCACTTATATAATGATTTTTTAAAATAAATGTACATATATCCTAGCATGATTTAGTTGTTGTATAGCTGATATGGTAACTCTAATGTATTCTAAAATTTCTCTAATGTTAACTAAGAACTTGGTGTTGACAATTAAAGATATTTTTGCCAAAACGTCTGCATGTTATGCTATTAACACCTAGCTACCCAGCTAGCCTCATAATTTTAAGTTTGTTGACTCAAATTAATAGTAACTATACATGTATAAAGAGTTCTTTTTTTTAATGTTTGTACATTTTAGATTAATTTTAAATTAATATTTTAGACATATGTTTGTACTTGAAAATTTAACAAGAAGATGATTTACTAAAGGGCAGTAAATGTGATTGAAGCAACGTGATTGAAATATTATTTGACTAAAAAACATTCATATATCTAAGTTTAACTGTGAAGGATAGTATTTTACAAAGTGTAAATCTAATTTCATTATTTATTTTTGAGCTCGTAGCTTAGTGTCAATCGTATGGCCGTCAAAGTACGTGGTAATGGTTGAAATCCCAACATTATGTAGGGACTCATTTCTATCTTATAATTGGATAAAAGTAGAAATCTCTCTATACAAATATGCGTAGATCTATCCTTGATTATTAACAAATTTGATATATTCTAATATAAATTATAAATCTGAAAAAAAATATATAAATTTGAATTGTGAGATAAGAAAATTGATTTAGTTAGTCCCTAACAAATTCCTTTTCTTTGTATTTTCTTTTTAAAAAAGAAAACCAATTTCGTTATTTGCTTTTCGCTCTCTTTTCTTAAAAGACACGAAATGAATGCATTATTTATTATTACTTATTAGTTGGTCCAACTACGGTGCAACTGTGGTACCATACCACAGTAACTTTCAGTCATTGAATTCAACTATGATGACAACTGTAGCTGGATCTAATTGGATCTAATGGCTGGGTGCAACTTATAGTTTTGTCAAGCTAAGGTATTGGCTTCAAAGCAGTTTATTAAGTTTGGTTTCATTAAAAAACATCTGAATAATCACTTTAAAAAGACTCCACAAAGACAAAAGGAACTTCCTTTCTATACATGAATAACTAGTAGAAGAAAAGTAGATATCTCTGATTTCATTTCACTTCATTTCATTATTGCTCAGAACAGCTAAACAAATTATACAGAGAAAAGAGTCGGCCATTCTCCATGTCCGACTCAGAGCATATTCTCTCGCTCGTTTCATCAATCTTAGCTCTGCTTCTCATCTTCTTCATTCTCGTCACAAGAAAGCAAACCAGATTCAATCTGCCTCCAGGCAACATGGGCTGGCCTTTTGTTGGAGAAACAATAGGTTACTTGAAACCTTATTGTGCTACATCAACTGGAGAATTCATGGAACAGCATATTTCAAGGTAAATGAATCCCCACAAACAAGAGTACTCTAATCCAATCATGCGACTCAAACTTTTTGTGTTATGTGGACGCAGGTATGGCAAAATCTACAAGTCAAATTTGTTCGGGGAGCCGACGATAGTATCTGCGGATGCTGGGCTAAATCGATACATATTACAAAATGAAGGCAAATTGTTTGAATGCAGCTATCCAAGAAGCATAGGTGGAATTCTTGGAAAATGGTCTATGTTAGTTTTGGTTGGTGACATGCACAGAGACATGAGAATTATATCTCTCAACTTCTTGTGCCTCGCCAGGCTCAGAACTCATTTGCTTAAAGAAGTAGAGCAGCATACTTTGCTTGTTTTGAATTCTTGGAAGGACAACTCTGTTTTCTCCGCTCAAGATGAAGCAAAGAAGGTAAAATTATTTCTTTAATTGAACTCTGAATGTATGAATTTTTTAATTTTTATGAGATTTGATATTTCAGTTCACCTTCAATTTGATGGCCAAACATATTATGAGCTTGGAGCCTGGCAAGCCCGAGACCGAGCTGTTAAAGAAAGAATATGTTACTTTCATGAAAGGAGTTGTTTCTCCTCCTTTAAATTTGCCTGGAAGTGCTTACAGGAAGGCCTTGCAGGTAATTGAAGAATTCAAAGAAGCTCTTGTATCATACTTAGCATTTTAAGTTGCTATTGTTTAATATCTATCTTGTTCTGTTTTGCTATTTGGCAGTCTCGATCAAACATACTTAAATTTATTGAGCAAAAGATGAGTGAAAGACTCACGAAAATGAAAAAGGGGAAAGAAAATATGGAGGAAGATGATCTTCTTGGATGGCTTTTGAAGCATTCCAATCTTTCAACGGAGCAAATTCTTGACTTGATATTAAGCTTGCTCTTTGCCGGCCATGAAACTTCATCAGTTGCCATAGCTTTAGCTATCTACTTCTTGCAAGGTTGCCCTGAAGCTGTTCAACAGTTGAGGGTAGGCAAAAATCAATGATTAAATTAATTATTCATAACTTTCAATCTCAAATGGCTTATGTTGATCATCATTTTTTTTCCCTCTTTTTTGGGCAAATACAGGAAGAGCATCTTGAAATTGCCAGAGCCAAGAAGCAATCAGGTGAAGTGGAGCTGAAATGGGAAGATTACAAGAAAATGAATTTCACCCAATCTGTAAGCTCCCTTGATTAATACCTTTCATGAATTAAAACATAATTTTCAATGTGGGATTCACTAACAGTAACTTTGAATAAAAAAAAATTCTGTAGGTTGTCAATGAGACACTGAGACTCGGTAATGTTGTAAGATTTCTGCACAGAAAAGCTCTCAAAGATGTTCGGTATAAGGGTAAGTAGCTAGAGTCTATAATGCAGTAGTAAAATGCAAGGAGGTTAATTAATAGGCTAAGAAGTAAGAAGTGCTTAAGATTGTATTTTATTTTTGATAACAGGATATGACATACCATGTGGGTGGAAAGTGCTGCCAGTTATAGCAGCAGTGCACTTGGATCCTTCTCTTTTTGACCACCCTCAGCATTTCAATCCTTGGAGGTGGCAGGTTAGTCAGCTTAATCACCATTCACCGCAACTTGCCTTTCTTTCCCTTCTTTTTTCCCCTTTTTGGGTCATAGCACACTATATTAAGAACAAAAAGTTCCACCCCACAGCTAAGCATGCCCGCGGCCTGCCATAAGTTTTTGACTACGTGAATATCTCATGAATTCGGCTTTAATTAAAAAAAAAAAAAAGTTATTTTTTATTAAAGATGTTTGATCCAGAGTCTCTTAATTTATAGATTCTCACTCACATTAATTTCCTAATTAATATATATAATAAAAAATGAAAGATCTATTTTTTTGACTTAAGCTAATACAATGTTCTAAACAAACAGACCATAATATAAATTCATCAAGACATATATTACCATTCATAGGGTGGCGCACAGCAAGCTTAATCGTGAACATACAAATGAAGCAGGATCTCAGGGATTCCCCACGGCCATCAGATGTACTGTCATGATCAGAGGACCGTGGTTGCTGTGTTCTGTCCCATAGAAGAACCTCTCTTGCGCGCGTGGGGCGAGACGAGAGAGAGGCTTTTTTTTTTTTTTTTTTTTTTTTTCAATTTAACTTAATCGCAACCAAATCTTTACAATAACTAGAAAGTTTCTTATTTCCTACTCAAGAATTTTCCAAAACTAATTGTCAGTTTAAAATATGTGTTGGGGAGCTTTGAGTTTGAAAAAATTAAAGGCCATGTGAATGGTGGGGGCTTCTTGCGTTTCTCACATGCACGTGCACTTGTTTTCTTCTTTTGTGGGTCATCTTAGAAACCGGTCCAACAACATTCCTAAACAAAATCTTCGTTAAAAAGGTTGTGGAATGTTAAATTGATAAAAACGAAACCGAATCACAATTTACTAAAGATAAATTGAAAGCAAGACAATGACAAATGCCTAGAAGCTGACTATGAAACAAGATTTTTTTAAATTTTTTATTTTATTTCAAGTTACTTGTTCGGTTTCGATTAATGGTTGTTACCATCAATTTTGAATATTAACTATTATATTATTTTTTACTTGGTGGCCGGTGATGGTGATGCAGCAAAACAATGGGAGAAGTCCGGTATCGGCTTCTGGGTGCCCGTGCCCGAGCCCGAGCCCGAGCCCGTCAACAAACAACAACTTCATGCCGTTCGGAGGAGGACCGCGGCTCTGCGCCGGATCAGATCTGGCGAAACTCGAAATGGCCGTCTTTGTTCACCACTTGGTCCTCAACTTCAAGTGGGAATTAGCTGAAGATGATCAAGCATTTGTCTTCCCTTTTGTCGAATTTCCAAAAGGCTTACCCATCAGAATCCATCGCCACACGTTGAAATAGAATCAGACATGTCAATTTGCATGCATTTTACAAAAGGGATCGACCTCTCCTGTTGTGTTGAATACAAAACATGGAGATATTGAGCAACTTGGATCTTCCAACTGCATGCTTATTTCTAAGTGCTTTTTACGGCTCATCATATCATCACTGCACGACCAAAGGGAAGACCAAGAAATGCACACCATGCAGACACTATTATTAGGACCCATCATCATCATCTCACCATGCTGTAAATTTTAATTTATTATTACGTTCCTCTGGTCCCTCTCCATCTCCATCTTGCGGCTTGGAGTAAATTATTCATTTATATGTAATATTTCTACTAATTACGGTCTCTCTCCTTACCATAATTCTTATGTCGGAACATCCACTGTTAATTATACTCTCACATCTGATACCCAATAATTCAAGGCAGGCAATTTGAGTTAGAATTCACTAATTCGATTAAATTCGAATCAAAATGGTGAATTTTAAAAAAAATTGATTGAATTCAATGCGCTCATTGATTCATTATTTGTTTGTGATTAGTTTATTCTAAGGATCTTATTAGTTCCTTTCATCTGCATTGTTAATGAATTTGTGTTTGCAATATAGAACTTTGGGGTTTGAATGTATTATCTGTTCTGTTCGTTTTGAAACTTTTAGTATATAGCTCGGATGATAAATTTTTGATATTTTATTTTGCTTGATTGTTTATAAGTTATTATTTGATATATAATTGTAGATAAATAAATTTTAACAAATCCATATACAATTCGTTTCATTCATTAATTCAATTTGTTCAACCAATTAGACAAGTCAAAACAAATAGAATTCGAATCTTATGGTTAGGTTTCATTTAGAAAATAAATTAAATTAGAATCCACTAAAATATAATTGACCCATTGTATTTAGAGTAATGATTGATTATCTCAATTTTTATTCCAACTGATGTGTCCTTTATTAACTGATTGATAACTCTTTATAAAATCTAAGTAAACTAATAATATTATCTCACCAACCAATTATGAACGTCACATAATTAAAAATAATTTTTGAGATAAAAAATTTAAAATGTATAACACTACTCTTTTATTTAAGATTCATCACAAATTTGATTCATAAATCTGTTTTGCCGCTCCTACCAATATGAACATTACCATGACAATCAATAATTCTTTTTTTTTTTTTTAATTACAACATTTGTAAATTTAAAACCGAAAACTTTTGAAGCATATTGTCACGGCATAATCATTGAAAAATTACCACCAATCCCTATAGTACTTTGACCGATAATTAACGTCCTTTTTTTGTTTTGTTTTGACCATGAGGCATCCTGAGAAGGATACCAACTGTGGGAGGCACCTTTAAGCCCGTACCACAAGTCAGACTAGAAGTCTCCGCTCGATTAAGGATACCAACTGTGGGAGGCACTTTTAAGCCCGTACCACAAGTCAGACTAGAAGTCTCCGCTCGAATCGAGAGGCACAGGTTTTTTTTTTTTTTGGTTTTGACCACTAGGTATCCTAGGGAGGGCTCCAACTGTGGGAGGCACCTTTAAGCCTGTACCACAACCCAGCCGCTCGAACCAAGAGGCACAGGTTCTCTCAACAAAGGCGACTTTCCTACGACTCGAACTGGGGAGCAAACCCAGTCAAGCCACTTAAGAGAACTCTATTACCAGCGGAGCCAATATTTTGTTGGTTAACGTCCTTTTTTTTTTTTTTAAATTCTTAATTTGTCAGCTCCTTGTTTGGTTAAAGAGCATAACAAACAGAACCCGTCACGGATCACCTAAAATTTTATTCCATGAGATAGATACGTGCTTCAGAATTTGCACACCGTGATGATGAAATTTCTTTATCGTGGGATTATATGACGATCTTGGTGGGGACTCCATGCGAGCGGATGTGATGATTACTAGAATAAAGAGGCGCATGTGCACATCCTGTAACTATCATCTGGGAAAGCAAAATGGAATGAGAAAAAAAAAATAAAAAGGGCGTTTTGTCGTCTGGGACGGGGAAGCGGTCCCGTTCCGTTTATATCTACTTCCGTCCCGTTGGGACACGTTGAACAGATTTGGTTGCTACCATGCAATTGCAATCCATGTCCCCCATTTTATTTTATTGTCAGGCCCACTTCTCACAACTCGGCTGCCTCTGCACAGCTGGCTGGCCTTTTCCATCATGTAAAGTCTTCACCATTTTTATTAAAATAGTTGTATTTTTTTTATTTTTTATATATTTGTGCGTTGGCGGGTCACGTAAATATTTTATCCGACAAACGTCACTGTTATCGTCGCTATGACCTGGTCAAGTGGACCTGATACGTTCAAATTCAGATCACAACAATTTTAAAATATAAAGTTACATTTTATATTAAAAAGATTAGTGTGCACACGACGAGGGTATTATTAAAAGTATTATCCCACGTTAACTGAGAATATACAACTATCAGATTTTTATATAATTAATTTAACATTATTTTTTAGGGCCGTGGTATGTAAAGAGTAACATTATGTTTGTCAATTTAGATACATACCTTATATTCTAAATAATGGATTTAAAAATCTCTCTCTCATCTCGAGATTTCAAATAGAATTAATTGGTATTTATGTACTATCAAAATTTGACAAAGAGTGACCTAAAATGTATATATTATCACAAAAACAAAGAGCAACCTCCGAATATGTGTAGCCGAACATATAACGAGTGTATAATGTTACATTTACAAAGCCAGAAGGGATAACTACACTTCATACCATTTCTCAATTTTACCATTAGGTCATTCTTTCAATTATCAGTTACATCTTTGATATTAAAATAGTAACATATACCTTGTAGTAGTAAGATGAAAAGATAAGTAATTTTTAATACACGATCATTTATTGTAATTGTATAATTAAGAACTTTTAAAATGCTAGATATGACAATTATTATCTCAAACATTTGAGTCTAATTATCCGATGATGTATGTAACGGTTCATCAATAACTACTTCATCAAGTTAGTTTTTAATATTTATTATGGAGGGGCTCAAATGTTGGGATAACAATGGAATCTCCAAGATTATTATATCTGAGCATAACTCAAGTGTTGCATTTAGATGATGACCATCTAAACACAACTCAAAATATTTGAGTAGATAAGAATCTAGAAACAGGGTAAAGTCTAACCTTTTTGTTGGAAACTTGAAAATCAAATCAAAGATTAGGAAACAATCCAAAAAATATCAATTTGATATTTGGATTTCCCTTGACCTATTTGATAAGTTTATCCCATAGTCAACACCTGATATTTTTGGTAGAAGATGGATAGCTTACCTAAATCACTATTTCTTATTAACCAAAATGACAGGCATTAATTACTGTTCAATTGCGTAGTTTATAGAGTAATTAAGAAGCAACGAACAAAACTACCACTCTAAACAGTTAATCTTCCTACCTAAGAAGTCGATTGACCTAGAAAATAAAATAACTAATTACAAATAAAAGAGAAATTTTGGTTCACCAATCTTATAGACCAGAGAAACTACTTACACATGCGACATATGCAGCTAATCTTTTGTTTTAATTGATATAATTGACATAACCTCAATTTTTTTTCATGCAAACATGTTATTATGCCATATAATTTAATAGAGTAATTGTTCAATTCACCATTAAACCATGTGATTTAATGGGATCAATGTTCAATTAACTATAAAGCTATATGGCTTAATAGCATGACTGCATATAAAATAAAAAAAGGTGCCCTCACCTGAGAATTTACATATATATAAGAATTTCTATAAAATGTTCCAATCAAGAATCTAAAAAGTTGTTAAGTCATATGCTTTAACAATAAAATGGTCAGAAATTCTATTAAGACATGTGATACATTCAATCAGAATAGTGTATCCAATGAAAGCCAAAAAATTTATTAAGACATGTGATACCTTTACTCAGAGTAGTGTAATCCAATGAAAGTTAAAGACTAAGAAGGCACATAAGTTACACACACACACACACGTACATGTTCCAATCCACAATCTTCAACTTTGTTAAAAATATACTATTAAACAATATGACTTGTAACTTTCTCAGACTTCAATAAAATTAAGGATCTTGGATTACACATACATACACACATACGTACCATTAATAGTTTAATACATTAAGCCGCCATATTAGAAACATCAATCGTCAATTTCAAAGAAACATAATCTAGTGGACGGCTTGATTAATTAATTAACCTGATTTAGTTTAATTTAGTGTGACATGTGGCATCTTAGAAATCCATGAAGGTCGTTAGACAACAAGAGGCCTCCATTTCTTGACTAACAATTGGAATGTCGGCCATGCTTTTACCACACATCATATAATATTTCTTGTGGATAGTCTGATTCAAACTAATGGCTCATGTAAGTAATATTTGGGACAGTGTGGGATTACTACTGGCAAGTTAAAAATAATTTCGAAAGCTGAAGTTTAATTTTAATGTTTGGTTAATTTATTCAAAAGTCTTCTAGTAAAAGCATCTCATTTTACAGTTTATTTATATCAAAAAGTAAATAATAAATAATTTTTTTTAAAAAAAAATAGGATTTAACAATTAATTTTATCATTAATACAACTCTGTATCTATCTTCACATACATTATGCAAAAAAAAAAAAAAACCATTATTATTATGATGATTTTTATTGTCAACTATTTTGATGCAATAAAATAAAAGAAAAAAGTTAATAAAATAGAAATGTTATTATCTCAAAAAATCATAACATTACCAAACGGACATTTAATTTGCTTACGATTTTAGACCAAATGAGTATGTTGGGGTATTTAAAATAATTATATAATAATGATCATTATCGAATCATTAAATACGAAGGAGTTGTATTGCACTTGGCGATATTCCAAAATTGAAAACGAACAATTATATCGAAACAAATGGAGAGAGATCATCACAAAAAGAACCAACGGTACGCCTCCAAGGTAGGTTTCCTTTCACTTTCTCTTGTCATTTCCCCGCGATTCACGTGTTCCAGTTAATGTTTCAACAAACGATTTGCGTAAAGAGGGAAAACGAAATGAATTCATTTTAATAAAGCCGGAAATGTTAACTTTCAAACACGTGAAAGCAGGCATGTGATCAGGGATGGTCGCACGTTGTTGATGCAAGTAGGGGCCGTGGGCTCCTAATTGATGACGAACACGATTTGAGAGTTGAGAGAGATCATGCGAGCGAGCTACCAAACGAAATAAATAGGAGTTTCTGAGTAGGTCCTTACTCCTTGGCCCTTAATTTCATCATCTTCCCCAACATCGTAATGTGATTATAATTTTTGGAATGGAAACCAATGATATGCTTTGAATTTTGAAATGCCCATTTGTCTGTTTTATGCCGTCGTCGCCAGGATCAGACTGGCTATTTTACATATTTAGTGGTTTTTGCCAATTGCAAATTCGAAAATGGAACTGAATTGTACATGCAAAAAGACATTACATGCATTTATATATATGTTTACTCTTCAGAGAACGACGGTCCCATTTTTTAGTACTTCTTTTCACATTTACGTCACTGGCTCGGTTGGACAAGAAACTCAGATGGATTATGGGCCTCGGAATGGACTATGGGCCTGAGTAAAGGACGAAATGGAGGATGTTACTCAAATTGTTCCTCTTTTAGTTCCACTTTTTTGCTACTGCCACTCGAACTGAATCGAACTTCCTGTCTTTGAATCAAACACCGCGACACATTCTTCAAATTGTCTCTCTTTCACTTCAGAATCTTGCGAGTGTTATTATATAATTTTATTTTCTTTAAAAAATAGCCCTTCGTTGCATTCTCCAATTAAGATAATTGCAACATGTCATCAGTTTGAATTCCCACATAGAATATTTGATTCACTCCAAGAAAGTAGCTGAAGGTCGCAGTAAAAAACGTGGAATTGAATGAAGCTATGCTTAGTGTAACCTTTAGCAGCACGTAGATCTAACAAATCTTTTTTTTCCATTAAAAAGGGGGAATTCTTAATTCTTTCTTTAACTCGACTCTTTATGACATATTCATATTACTATTCTCCAATCCAGAAAGTTGAACAAGCCACCAGAAAGTAAATGAAAAATACGCAAAATCAAACTTTGATAAACAATCGCATGTATAAGAGCTAACCAGCCACGTTCAAACGCTGCGGATCCATAAAAATGTCCATCGCCAGTCGACCTTCAGTATGATACTGGTCTGTGATTAAGAAAGAGCACTCGCTATCAGCGAGCTATTCAATTAAAATGGATTTATTGGAAAAAGGGGCTTTATGAGAATAATTTTGAAAATAAATTGGATTAATTGAGGGAACTCATGAGATAAACAGTGGCAGGACTACAACACCTTCAATTGCTGCAATTGTTCACAATGTAATGGCAGCGGAATTGATGTTAAAAAAAACATTTAGATTTGAATGCGGTTGCAATGTGGTTGGATAACTGTCATTGAGATTGAGAGGTTGATCGATTTAAGAGACACTGTGTAGATGACAGAGAACGAAAAATAAAATGTAAATTTTTTTAAATTCATGTTTTTATTTTTAATTAAGGGTATTTTCGAAAATCAATAAAATTAATTGAAAAGTAGAGGCACTGGTAAAGATAAATTGGAAATGGGAAATATCACCGCTCCCTAAACCAATAACACAATAAAACCTTCACAGTGCACTTAATTTTGCCAAGAGACCCAAACTAGCCCATTGTTTAGCCCAAGACCTACTTTCTGCACCCCTGCCTAATAAAATAACCAATAAATATAAATATTAAATATTTTTCCCTTTCCCAAGCATTGGGCTCGTTTCAGGCTCCAGTCCTTTTTTTCAGTTACAGGTTCTAGCTCGGGCCAAGGCCATTGCCAACCCTACGAGTCCACACGCATATTAAATTGTGTTTGTGTCGTACTCTCTCATGCAATACTAAAAAAGAGACATTCTTTTTGGTAATTTGTTTGCGGATAGAATTGGAAATCAATTAAAAGTGGTGAGAACTGAGAAGGGTGTGATGGTGTGAAATGAGGGGGGTTAAATAATGCCACTTTTATGTGTTGACGACGATTGAAACGAATATTCAGTGGGCTTAATTTGCTAATCCTTGTGTACATGGGATGTGGCTTTAGATTAATTGCGTTTCTCTTTTAATATAACTTTAGACTAATTTGTTTGTCTGAGCTGACCATAATTTTTCTTTTAATTTTGATCTGCAAATATCAAATTTTTAGTTTATGCAACAGTAAAATCCAAGCAACTAAAGCTTGAGATTAAATCAGTGAGCTAATATGAGAAAATCGTTTGTGATTTAGAATTGCTGCCTTCTTACGTATGTATAAATATGCTTTACAAGTAAAATACAGCATTTGTAAATACAAGTTGAAAATGAATATATTTGATATAAAAATATCCCCAATTTTGAAGTTTGGTTCCTTTTAATATTGGGCCGTCCAATGAAAGGTAAAAGGTCTGTAAATGTTGGAATAACAAGTGCATGGTAACATGCTTTTTCTCGACTTATTCTGTGGGAGGAGTTTATTTTATTGTCTCTAACTAGAATTTGGGCCTTTGCTTTAAATCACTGTATATGTGTAATGTGTGAATGTGTGATGCATGTATGCGTGAATCTGTGATTGTTTTGCTTTAAGGGTTTGGGTCGGGTTGAGTCGGGTAGAATGATCCGAATTTTGACTAGAATTTGGTCGGGTCTCAATATTAAACCAAGCTTAATCCGTATTTTTTAAATTCATATCAAAGCTCGAGCATTTTAAGCCGAATCAATCAGACTAACTATTGAGTCGGGTCTTTTTACCATTTGTTACTTGAAATTCTAAAAAATATAATAAATAAACATATCCACACACTCGTAAAGAGACTCAAATTCAAATCGTCGACTTCATAGAAAAAACAAGAAAGTGCATAACTGGTGTTAAGGATTGTTGGTTGTAGAAATATTTATATGATAAAATACAACTGTTATTTTAACCAAGATGCCCATAAGGAACCTAAAATTGCCCGGAAATTTTCTGGAATGTGATACGACTTCTTTCACTACACCAAAAATTCTGTAAATTTTCACTAAAATTGAGCTCAATGCGGAAGGTGATTCTCTGGTCAACTAGACAATAAATTATAAACATTCAATAACGTGACTACGTTAGATGTTTGCCGAGGAAAGAACTCATATGCGGACTTCCAATGATTGTTTGTGATGGGAGTGATACCACGAGGCGAATGTCTACAAATCCGTCGTGGCCAAAAGAGCACCGTCTTCGCATTATTGAGGCGGCACGTTATCGCGCTATGCCCACCATATTTGATGTGAAAGCCTCACATGACATGAAATCATTTCGGTCTTAAATCGTCCACGTAACTGTTTCGTTAAAATAAAAAAAATGATTTGCTAACAGGATGGTTTGATTATTCATCTTGTGTGGGTTCATTAACTATTTTTTTTTTAAATTACTAATATGTGTTATATAATTACCGGTTTATTGATATTTATATAAAATATTTATCGGGGCAAATTATATTTATTTTATGATAATACAGTTCAGATACCTATCCTATAGGGATCAACTATATTTATTTTATAATGACATGACCCAGATATCTATCCCTCACAAAAATATTGAAAAAGATATCTACTTCACCTACAAACAACTAAAAGAAATACTTATTTCCATCCAAATTTTATTTTGGAGAGGACACATGAGTTTCTTGAGGGAACTCAAACCATAACCCACCACTCGACTAAAGGGTGAGAGGCGCTCATAAACTATGTCAAACCCAAAAATTACAAAATTTGCCTATTAAATGATGGTCCTAAATCTTGCCAAGTGATTGAAGCATGAAACTTGCAATTAATAATAATTGTTTAGGATTTCAAGAAACAAACTGACTGTTTAGAAAGACCATTATTAGGACAACTTTAGTAATGTTGGAGCTTTTAAAATAATTACAGTAAGTTGTTATGTAAAAATAATCAGTAGTGAGAAAAATCAATTAAACGTTTGATCAAATTTATTTTTTAAAAGAGCTGTGAATTACATTTCCAAACATGTATTGTAAAATGTTTTTGATTATGCATATATAATATTTGATAATTAAAATAAATATTTTATATGATTACTTTTATTTTTTTATTTTGTTATCTCAATATAATTAATAATAATAATAATAATAATCTATTTAAAGTTAATTATTATTATTATTAATTATATTGAGATAACAAAATTAATCTATTTAAAGTTAATTATTTTAATTCCTAATTAATAAGGATAATTTTAATTTTTTATAATATATACAAAAATATATTTGAAATTGTATTAAATATAAAATTGATTCTCAAAGTGAGATTTTAAAAAGTTACTCCTTCTCTAATTTTTAAAATCTATTGTGCGAATGAATAATTTTACTAAAAATAATTTCTTAAAAAATTTATCAAATATCAAAATTAACTTTTTACTTTTTAAAATTACATTTGAACTTGCTAAAAGCAATCCAAACAAACCCTTATTATAACCACACAAGACTGAATGCTCGATTCTAGAAATTCCTAACAAGTTACAGCATGTTATATTCATTTCCTTAAGCTAATGATATTTGTCAATAAAATTTTCAATTCGGATATCATATAGTTAAAAATTAATTTTTAAAAATGCAATTTTCCTCCTATTTTAGTACTTTGACGCAAAATATTATTTTCAGTTTTTAAGGCAATGAAAAAACAATACGTACAACAATTTCGCTTATCCGAAATTACTACTTTCTCCTCGTTAAAATATAACAACTCTCATCAACCGAAGGCAAGTCCGAGCATTCGAGTCAGGTTTCCATCTCTCGTCTCCCCGCTGCCGGTCCTCCATAGCCTGTCTGTCATTGTAGCAGCCTTTGCGATCTATCGAGTAATAACTAATTAGCAAGAGATTGGGAGAGTAAAACACAGATACCGAGATGTGGCGCTGCGTTTCTCGTGGCCTTGGCTTATCTTCTTATCGTTCAAAACGATCAGTCTCCAATGACTCTCTCAGATCTCATTTCTCCAGATTGTTCTCCACCAATTCCGTACGGTTCTCTTAATTTCTATTCCTTGTAATCGTATTTTCGCATTATTTGGTTTCAATCACTTCGTACGTTTTTAGCTCAAATTTGATCAATTTATATTCAATTTTCTGTCAATCAGCTAGTTTTATTTGTTTATTCTGTAAAACTTGGTTATTCTAATTAATTGCTGCAGACTGGAGGATACACAATAGTGGATCATACATATGACGCTGTAGTGGTTGGAGCTGGCGGTGCTGGGCTGAGAGCAGCGATTGGGCTTTCAGAGCATGGCTTCAACACCGCTTGCATTACCAAGCTCTTCCCTACTCGTTCTCACACTGTTGCGGCTCAGGTATGAGACTCTCCTGAGCCAACAGATTATCCTTAGCTGAAATTTTGAGTATGTTTCTGACTGTTTTGCTTCTGCTTTGCTGCCCGCAGCTCAAGTATTTGGCACCTTAGTTCTGGATATCCCCTTTGTTATTTTAGGGATGATGTTATAGAAGGAAAAAAAAAAAATAACAATGAACATATTGGAATATTATTTTTTCTTTGGTTCCAAATTTTGTGCCATATAGTTTTTGCTTTATATTACTAGTTACAAATAGATGTAAATATATATTTGGATGTCTAAATGCATATTTGAGAATTTGTTGTTTAATCTATTTGTTTGATGATGCATTTTGGAAGTGTAAACACATGCCTAATCAAACTGGATGGTGTTCACTTCTTGTTGTAAGTTTCATGAAGTATTTGTCCAAATTGTTATCAAATCAGAGTTTGATTTCTTGCTTTTCTTGGATATCCTTTGAAACATGCTATTTGACAGCAAAACTTCCATCTTTATTTATTAATTTTTCTTTCTAAAGTTTTTTAGCTATGAAATATTATGGTCACTTATTCTTGTCTTTTTCAATTTTATGTGGCTGTGCCTTTTCCTTTGACAAAGTCTTTTGAACATGTATAGCTTGACCCTGTGTAGATTTTGTTGTTACTGGCTTGGTTTCCCTGATTGTGATAGTTAACTCTGATATTCTATACAGGGTGGTATTAATGCTGCTTTAGGAAACATGACTGAAGATGACTGGAGGTGGCACATGTATGACACAGTCAAGGGAAGTGATTGGTTAGGTATGTCAATTATGATTTTTTTTTGTTTTCTGGTGATAGGGAATGTGAATGTTAGTATGAAGCAATTAGTTTGTCTGCCTGAATATTTGGGTAGTTTTGGGTGGCCGAATGCTCTATCTATTTTATTTGCTTCTTAATGTCTAAGACGATACATATGTTATGCAGTATTATGCCTTAACAGTGCCATTCCTTATTAATTTTGAATTGAAATGATTGAGTATAACGAAGCAATATAGTTGTGATAATAGGCCAGCATGGTGCCTGCATGAACACACGCATGATCATTTCCCTTCTCTTCATTTGAGTGCCTGTGCAGACACTAGAATTTGAACAGTTCTTTCAGATAAGGTTTTCATTTGTTTATGCGCTAATGTGAGGGGAATTGTATTTAATAGGTGATCAGGATGCTATTCAATATATGTGTAGGGAGGCACCAAAAGCAGTGATTGAGCTGGAGAATTACGGGTTACCATTTTCTCGGACAGAAGATGGAAAAATATACCAGCGTGCATTTGGCGGTCAAAGTCTTGATTTTGGAAAAGGTAAGATAAATCGAGTTTGAAGTTTACTCTCCAATTCGCATGATATGACCAGTACCTTTTTGTCGTTGACTTTGTCAATGTTGCCATCATACAGGTGGGCAGGCGTACCGTTGTGCATGTGCTGCTGACAGAACTGGTCATGCTCTATTGCATACCCTCTATGGCCAGGCTATGAAACATAATACACAGTTCTTTGTGGAATATTTTGCTTTGGATCTAATTATGAACAGTGATGGTATGTTAGTGGTTTACCCTTTCATATCTTGCCTTTTTTTTTTTTAAATCGGGAAAATTACTTTTTTTGGTTTGGTGGGGGTGTGGGGGTTGTTAGGTGGCACAAAATTCAAGATTTTGTTCATTTCTGTTACTTGATGTGTCAAGGTACCTGCCAAGGAGTAATTGCTTTGAATATGGAGGACGGAACATTGCATCGTTTCCGTGCTGCTTCAACCATTCTGGCCACAGGGGTACTATACATGTTGTGCAAGTATGTTTAATTTCAAGTATGCAATGACATCTTTGTCATTCATATGTTTTCCTTTCAGGGCTATGGTAGGGCCTACTTTTCTGCAACCTCTGCTCATACATGCACAGGAGATGGCAATGCAATGGTTTCGCGTGCTGGGCTCCCACTTGAGGTTTGTTTTGTTGCTGATTGATCTTGAAGTAAGTTCTCTAGACTTATTTTTTGTTTTTCCTTAATTATATTTCTTGATTTATTCTTCTTCAGGATTTGGAATTTGTACAATTTCACCCAACTGGTATATATGGGGCTGGGTGCCTTATTACTGAAGGTTGGTTCTTCTAGTTACATGCTATTAAGGTTGCTTTTATCTTTTTATCTTTGTTTTCTTTAAACTTTTTGAATTGCAATACTATTGTTCTACTGTAATTGAGCGAACTTCATTTCTGATTTATCTGCAACTTGTAGGATCTCGCGGTGAAGGTGGTATCCTTAGAAATAGTGAAGGTGAACGATTTATGGAACGTTATGCCCCTACAGCCAAGGATCTTGCATCAAGAGATGTTGTTTCAAGATCCATGACCATGGAAATTCGGGAAGGTCGTGGTGTAGGTATATTGCCTTTTATAGAATCTTATACCAAACCCTTCTGGAATTTGATGTTCTATTGTGTTTTTATCTGTTATGGAGAAAATGAGGTTTCCTATGATCAGTCTAGAAGATGGTCTTATGACCTCTGATACTCCATAAGTGTGAGAAATTCATACAATCCATAGCCATAGCTTCCTGATATCAATTATACAGATTGGTGTTTATCTATTTATGAAGAGATAATTATGATAACTTGTTATCATAATCTGTAGTTACACTCCTTCGTGCGCTACATAATAACTTTGATCCTGTTATCCTGCAGGACCTCTGAAGGACCATATCTATCTACACTTGAACCACTTGCCTCCAGATGTACTCAAGGAGAGGCTTCCTGGTATATCTGAAACTGCTGCTATTTTCGCTGGTGTTGATGTCACGAAGGAGCCTATTCCTGTCTTACCAACTGTGCACTATAATATGGGTGGAATTCCAACTAATCACCATGGAGAGGTGCGAGTTAGAATCACATTTTACGTTGAAATATGCCAATAATAATCAATATGTAATATTTAACAACTTGTGGTTTTTCAATGCTTGTGAACTTTGAGAAAGATGCAGTGGTGTTGATATTTTCAATTCTGCTCATGTTCGTGCAGGTAGTTACTATCAAAGGTGATGATCCGGATGAAGTAGTTCCTGGACTTATGGCTGCTGGGGAGGCTGCCTGTGCATCAGTTCATGGTGCCAACCGGCTGGGTGCAAATTCTCTTCTTGACATTGTTGTTTTCGGTCGAGCTTGTGCAAATAGAGTTGCAGAAATCCAGAGGCCAGGTATGTTTATTGTTCAGAACTGACAGATGCCCTTACTTCTAGGTTGGGGTTCCTTTAGCTTAAATTTGTTACATAAAATTATGACTTAAAATATTTATCCATGGATGCATTCAATCTATTGGTGTGAATTTAAAGTTAAAAAAGGTAGCATTTAAGTCTTTTGTCCATCAGCCATTTGTATTGGATTGATAAATGGATGAAAAATTAAGTCATGATTTTAAGTGAAAAATTAAGTCATGATTTTAAGTCAAAAATTTAAGTTGCGGGCTTCTCACCCTTACTTCTAATTGTTATATCGATTAAAGATATCTTTACTTTCTATTTTTGCAGGGGAGAAACAAAAGCCTTTAGAAAACAATGCTGGTGAGAGGACCGTTGCCTGGCTGGACAAAATAAGAAATTCAAATGGTTCAATACCAACTTCAAAAATTCGGTTGAATATGCAACGCGTGATGCAAAATAATGCCGCTGTCTTCCGAACACAGGAAACATTGGAGGAAGGTATAGTGTTTTTCAACAATTCATCATTTAGTTTTCTTCCTCAGATAAACACTGAAAGACAAGAACACACTTGCTTGATTGAGTTTTGTTACGCACTGTTCTTTTCCCATCCCTTGTGAACACTGTTTAACTTTCTATTTCTGCGTTGCTTCTGCAGGTTGTCAATTAATTGACAAGGCATGGGAGAGTTTCCATGATGTTAAGTTGACAGATCGTAGTTTGATATGGTAACATTTGGTGCATGATAATGTTAATGACGAAATTATTTTATGGAATATATTTACATCATGATCTTAATTATGAGATCGTTTGGCAGGAACACTGACTTGATAGAAACTATAGAGTTGGAAAACCTTTTGATAAATGCATGCATCACCATGCATTCTGCTGAAGCCAGGAAAGAGAGTAGAGGAGCTCATGCACGTGAAGATTTTACGGTCAGTTTAGTTTCTTGTTTCGTTAACAATTCATTGTTTCTGTTAATTTTCTTTATATTGAAGTTAGCTATTCTTTTTTTCATTTTTGTTCTCTTTGAAAGTACTGAAGTTCTCTATTCTGATTTTGCAGAAAAGAGATGATGAGAACTGGATGAAGCACACTCTGGGGTAAGTCATCTTGTTCCTTTCTTAAAATGAAATTGGTTGATTTGGAATCAAATTTAGGTACTGTGCCCCTGGTGTTTGCTTAAATTTCACAAAAAGTAACAATTTTCTGTGGAAGCTTAAAAATTCTAGGAAGTTTGTGCAAACGTTGGTGCATTTTTATGAGAACTGCATGGGTTTTGGGTATTAGTCTAAAAAAAAATTTGATTCAGATGGGCAGTTATGTTGGATTAAGGCTATTGAATTTTGTGTGCAATTGAATTTTATATGCAACGGACTGCGTCGTGGCGGTTAAAGCAATTGCACTTTAAATATTTAGGGACTATTCAGTATCTATGTATGGTATTTGTGTTGATCTCATGTTAATTCCAACATGTTGGTTGAGATTGTTCATATTTTATTAATAGCAATGTTAGGTGTTGTTGGCCTTGATTATTTTATAGTTTTGTATTGTTTAATTCATTTGATTAAATATATGTTCCAATGATTTGTAGATATTGGGAGAATGAGAAGGTACGATTGGATTACAGACCAGTTCACATGAATACGCTGGACGATGAAATTGAGTCCTTCCCACCTAAAGCTCGTGTATATTGATCTATCTGCTCTCCCCAAAAATAAGAAAAACTGGAGAAAGGAAGGAAGAGAGGGGGGAATTCAATAAATTGTTGTAGCTACAGCATTTTGGCAAAATAATTATTGCATTGATCAGAATTAAACTTCTAATATTGCAAGGTTCTATCAATTTCAACCAGAGTTTGCATTTTGTTCATGCTTAAGCGCGGGTAATAAGCTTTATGGTTGTTGGACGGCTGGATAGGTGTTTAAACTCATTGTTAAATTAATAATAATATATTTTGGCTTTTGCAAGAACAATTATGCTCCTTTCTATTTATTAACTTGAAGCTGCCAATTATAGCATAGAGGAGAAATTATCGACTTATCGAGGTCGTATGCTGCATAAATTATTGCAGTGTCCTAGCTAGCATTTTGTTCTCTACGTTGGTGTTTTTTTTTTTTTTTTTTTTATTACATGAGACTATTGTTCAGATTACAACTCATATTACATGAGAGTATAACTAATATTTACAAATCCGACTATTACTGGGACCAACTTACATCAATACTAATGGAGCTCTACGGCGGTGTTTAAGTATTATCAACAAACATAAAAATGAAACAGTTAACACCTTTACGTACGAACTGCATGATTTAACAAGCTGACTTTAATATATCAGTTAAATTTTAAGAAGGCTCTATATGACTACTGGTTTTGAGAACCCTTTCAAGTATAATATATATATATATAGTGCTTTTCTGATCCAGGATCCTGGATCATAATAATAATCCGAGAGAGTGTTTGTGGCTGTTGGATTTGATCCAACGGTCACTTAATATTTTCTTTATACAGCACTGTTTTCCGACATATGAACCCACATTGCAGAGTTTCTATAATTTTTGAAAACTGAAAAAATAAAAGAGGAAGCTCAATAGTCACAGTTCTAGAGAGAGAAAACTAAAAAAAACTTTTACACAACACCATTTAAGAAACATGCAGCTAGAAATAAATAATTCCAAATTGAACAAATTAAATTTAGTTTGGCAAATGCAGCGACTGTTTGTTATCAAATTGAATCACTCGTTTGGAATTTGTAGCTACCGGAGCTTCGTCATTGCAGCGTCGCCATTGAGTCTTTTTTTTTTTCAAGTGAGTTGCATGCTGATACATATTCACCCTCTTTAATTATTTATTTTAGCTCCCTAAATTTGTGTTTTTTCTTCTTTTTTTCCCCTTATTTCAGTTGTAGTAAAGTGAATGCTCAGAATGTGGCTGGCCAGTCAAACTGTGAGGATAGTCTCTACGTACCAAAAGTAGCACTCGACTGTAAGCCACATAAAGGTCAAGAATTTGACACTTTAGATGACGCTTATGAATTTTACAACAAATATGCTAAAGAGGGTGGTTTTAGTATCCGAATTAATTCGAGTAAGATATGCAAAGAGAGTAATGACATAATAAGGAAGGAATATGTGTGCTTTAAAGAAGGACAAGCAAGACAATCCAAAGTTGTTAATCGTAAGAGGCGACGTAGTATAATACGAGGTGGTTATAGTGCAAAATTAGTGGTGGTTAAATCTGAATTCGGTAAATATATGGTTCGTATATTTGTTGAAGAGCATAATCACGCATTATCTTCACCTCGAAGGGTTCATCTATTGAGGTCTCATCGTTCAATGTCAGCTGTTCAAAAAAACTTAAGTCAACAATTAGCTACAGTGAACATACCAACATGTTAGCAAATCAGTCTTTTTGAATTGCAGGCAGGGGGCTTGCAAAATATGGGATGTGTACAGAGAGACTTTTATAATAATAATAAAAATTTACGAAATGAATTGAAGGGTCATGATGCAGATATGTTGTACGAGCATTTTCAGTCTGAGAAGGAAAAGAACTCATCATTCTTTTACAGTATCAAAGCTGGATGTGATGATCGAATTACACATTGTTTTTGGGCTGATGCAATTTGCAGGCAGGCATACAAGTTTTACGGTGATGTGATTGTGTTTGATACTACGTACAACACCAATCGATATAGTATGATTTTTGCACCTTTTGTTGGGGTTAATAACCATGGTCAAATTATTGTTTTTGGTTGCGGTTTTTTAAGTGATGAGACAACATAATCATTTCTTTGGTTGTTTGAACAATTTAAGGAGGCCATCCTTGGTGATGATCCAAAAATGATTATTACTGACCAGGATCCAGCAATGACAAAAGCTATATCTCTAGCCTTTCCATTCACTTTTCATAGATTTTGAATTTGGCATATATTGAACAAATTTTCAGAGAGACTAAGCAAAACAGTCCATATGGAAAATTATAGACATTTTCAAAAATGCATTTGGGAATCAAATACTGTAGAAGAGTTTGATGCACTGTGGAAAGATGTTATAGATAAGGCAAAATTAACAGAGAATGAGTGGCTACAAGGGGTGTATGAAATCGGATCAAAATGAGTGCCTGCGTATGTGAACCATGTGTTTTCAGCTGGGATGCAAGTAGCCAACGAGCTGAAAGTAATCATGCAATCTTTAAGAGGTGTGTATCAAAAACAAATTCGCTTCTTGACTTTGTTTTTCGAGTTAATAGAGCACTTTCACAACAACGTCATGAAGAGTTGATTGCCGATAACAAAGATTTGAATGAACGACCAATGTTGAGATTACCATTACAAATTGAAAAGCAAATGTCTGAAATTTATTCATGTGAGATTTTTTATATGTTTCAAGATGAATTATGGAATAGCTTGTTACATGCAATTGAGCTTGTTAGAGAAAATGAAGATTGTTTGGTGTATAATATTGTGAATGAAGAAGATGGTGTTTCAAAAGTCTTTGAAGTAGTTTATGACAAAAAGTTAGATTTTGTTTCATGTATTTGCAAGAAATTTGAAAGTGAAGGTATCCCGTGTACACATATGCTAGCTTTGTTTAAAAAATTGCAAATTTCTTTTATGCCTAATATTTATACTCTAAAAAGATGGACTAAAGCTACCAAACTTGAGAGGGTTATTGACGGAGATGGTGTTGAAATAAATGATTGTTCAGACAAATCAATTTTATTAAGGAGGACCAAGTTATTTCAGCTTGCTTCAAATGTGATTGATAAAGCTGTTTTGAGTGAAGCAACATCTAAACTTGTCATTGAGAACTTAGAAGATGCCCTAGAAAAGGTTAAGTTAGTCATGAAAAGTTGCAGAAGTGAGGGAGTATTAGAAAAGAATAGTGGTTTGCAACAACCACACTTTAATGAACCACTTCAAGTTAGGGCTAAAGGGTGTGGGAAAAGACTTAAAGGCGGAAAGGAAAAAACAAAAGAGAAAGTGAAAGGGGAATACAAAGGAAGACGCTGCAATGGATGTGGTCTAGTTGGCCAGTCACGTGATAAAAGAAACTGTCCCTTGCTCATCAAGAGGTAAATGTGTCTTTTTCATATTTATTTTTATTAAGTTTATCACGACTTTCACTTTTTTCAGTTTTTTAATAAGATGTTGTATTATATGATTTAGATTAGAGCTGAATACAGAAAGAAACATAAATTCGTTTGATTCAAGTGATGGAAGCTATGCTTCCACAGGTAGTTTGATTTCATTCAAGCGTGTCTTCATTATATAATTTAATTTTTTAATATTAAAAGTAATTGAATAAATCTATCATTAACTTTTTTTTTAACTTATTGTAACAGATTACCCATGACCTTTTGTTTTCCGGATAGGTGTTCGTCCCTCTTTTTTCTTATTCCTCTTCTCTCAGATCACTCCTTATAAAGTAAAGAGCCTGGCCAAGATCTCTACATCTATGTCACTTCAGGAATTGTCAAAATAATTGGGGGTCAAAATGAATCGAGAGCAGTAATGTTGTTTCAATTGTTGTAGTAGTTTGCGTATTTTTTATGTTATATTGTGTAGTACTCTCGTTTGTCAAATATGAGAATTTTTTCAATTTAACTTTTTAAAGATGTAATTTGATGTTAAAGCTTTTACTATATGCATGAGAACTCATTGGCTTTACCTTTTGATTTATGTAAATTTTGATGTCAAAGCTTGTGATATATACTCTAGTTTGATAAGATAGGAACTTCTTGGTAGATGCCACTACATAGCACTGGTGCTTTGGCAAAAGTGACCAAACTGTGAACAAATAGCAATCCAAATTGTGTTTTAATTTCCATTACAAGCCTAAAAGACGTGGAACTGTGGAAGCACCTAATGTAAAAGCCATAAAATTATGCACTCATCATAAAAGCCAAATCACAACGGAAAGTACAATATATGCACCAACAATTCGATTTGCAACCAGCATGAAGGAAATCCTATTAAAAAATGCCACACGTTTGAACTGATACAAATTTCTAGGATAAAGTTAAAAATCAATAAACATGAAAACTTGAAAATCAAATTCATTGACAATATTGACTAATATTTTAACTATATTTGCACTTCAATGAAGAAACTCGACTGCAGCACTGTTATGACAGAGCTTCATTTCTCTCTTGCTAATCCAAAAGCTGTATTTTCGCTTCAGTTCTGGGTTAAGTAGTTCAGTTTAGGATTTAATTTGTTGCATTTGCCAAACTAAATTTAATTTGTTCAATTTGGAATTTTTTATTTCCAGCTGCATGTTTCTTAAATGGTGTTGTGTAAAAGTTTTTTTTTAGTTTTCTCTCTCTAGAACTGCGACTATTGAGCTTCCTCTTTTATTTTTTCAGTTTTCAAAAATTATAGAAACTCTGCAGTGTGGGTCCATATGTCGGAAAGCAGTGCTGTATAAAGAAAATATAAAGTGACCGTTGGATCAAATCCAATGGCCACAAACACTCTCCCAGATTATTATTATGATCCAGGATCCTGATATTTACAAATCAGATTATTACTGGGACCAACTTACATCAATGCTAATGAAGCTCTACGGCGGTGTTTAAGTATTATCAACAAACAGAAAAATGAAGCGGTTAACACCTTTACGTACGAACTGCATGATTTAACAAGCTGACTTTAATATATCAGTTCAATTTTAAGAAGGCTCTATATGACTACTGGTTTTGAGAACCCTTTCAAGTATAATATATATATATATACATACACATAAATAATATGCTGACTCTTCAAATGCATTCATTATAGTTCATTTTAAAGGATATTTTTTTCTTAAAACGAATTTCGTAAAACCATCTCAAAGGAGTTCTACTTTCCCCTTTGGCGATGGCTTGGTTAAAGTCAATTAAAGGTAAGAATTGGTGGTTAGTAATAGGTAAATTTTCTCATCCCACTGAAATGTTGAAAAAAAAATATCCATAAAGTGTATGCCTTTTAGTTCCGGCAATAACTTGAAACTTCCCCAGACTGTAGCTGGGAAACTATTCTCCGACCCCAAAGCAATTAAGCAAATAGTACTCGTGAAACTATTTCCTTAAGGTGCGTTTGGCACACTGTATTGTATTATGCTGTATTGCATTATTTTTATGCTGGTGTATTATATTATGCTGTATTGCATTAGCACTGTATTATAATAATATTGTATAATGTTTGGTGCTGCACTGTACTGTATTAATTTTTTTGTGATTAACTTAAATTATATATTTAGAAAATAATATTTATTAGTACCTAGAAAAATACAAAATATGGAAGTCTTAAATTTTAGAAATTTGACATTATTTTTTAGTATAAATATTAAAAAAATAATTTTTCCATAAAGATTGAAGCTTATAGCCTTATAATCGACAGCATAACATTTATTTTTAATTAATATTATTTAAATTTATTCATATATAAATATTTTTATTAGTTATATTACTTTTTTTATATATTAATTACTATAATATAATTAAATAATGTAATATCAAGTTATATTCTTATTTTTATATATTATTTAATTACTTATTAATCAATTTGATATATTAATTATTATATAATTAAATAATACATTATTTAGTAATATTTTTAATATAATAAAAATTAAAATATGAATAATAAATTATTAATTTATATTAATAATTATGATATAAAAATAAAAGAAAAGAAAATAAAAGAAAAGAAAATATTATATTATATTATATTAAAAAGTTATATTATTTATTATTATTAAAAAAAAGCAAAAGTAAAAAAAAAAAAGAAGCAGCAAATGCAAAATCACAATAGCTAAGAAACTGAGAAATGGAGGAGAAGATGACAAACAAGAAACTGAGAAGAAGAAGAAGAAACAGAGAAGACGAAAAAGAAGAGGGGAAAAGGAAAAAATAAAAATAAAAATAAAAGAAAAATGAGAAGAGAGAAACATATATGACGAAGAAGAAGAGGGGAAAAGGGAAAAAAAAAGAAAAAAAGAGAGAGTGAGAATCAGCAAAGACGAAGGAGAAGAGGGGAAAAGGAAAAAAGAAAAGAGAGAAAAACAGAGAAGATGAAGAATAAGAGGGGAAAAGGAAAAAAATAAAACAAAAAGAGAGAGAGAGAGTAACAGGGAAGACGAAGAAGAAGAGAGGGAAAGGAAAAAAAGAAAGAGAGAGAAATAGAGAAGACGAAGAAGAAGAAACTAATAAAGTATAAACTCGAGTTTCACTCGGGTTTCCGTTATGCGGGGTTTCCCGCATTAATTTTTTTTTTAATGCAATACCAGAGAAGTGCCAAACGTCGTATTGTCATATTTTAATCCAATGCAGAGCGCTAATACAGTATAATGCGGCATGCCAAACATGGCCTAAGTGTAAATCAGCATTTGCATGGCAAGAAGTGAAAGTGGTAAATATGAGCTGTCAGCTGCCTGTATTAACATCAAATAGCTATTACACACAGCATTTGTTTTTCCTTTTTCAAAGTGTTGGAATCGTATTCCGAGGAACTAAACTTTGTTTTTCTTCTTTTATATAAACCGTACAAGAAGATTAATATTGGCGTTTCTTTCATCTAAGAAGTGGGTTCTCTCAAAATTTCGGTCGACAAATCATTCAAGCTATCCAGCCCGCAGAAATGGATGAAATGCCATTTCACTGGTTCTCATCGTTGGAGAATGCTCACCAAACTAAGCACATTGTTTGGTGGAGACCCGACTTCACCATGTGATCAACTTGATTGACGAATCAATCAAAGTGTCCACTATATAGTAACTCTACACACGTCCAACTTTTCTGTCCCATTGCTAGACTTGTCTGTTAAATTTTTTCAAGCTTCATCAGTTATTCTGTATTCTGAGATTTAAGTTATAAATTATGTATTCTAAGTTCTAAATTCTGAATTTCGGAATTCCAATGGTTGGTTGAGAATTCAAATGGTCAGTGACATTTTCCTATAAATAAGAGCTATAAATTGTAAACATAAATAATTCCCTCAAAAGATATTGAATGAAAATGAAAGTTCTCTCTTTTTTATTCTCTTGATTTTTTTTTTTTTTGAATATTAGAATACTTCAACATAGATCCATAACAGGTTATCAACACAAGAACACTTTGATACAAGAAGTATTCTATCCTCTTACTCTTTTATTTTATTTGTTTATTTAATACAACTATCCTTATCGGTATGCTATGTGGTTATAATTAATTTGGGTCTTCCACATCAAAAAGTAATGTTTAGTTTTTGTTTATTTTTCTGCTAATGCTCTACAATGAAGACTGAATGATTCAAGAATTTGAAGAAGTTAATTGAAGACTGAAATTTTTAACTTCAAAATTTGAAGATCTTTTAAACATCAGAAGATTTTGGATATTAACTGAAGAGATTCACTTTGATGCTATCAGCCTCCCAACATAATTAAGCCTGGCAGCAATACATCCGCTCAAGATCATGCCAAAGCCATGATCTTCCTCAGTCATCTCTATCAATCACTGAGGATATATTCTCTTATCGTTAAAAAAAAAAAAAAAAAAAAGCACTCCAAGGGAGATTTTCTACCTGAAGCATTAATTCTTCCTCGTGTTCAACAGGAAAGCCTTGGTATACAAGAGCATCAAAAAATATATTTCTCTATTGTTCAAAATCATCCCGCCATTAATATTCTGTGGATTAAAGATCATCTGACAAAGATATTCTAGAGAAGACATGTTCTACATTTCACATCTCAAATCTAGTCTTATCTGCATGTCGCCTAGAAGAATAACTAGCTACTAATGAAGAATATACAACCTCATCCAATTGGTGCAAAATCATTTCCTGATGCAAATGTTATTTCATAGAAGCGTGATGAAAATCATTGCCATTACAAGGCCACAACTGCAGTAAAAAATTGTGGTTACAATCATGATTGAAGTCATGCTCATAAGGAATAGTGATGGTACACATCTGGACATCTTAGAATTCTTTAAATGCATGCTGTTGCCAGATTTTAGTAGGGTTCTGAAGAGGATAAGAACAACATCCACTGGGCTAGATGGGAAAGAATGAGCTATGCTAAGAGTAAAGGAGGCACGCGATTTAGAGATTTCCCTAGATTTAATCAAGCACTGATAGCCAAGCAAGGGTAGAGATCATTGCAGTTCCCTAAATGGCTGGTAGCCAAGATCCTGGAAGCAAGATACTTTAAACATACTGATTTTCTAAATGCATCCACTGGATCTAATTCATCTTATATTTAGAGGAGTATTCTGTGGGGGAAACAAGTTATCCAACAAGGTGCTAGACGATGGATAGGAAATGAAGGAAAGATTCAAGTGTACAAAGATAGTTGGATACCGAGGCTTGATTCTTTTAAGCCAATTTCAGTTTCAACAATACCTGAAGATGTTGTTGTTGCAGATTTGATTGATTCTGAAAATTAGTGGAATGTAGACTTGGTGGAACAACACTTTGCTAAAGAAGATGCTGACGCAATTTCGAAAATACCACTCCTAATGAGCCAAAAACAAAATGAAATGTGCTAGTACTGCAACAAAAAGATAGGGAACTGAGGGTATGTAATTGGCGAGTGGCCTGGAATGCAAGAAACCATATTCTTTTTTAAAAGAAAGAAGTCAAATCCTCTTTTTTCCTTTCCAAAGCAAAAGTAGTAGTATATTCTTTTAAGAGAGTTAAATTGAAAGATCAAGTTCAGATTAAGAAACCTGCCAAGATTAATCAGTGGAGACCCCCACCTTATGGATGGTTTAAGATCAATGCGGATGCTGCTATTGATGTAGAAAGATAGAGCAGGATTGGGAAATGTCATTAGAGATTCTGATGGCAAGATTGTGGCAACAGCTGCAAAAAGCTCGAAGTATCGTGATAACGTGGCATTAGCAGAAGTTGAGCCATGGAGTGGGAAATGCAGATTATAAAGGAAGCAGACTTATCATGTATTATTTTTTAAAAAACAGATTGTCAGGAAATTGCAAATCTAGTAAACAGCAGAAAAGGTAGCAGGATAGAAATTTGTTGGGTAGTTTCGACATTCAAGATAGGAGAAAAGATTTTTCAAAATGTTAGATACAACAACTCCTAGAATTTGTAATGCTAATGCTCATTCCTTAACTAAAATGGTTTTAGGATGCAAAGTAAAGTTGAAACCATTAGGTCCATTATATTGCAGACATAAAGATAGGAAAGTGACGCTTCGAACCCTCCAAATATCATGCGTTTGAGCCCTCCTTCCACAACCCCAAAAAGGGTAATTTAATACCGACTCCCGATGTTTCAACTATGTGCCCTGTGCATCCAAATATTTATTCGACAATGTACACCGCGCTTTATTTCCGTTGATTTGGCAGTTAATTTTGATTAAATGACCATAACGCCACTCGTTTTTATTGAATAGAATATGTAAATAGCAGAATACGTACCCTTATCCATTTTACATTAAAAAAAATTATATTATAGCAATTTTTATCTTTCATCGTAATCATATCTATTTTTTAAATTCTTGTTTTGTTTTCTTTTTTTTTAAAAAAAAAACAAAATTGAACCCCATACCAACTACCAAACCTAGAAACTAAGGAAATCAAAATCCTAACAAATAATCCAAAAAATAATATCCAAATCCTAATATTCTTAAGGGTAAATTTCGGTACATATCACAAAAATAATTCTAATCCATTAAGATTCAGTCGCCCTAATGTCGGCAAAACTGGCATTTGCGGAACTAACGCCTCTTGGGTTGGCTGGTGGTCTTCCTCTACCGCCGTTTCCCGTTGCGAATGTGCGTTGCTCCTCCGAACTCAGCCGACCCGGTTCGTGTCACCGATTCGAACATATCCGAATGCAAGCCGGCAATGAGAACGTCCATACAGAGAAAAGAGAGAGAAGAAGAAGAAAAGGAGAAAAGAAGAAAAACGGAGGAAGCACACGAAGAAGAAGAAACAAAGAAACTGGAAAAAAGAAAGAAGATAGGAAAACGTAGAAGATGGAAAAAAAAAAAAAAAGAAGAAGAATGGAGGAAAAAAGTCTTTTTTTTTTTTTTTTAATTTTTCTTTAGGTTATTTATCCACTGAACTTCTAAATCTAAATTTTCCCTTGCACCGTTGATAGATTTAATTGTTCAATCAACGGAAATGAAGCTGCAATGCGCATGGTCGAAACATTCGGATGCGTGTCGCCTATCCATTAGATTTTAATTGTTAAATTTACGAAAATGAGGGTGCCGTGCACATAATCAAAACATTTGGATGCACGGGAATATTGTCGAAGCATTTGGAGGCCATGCCAATAAGCCATGGCCTGTTGTGAATTTGTGATTCACTAGTTATGTGAAAGACATAAAGGTTACTCATGTCCACCGAGTCCAAGTGGGTGAATGAGAAGAAAAAAAAAAAAAAAATGGGGCAATGAGTAGATTTGGTGATCAAGTCAACACACTGTCTTCCACTACCCAAAATCCAATGAAAATTAAAACTTTCATTCGAGCCACAAGTGTCGCTGTTCTTGCCACTTGCCACTGCCAGTACCAGTAGTCTTGTAATTTCGGGAAAAAAGCGGTCTTTGCTTAATTGCAGGTTTGACTGCAAGATCGAATCTGAAATCTGCTTTAATCCGATAAAGCACTTTTATGGACGGCTTCAACCCATTCCATCACGAAAAGAGGCTCTAAATCTAAGGTGAAAGATTGAGAGCATTTCTTAGTGCCATGCAAGAATGGAAAAAGGAATTGCTTTTGGTAGAACTGTCTAATTAGGCCAGGCACATCTAATCAACCAAAATTTGAAAATTAGAACGAATTTGGTCCTCCGCGTAGACAGAGATGGATGGCTTCCACTGAGGGTGAGTTGAGGGAAAAAGGAATGGCTGCTTTGTATATATGCCAAAATGGGAGAATCTAGATCATTGGGAAAAAAGGGGGTGGTTGCTTTCGGTATCATCTCTCCACCAGTGAATATATATCCAAATGAATATTAATTTTTGTGAGTAGATTAATCTTCACCTTGTTTTATTTTTCTAAACCCCATGCTCGTCATATATCCACTCTATCCCTGATGTATACACTTACTTCTATTAACATGACATGGTATTAATCTGTTTTTACTGACTAGTTGATAAAGGGTAGTGTGTTCGTGATCAAAACAAATTTAGCAAGATGATGACTAGACAATTAATTAGAATTGTTAACCATGGTTGTAGTTGCTGCCCAAATTAAATGTGATAGGGATTTTTATGTGTTACATCATTGTCTAAATTGGAAGTATGCCAGCATAACAAATTTTCACAAATGCTACAAATTATATATAGCTTGAATAAGAAAGCTCGTGGATAACGAAGGATCTAAATACATCATTGTTTTTCATATGATATCGGCGTTATGATTTTGGAAAGAGTTCTCGCCATCATTCTCCATCAATTATTTTATAGTGAGTGAGCAAGTTTATCTTCCTTTAATTAAACTAGGCTTCAAGATTAAGATAAATGTTTATAAACTTTGAACGGTCATTTCTGTCATTTTCAGATGCATTTCAAATTCTTATTATCTCGCATTAAGGATTTAAAAAAAAAAAAAAACTCCAAGTCGTAATCAGATGATGAATCTGGATCAGCTAGTTGACATTCAATATTGGGTATTTTTAAATATCAAATAATGATATTAAATTTATGGCTATACTATGTTAGATATAATATAATATCCAGCAAATTCATAAGTTGTCACTCATAAATTTATGTTTAATTAAGTGCTTCATGCATGTTGATAAAGTATATATATATATATGCAGTTTATTTTACGAGTTAACTTAATGTACTTTTTTTTATTTCCAACTCTATGTTAATCTTTGTTAAAAATTCAAGAAGTTTTTCTATATGTTATAATAAAACATTGAAAAGTAGAAAAGTGTGTTTTTAGCTTATTTATAAAAAGGCTTTAGTGGTGCGAAACAAAAGCAATCCTAACTAATAGATAATGCCAACATTTTATTAGGATTGAATGTTGAGATAGTTTAGTTATAGTCAGCAACTTGAGGGCTAGAGTGGGCTCTGAGAAGGAGTGATTGGATTCCCAGAATCTGAAACCAATGCAAGTGAGAAAAGAAAAAGGGAAGAAAGGAAAGCAAGGTTGATTGAAAAAGAAAGTTCAGATAAGGTTTAGTGCGTGGGCCTCTGTGAATGGACTTATGCAATTCCAATTTCTTGTTCAACCTATCCAACCAATGACTGCGATTAAGACTTCTAATTTCGTCTACTTCTGTTCTAAAAATAATAATTAGTTTTAAAACCAAGGGCCCTAAGGTTTATTTAATTATCCATCTAGATAACTTAAGTTTCAGTCATATATTTTTTTAAAAAAAATAATTATGTCCTTTGATTATAGAGTTCTAACTGGATTTCAAAAAACTGTCTATGCGATCATTTTTAAAATTAAGGAGTCTACTTGTTTATTTAAGTAAATTTAGAAGTTTTGATGACTTTTCTCTTAATTATTATTATTATTAAAGAAAAAATATTTTCAAAAAGCATCATGAAACCTCTAATGCAATAGTGAGATGTTTCGATCATGACTTATGTTTCGATCATGACTTCAAATGCTCTAAAAACCACCCTTATTAGCGTAAACCACTTTCCAATCCCAAATAAAGCAACTAAATTGAACTCGCAAGTGACGAATCAAGGTTAGCCACAACAAACTACACAAGCAGTCAGTTCAGTTACATTAATGAAGACGTTTTGCGCCAAAAGAAAAGTGCACCACATGATGAATATGCACGAAACCACAATCACCAGTTACCACCAGGTCGTTTGAATTTAACTTCAAATATGTAGACGTTGCAAGTTGACTCGGCGTCGTTTAGTGTGATGTGGTGGCACCGCACTACCGAGTACCGACCCCCGTGCCAACGTGTAGTTGCTTTCCTCCTCTTGGCTTAAGCTAACGTTGCTCCCGTCAAAATATCCTGCACCGTTGCTTTTGTTTTCCCCTAGTTTCTTTCTCTCTTATTATTATTATTATTATTATTCTTTTTTTGAAGATTTTTCTCTGGTTTCTTGGTGGTTGCGTTTAGGTTCGTCGAGGATTTTGCCTGCCTTAGGGGCCCCACTTGTACCTCTTTAACTTGATTTGTGTATGGCAGAACGGGCCCACATTCGGTCCATTTTGGACCCATTAACCGCCCAAAAAGAGCAGCCCCAACATGACAAAGCCCTCCACTTTGTCAATAAAGAGTCGAAAGAAAGCCCTCCGTAGGGAGAATTTTCACCTTTTTCTTAACTTTTACCCCTTTTTCGATCTTGACCCATTGAAGTCTAACGTTTACATGATTTTTGTCTTTCATGTTAATGACTGGATGGTTTTCCATCTCTCTCGCTTATGATAATTTTATCTTTTACTTTGTTAGGGTTCTTTATGGGGTTTTATCTCTTTTTTATTCAAACTTTCTTAAGAGTTGTTTATGAGAGCGTTTTCACCTTTTTTTTTTTCCCTCCACTTCATTAAGTTTGTTTTGGGAGATTTTTGGTTTTTTTTTATTGATTGATGTGTGTAAATCAGAAGCACAATTTCTTCGTTAAATTAAAGCATGTTTACGTTATTTTTACTTTAAATCTCACGCACCAAGACGTGTCTTATTAATGGTGCAAATCAATAAAGACTCTTTTAAAGGTCTTTTTATCTTTAAATTGTCATTTTCTCCGACCAAAATTTATTATCTCTTATCTTGACATAAGTAAAATTTAAAAAAGTCTAATCTTTTTAGATCTATTCTTATTTTATTACCTTGATTTTTTTTAATAAACAACCTAATATCGTAGACTTCAAAGAATTACTTCAAGAAAATACAGTCTCTCCCACATGGTTCAAGTCACCCGTGCACGTGGAGCAGCGATATTAAAAAAAATGGTTGGAAATTTAAAAATTACAATTCCGAATCAATAAACAAATCGGTTGAGTTTCAAAATATATCGACATGGCACAATATAATTTTAAATTTCACGGGATGATGTATTATAATAAAATTGACGTTACGTCTCTAGCGCAATGTTAAATGATCCAATTCACCATGACACTTATAACAGAGTTTTTATCAACACGTTCCTAGGTGGCGAAAGATTATGGCAATACTTGAGATGCGGAGTAAGTGTGGTTTAAAGCTTGAAAAAGGTAAATTTAGGATTAGTTTTGCAATGTTGTAACTTTTAAAATAGTTGTTATTAGCTGTGCTGTAGAAATAATCAGCTGTGAATAAAATTAGTTAAATATTTGATAAAACTTATTTTTAAAATTATTGTGAATTTTAAAAGCAATTATATATGTTTGGTAAAGTTAAAATACTGTAAAAATATAAATGACTGAATTATACATAATGGCGAATAAAATTTATTTATATATTCATAAATAAATATATATATATATATATATAATATTTTTAATTGCGTATATATAGTAATTGATAACTACAATAAATATTTTATTACTAATTTTTTTATTTTGTTATCTCAATATAATTGATAACAATAACAATAATCTCTTTAAAGTTAATAATTAGATAATTTTAATTTTTTTAATATATATGATGATATATATAGAATTGTATTAAATGTAAAAATAATTCATAAAATCAAATTTTAAAAAGCCACTCCCTTCCTATTTTTCAAAATTTAATGAAGGATTGGATAATTTTATCAAAAGGGACTTCTAAAAAAATCTACCAAACACTAAAATTAACTTTTAACTTTTTTAATTTACTTTTAAACCTTCCAAAAAAAATCCAAAACCTGCCCTTAATCTAATATATTTGATTACGAATTAACACTTTACAAAAATGTAATAAAGATAGTGTTATGATCAATGCGCTTTTGTGTTAATTTTGAGACCACAATAAAATAATTCTATTTTTGATATTGATATTTACAATGGCAAATCATTAGACACTTGGTATTAATTAGCTTGCTTACTTGGTATTAAGACAAGAAACTAAAAATGGAAAGTTACAACAATAGTAAAATTTATCAAAACTACATTTGAATTAACTTTGATTATATGGCTATGGCTACCTTGGAGCTACTCCAAGGTAGAGCACAAATTACAACCACATACACAAAGTGATAAATAGTAAAAAATAAGTTGTAATTTTGATCGTGTGGTTATAAAGGTATACTTTATCTTAAAGCGGTTCCAACATAACTGAACCTTAATTATATATGTGACAATATAATTGAATTAGCTCGACTATAGAGCGGCACAAAATCAGCGTATCTTATATGCAGGTGACGTGATATGTGCTCCAATCATATTTTGAAGAAATATTTGCACACACATTAATGGGGACTTAGAATTTTTTTGTTAAATGTATGAAGTTTAAAATTTTATTAATTTTAATTTTTTAATTTATTTTTTTAACTTATATTTGATTTTCAGACATTTGAATATGAATATAAAAAGTGAACTCTTATGATTTTTTTATTTTTAAAGAAAAAATATTTAAATGAAAAGTAAATATTATATCCTAAAAATATATTTATTAAATAAAATTATTTCCTAAATTAGAAAACCTAATCTTTTCTTTTGATTGCATAAATATCAAATTACAATATTTAAGATTTTTTTATTTATAAAAATAAATAAGATACTACTTATATTTAGATATTAAAAAAAATATGTCATTCAAAATTTACATTCATAATTAAGTCAAATTCAAATTTATTTAGATTTCGGACAAAATAATAAACACTACCTTAACCTTAATTGTCTCTACCAAACTAGAAGTCATAAGTGAATTTTTGCATGATAGTTAATGACTTAGGACCTGTTTGGAATTGAGGTGTTGTAGTTAGTAATCTACAGCTGTTGTGAAAAAAAAACTATAATTATGAAACAAAAGTTAATAATATGTAATAAATATAAATTTTAAATAATAATTTTGACAAAATTATTAAAGATATAATAGATTTTTCATCATACAAGTGAAAAATCATATTAATATAGCTTTTAAGTTACCGCAGTTAGTATTTATCAAACACTTTAATATTGTAACTTTTAAATTACAACTATCCAACCACAATTCCAAATGCATCCTTAATATATATTAATCAACTATTTTTTTAATAAACACAACTTATCTATATTAAAAAAACACTAATTCTTTACAAATTACAAAACAATCACGCATTAAAAAAAAGTACAATTCAAATACATCTAAATATTTTATATAAGAGTTTAAACTTCTCAATCTAAAACTTATAACCGGTGGAAATATTGTTTTGAAATTTAAAAAATCGCAAATATCTAAATTTTGAAACTTGATCCTGATTTCATGTAATTATGGAAAAAGAGGCAAAGACCATATATTCATTTCTTAGCAATATTGTGATTGTCGGCCGAAAAAAAGAAAACAAGAAGGCTACTCGCGGATATGGATGGCAATGGATTGGATCTGATCCAATAAATTTGGATCGGATTTGGATATTGATGTGCTGATCTAGTGCGGATCTAAGACGGATCTGGAGTAGATCTGTATCTATTTTAATATCTAAATCCATATCCATATCCACCCATCTTTTAATTTTATTTTATTTTAAAAGTTTCTTAATAATTGTGGAATTATAATGATAATAAATTTTATTCATAGCATATTAGTGATATTTACCATGCATTTAAACTCTTAAAACTTAAAGGTTAATTTTGTAAATTTAAATGTCACCCAGCCCCAAAGCATGTACATGCATTATTCAAATTGCAAACCAAGTAATACAACCTAGCAATTTATTTTATTATATTGGCCAAATAATTTTTAAGGAATATAGTTATTCATATATTTAGTCAAATATGGTCATAATAAAAATAATAAAAGACTGAATATAAATAATATTTAATTTATATGTCATTATCTAATGTTGTATGAATGAGAGTAGGTGTGTTGTGAATATTAGAATAATGAGGGAGACAATGAAATATTAGATTGATCTTACTCCTGTAATTTTTATTATCTTTCTTATTTGTTATTTTGGTATAAAAATATAAGCTACAATATTTATCATATTTTTGAGAAAAATTATATAATTTATTTGTTATCAATACATGTTAGCTTTCAATTTTCATTCTAAAAAATTATTACTATTTTATTGCTGAGCTATATAATTCATGACAAATTTAGAATAAATTTAGATTTTAATTTTTTTTTAAATTTAGAACAAATATAAATATTTATTTATTTTTTTAAATCTGAATATAAAGTAAAAAATATAAATTCATGACAAATATAAAATAAATCTTAATTTTTATTATAGATCAAAATCTAAACCAGAGTATCTCCAATCTATATATGACCCATTGACATCCCTACTGGCGGAGCTTAAATTCTGTTTCTATTTTTAATGAACTCGAATAAAAAAGTGAAACTAAAATGATTTTTACAAGATATTGCTTAGTCACAGGGTGTACTATTTTGCATACGGCGGCCAGATAAACGAGGCTGATTTAGGCTTTTGATAATGCAATGAGTTCACTGTTCATGCAAAGGTCACTTTCAGAGTTTCAGTAACAGAACAAAACCAGATTGTTACTGTGGCAAGTCAAGCAGATCCTGAAACGGACGGCGAGGATTCTGTTTCGTTTACCGAGGGAAATCAGCGAGGCTGACGTCATAAAGACGGCGACGTAGACGCGCCGTGCTTGTGGCGGGCAGGGCCCACAACGATGTCAAGTCCCGTACAGAGCGGGCGAGAGGAAAGAGGACACGTGGACGTCAATAACATGATGTTTGTAATATCAAAAGAACCTGGGTCCCACTGGCATATGACGCCACGTCATACGAACCGCTCTAGCACAGCGGAACTGTTACTCGTCGCGAGTGGGAACATTTATTTATTTTTTTTAAAAAAGAAGGTAATTCTAATTTCTAAATGAGGACACTGTAGATGCCACCATAGGAGACTGATGTAGTACTAACATAGAATAGAGGTCTATTCATCATTTTATTGCATTTATTTAAAAATTATTTAATTAATTTTGATCTGTAAAAGGGACCCACATTAATTTAGGAGGTGATTTTAATCAGCGTTTGTTCTTCTTAAGGAGACTATGCAGTGCTTTTCAATTCTTTAAAGCTACCTTCTCGAGTCCCTCTAGCTCTCACTCTCTGTTATCTCTCTAGCTGAGGCGAATCCAGAATAGCCAACTTTGTGATCCCGTTGTTTCTGGGCTTCTGGTGCTGGGTACTGTGCGCTCTCTCTCTCCCTTCTCTAACTCTCAGTTATTTTTCTATAAAGATGTGTTCGTTCACTTGACTTTCCACAAGCTTTTCTGTCTTGCTTACATTTTGGTGATAATGTGAGTGCAGATTTTTCTATTTGGAGAGTTTCAGCTGGAGAATGGCATATATGTGTGCAGACAGTGGCAATCTTATGGCAGTTGCCCAACAAGTCATCAAACAAAAACAAGAACAAGAAAAACAACAGCAGCAGCAGCAGCAGCAGCAACATCAACAAAACAGCGATCAACCGCAGCAGCAATTCTTCGGCCTCAATCCTTACTCTTTAAACCCCTGGACAAGCAGCAGTCAGCATTCTATTTCGGTGTCCAACTCTCCTAATTTTGGCTACGGTTTCACGGGTCCGGGCTTCCCCGACCCGTTAGATACTGGAGAATCTGGGTTTCCGTTCCCACAAATTGATCATCACTCTACTTCTGGTGGGTTTAGATTCTCTGATTTCGGAGGCGGGCCCGGGGGTGAGTTTGACTCGGACGAGTGGATGGAGAGTTTAATGAACACCGCTCACTCAACGGATAGTTCTAATCTGCCTCCTGCTTGTGACGCGTGGCAAAACAATGCTTCTGATTTCGGGCTTTACGCAACCGATCCCTTCACCAGCTGTCCGAGTCAACTCGGCTCTCCGACCTCCGAACTCAACCGCGTCGTGTTTGCTGACTCGCAGAAGACCATTCTCCCAGCATGGCCTCCATCTCCGCCGCCGCCTCTAGTTCCTCCAGAATCAGCGGTCAAAGAATTAGCCAAACAAGTCAGTCCAAGTCCAAGTCCTAGCCCTAGTCCTAGCCGTGTACCGCCCCCAAACGACGCCGTTGGCGCCTCAACCTCAACCGGCTTTGCTGAAGCTGAATTGGCACAGCCACTAACAAAGGCTTTAATTGACTGCGCTCGCCTCGTCGAATCAGAACCAGACAAAGCCGTGAAGTCTCTTGTAAGACTCAGAGGATCAGTGTGTGCTCACGGAAATCCAACTGAAAGAGTGGCGTATTACTTCACTGAAGCGTTGTATAAGAGATTGACTCAACGAGCGGAGAAATCGATAACGACGTTGGAGGCTAACTGTGAGGATTGCATTCTCTCTTTCAAGACCCTCAACGATGCTTGCCCATACTCAAAATTTGCTTATTTAACAGCCAATCAAGCAATACTCGAAGCCACAGAAAATGCAAGCCACATTCACATAGTTGATTTCGGGATTGTTCAGGGAATTCAATGGTCATTCTTGTTACAAGCATTAGCCAATCGACCAACTGGAAAGCCCGTTAAGGTTCGGATCTCAGGCATACCCGCTCCAGCTCTCGGCAAGTCCCCGGCTGCCTCGCTCCTCGCTACTGGTGATCGTCTCCGTGAATTCGCTGGATCTCTCTCATTGAACTTGGAGTTCGAACCCATTCTAATCCCCATTCGAAAACTCCGGGCCTCGAGTTTTCGGGTCGACCCGAACGAGGCGTTGGTTGTGAACTTCATGCTTCAGTTGAACAGCTTACTAGACGACAACCGGCTTGCTGTGGAAAATGCTCTTCAGATGGCAAAATCCTTAAACCCGAATGTGGTTACTCTCGCAGAGTACGAAGCAAATTTGAATCGGACGGGGTTTTTGGCCAGGTTCAAGAACGCGTTGAAGTATTACACTGCCGTGTTTGAGTCCCTGGAGCCGAACATGACCACGGACTCAGATGAGAGATTCCAAGTTGAAAGACAAATTCTGGGTCCAAGAATTGCAAATTTGCTTGCACCAGAGAAACAGGGAGCCAAAAGAGAACGTGTCGAGGATATCGAGAATTGGCGCATTTTCATGGAGAATTCCGATTTTGAAGGGATACCCTTCAGCCATTATGCACTTAGTCAGGCTGAGATTTTGTTATGGAACTATAATTACAGTCCTCTGTTCACGTTGAATCAGTCTCACGATAACTTGTTAACCTTGTCATGGAAGAAGGTGCCTCTTCTTACCGTTTCTTCATGGCGTTGAATGTTGATCATGATGGTGGGTTTCTGTCTCATTTTGTTCATATTGTTCACCTTACTGATCGGATTTGGCTTTCAGTTTCATTCTCTAGTTTAGTTAATATGTAGTTTCTTAGTCTAGCGCCAACCAATTGAAACATTGCATTAGCATTGTTAACCATGTTTATCCCACTTCGTTTAGCTTTTGTCCTTGTAGGCGTCTTTTGGATGTATTTTTTTGGGTTTTTGCTTACTTTCGATTTTCGAATCCGTCGCTTCTGAAAGCATGACTAATTGTAGTTACAGTGAGTTGGAAATCGAAGTGGAAAATGTTTGCATTACTGTCTCTGTAGTCTGTTCTGTTCTGTTTATAAATTTAAATCTGAATGTGATCTAGCATTTCTTTCTAATTTTTTTTAATGCTCTAGTCAAGTGGTAGTGGTAGTGGCAGTGGTACGGGGAAGCAAATTGATTCATGGCTCAGGGTCAGGGATAACCATGACTTTATTTGTTGAGCTTTCTAAATTTTCTGACATTTTCAAAGCCTATTGACAAAGTACTGCAACTGTGCTATTGTGTGTGTTTTTACCCCTCCCCATAATTTTTCCTGTCTTGCAAAAATTTGTGAAACATGAAAATTTGTCACTGTCTATCTGGTTTTGTGATTAGTATTTGATCAGTACCCACTAGCTGTGGCCTGGTTTCTACATTCGGTGTTTGATGAAGTTTAAACCTGACTTTATCTTTTACATCTAATTAGTTTTGTGATTGTGACATACCCAAAACCCTTTGTTTTGGGTATTTATTTTGCCTTGGCCGTTCAACTCTAAACCTTTTTAAGGTTTCTGTTTTGCTTTGCGACCTATCGCTTTCCATAAACCTATGAATGGAAAATGACCTCAAAAATCTGCATCACTTGCCTTGCTGGCTTTCTTTCCACTCTGATTACTCGAAGCTGTGGGCATTTATTTGTTGATTATAGCTTCAAGGAATTAATGCATCTCGTGCATGTTGCTTTCAGTCTGCAGACAAAAGATATAAGACTTAAGAGGAGCCTAAATATGACAGCTTATCTTTTAGCATCATTAGTGTGTAAATTTGGTGAAGCTAGGTAGGCATTCTCTCCATCTTAGTCCCCATTAGAATGTAACTTGTATTACTTGACACATAAGTTTTGTCAGCTGTCTGTTGAGCGTTCTCATAACCATCATCATTGTACATGCCCATTCTACAAGCAACTTGGGATATGATTTGTTCTCGTAAAAATACGGTTGTAATTAGGTCTTCTATTGTGCTAAACTCGGAGGTGGATAAATGGGTTACAATAAGATTACAAGATATGATGCGCATTGACTTATTTGTATTTGTATGGACAAATATTAAGATGTTTAATAAATGAATCGACACGACATGACATGATAAATAATCTTGTCATGTTTGTGTTGGACCTTCTTAATAATACTATTATACATTTATGGCACTAACTATCAATTAAAATATGGTAATATTATTGAAAAATTAATACACCCACGTACATATTAAACACTAAATTAATTATTTCTATTATATTCATGTTGTGTCATAAATTTATTTATATTTTAATTTTTTTGTATTATTTATATTAAACAGATCAACACTATTAACATTATTAATAAGGGGTTATATTCGTATTTTGATGTTTCAACGCAATTAATAAATAGGTTGTATTTGTATTTATTTAAATTTGACACGACACGATTACACAAATTGACACCTTTAGCTCAAGAAAACCATTTGATTTAGCCCAAATCATATTGCCTCCCGTCAGGTTATCCCCTGATATATCCTAGACCTATTATTATTAGGTCTTCTAAGTCGGAAGCTTTTGTATTCTATAAGCTATCCAATTCAAGTAAAATCATTTGAACATTGGTCGTGTCACAACGAGCAAAATATGTTTCATTAGTCCACGTTTTTAATCTGCTGAATGTTTATTAATCCATGCTTTTATTATCTCACTGCATCTTTAAGTATGCTCTATAGGATATATGAACATCTACTCCATCGTACCATTTTATTTTTCTTGAAAGTTTATGTTTATGTTGTTAACAACGGATGTTACATTATGGTTGAGCAATAATTATCTTTGTAGTGATCCAAACAAATTCTCCGATATGTCTTCATGCGAAGAACATTAAGACCTAAAGGGTTGCATCTTTAATGCACGTGGGGTGAGATATGCTTTCATTTTATGATTAAGGGTGCGTTTGGAATTGAGGTTGGACATCTTAGTGTTTGTTAAAAAATTAATTGCTGTAACTTGAAAGATATGTTGATATGATTTTTTACTTGTATAATGAAAAATCTATTATATCTTTAATAATTTTATCAAAATTATTATTTTAAATTTAATTTACCATATATTACTAACTTTTATTTTATACTTACAGTTTTTTTTTTCACAATAACTATATTTTTAAAATTACAACACCTCAATTTCAAACGCACCATAAAGCTGCAGCCGACCCTCTCCCGGGACCATAACTTTCAAGGAAGAAAAGAGCTAATTCATCCTCAAGCTAAGATGTAGTTGGTGACAATGGACACAAGTTTAAGGCACCAGACCAATGGGCTTAGTTCAACAATTATTAAATCAATCAAAATTGGTCCCTACCGCCGTATCTTTTGGGGCACTGGTCACTGGACAATTTATTATAGCAGAGAACGATCTAGAAGACCAGTGCTACATTATATGATAATCTAACTAAATCCAAAGAAGGTTTTTAAATTTGACAGGAAAAGGTATATATATAATCTGATGAAAACATAAGTAAAACAAAAAAAAAAAAAAGCATTATATTGGTGCATTGAGCTTTTGTGCCCGGAGTTCTCTAAAGACATTTTGGAAGAAATAAAGAAAGAAAAACAGACACGTGATTTTCATACGAACTTTAGTAATTTTGTTTGTTTAAGGCAGCTGGGGGTGTATGATACTGAAACTGAAACCAGAACAGCGCCTGTAATTTCTTTCATATGATAAAAGCTGGCATTGACATAATGTGCCATAGGTCTACTGCTTGAAGGTGCTTTGCTGACGCTGGTGTAGATGCAACGGTAAAATGGTCCCACGAATTGGAGACATATGAGAAGTCTGTATATTCGTTAAAAATTTTATAGTAGGCTGCGCCGCACCCTGAATTACCCTAAGTTGAATGATCTGACACTAGTGGCAGAGGTCGCGGCTTTACACCCGCCAAACTGCTGATTTTCCCTTTTTAATGAAAATTACCAAGATGTCCATCTACACTGCGTGCAATTCTTCAACTCTTTTGGTTTGGGCTCCTCCTCCGATGCCCATTTTATAATAATAGCGATCTATATTACTTGGGATGACGACGGGCAGCATGCAACGCGGGTTTGTAGTTTGTCTGTCAGTCTCACGTTCGCAAACATTATAAAACAAAAAAAAAAATTAAATTAAATTACCAAATTTGCATCATGCTTACAGCGCAGGTACTATTTTATTTCTTCAAAAACTTGCCGATTGCTCGGAACCCCTATTAGTAGCCCTGCGGATTTGTTTTTTTTTTTTTTTCTGGTAGTTGCCAGACTCAAAAATATAAATTACACATTATTGAAACTATAAATTAATAAAATTAGCCAAAAAATAAAAATGACATGCTTAATTCAAATTTTTAACGATGTAAATGAGAACATAAAAATTTCAATATTAAAACAAATACACAAAAGGTGTGTATGGTGTGTATGCCATTTTGCATTACACTGTATTGCATTGTATTAAACATTGTTTTTATACTAACTCATTCTTAGTTGCAAGTTCAAGTTTAAATATGTAAAAAGTAGGAGTTTTAGAATGTATTGAATTAAAATGTTATTCAAATTTTAAATATAAACTTTTATTATTAATAAATTATAATTTATTAAATATTCATTTATATTTATATTTAAATTTTTTTAATTTAAATAATAATAATATAAGATGATAATAAACCTAAATATTTAATAAATAAATGATAATACATTTTTTAAATTTCATTACATAAAATCATTTTAATTTTTTTACTTTAAATACATAAAGTGTATTTTAAATTTATTTAATCATTTATTTTAATAAATAAAAATTAATTTATAATTTATTTTAATATTATATTGTTTTGTAAGATAAAATTATATTATATTACTTTTACAATATAATATTAAATTATACTATATTATAATATGATTTATAATGTTATAATAGCTAATATTAGAGATAAATTACATTATAATATATTATTGTTAATAATATAACGTAATATTGTAATATTTTATTATTTAATGATAGTATATTATTAAAATTATTTTTATATTATAAAATTAATAGCAAAACCGTATATTAATTTAATTTTAATGTTACTATAAAATAATAATATTTTATTATAATACAGTCCATACTAAATCAAACATTATATTGCATTCCAACTTGATGCAATAATATGCCTTAGTATAATACACCATAATGTAATACAACTACCATAGTGACATGCAATATAGTGTGTCAAATATAGCCAAAATGTATTAATCTAACCCAAATTCTCCAATTTAAATACAAAATACACAAGTCCACCACAATTACTTTTTTTATTAAAAAAAATAGACAAAGATCTATAATCCACAAACTAGCATCCAAGAGTAGCAAATATGATCCATCTTGTTGAACATCAAGCTCCAAGCTATAATAATTAAGATTTTTATTTCATTCACCATTATTAGTAGTACATATCCAACATGATTCCTACAATTACCTTACATATTACTTTTATCTTTAATGTTAGGTCTCACTCTTATCTTATATATTTTTGAGAATAAACATTAACATTTAAATTATTTAAAAAATTAATACAGATTAGTGAATACCCGCAAGGATTATTCGAATGTATTTTTTTCTTTTACCCTATTGGAGGTGGATTTTTGTTTATATTATTAAAATTGTCCATTTTCCTATCACAACTAATGAATTTTTTGTGAGTGTACAAATATAAAGGGTCTAGCTATGGTGCAACTGTGGTATCATACCACAGCTGCACCTAGCCATTAGATTCAGCTATAGTACATGTGTGCAGCTAAATCTAATGGCTAGGTGCAGCTATGGTATGGTACCATAGTTACACCATAGTTTTGTCCAAATATAAAACTTCGCAGGCAAAATTGTCATCCCCATTCACAACAAATAAGTCGCAAATATTTTCCTGCTCTGGGATTGCGACTCCTTTGAATTGGCTGGAAATTTGACTTCATATTTCATAGGCCACGCCTTCTGATGGTACGTTTTGTTTAGGCAATTTACTTCACACGGCATTTGTTGACTTTTACTCTTTCAGCTAAGGTGCCTCTATGACTTAGAAGTTAGATAGAAGACCCGATCGAAAATTAGCTCCGAGTCGTTACATGTAATTTGAACCCAACTATACCGCAAATTCTACATTCACAAACTTTCACTAAAACATATTAAAATCTGTCGGTAATTTTCAATTTGTTTCTATCGGCATGTTTTTTTTTCTTTTTCTTTTTTTTGCTTTGTTTCTATAGGCATGTTGTATAAAGGTTCCTGACTTTCTGTTTGGAAATTGGTAATAATGTCAGGTTTTGGGCTTTTGGGTGGCTTCATCTAGCATTAATTGATTCAATTTGGCCCCTCCCTAGAACTCGTTCAAAAACCCCAATTTTATTTTTATAGCTCTTTTCTTAGTCAAAATCACGCGTAATAAGAAATAAATTTAATGAAAATCAAACGTAATTTCCTTGTGCTACTAATTCTTCATGCCCTCGTCATGCGTCAAATACTTTATTGGGCCCTTTTTTGGTTATTAATTTCCCCTTAATTTTTGACATGTTTTTTCGTAGATGAAATAATTGCAAATTTAATAATCAAATTCAATAGATCGGATGAATCTTTTTTTTTTCAATTGTTTTATTTGAAGATTTCATAGTCAACTACATATTTTCTCTATAAGGAGTTCATGTAGCGGGTGTGAAGAGGTTATAACAAAAGGAAAATACATGGATTTGTTAATTAATTTTATATTTTTACTTTCAAGTAATTTTATCAATTAAAATGCTATGATATGAAATCAGGATTTCATAAGGATATTGAAAGGGTGCCAATAGAATCACTCAAATTAATTTTATAAAGCATTTGTACAGGCTTGATTTTATGTGAAGGCAATGAGTTGAGATAGGGGCATCACCCTAAAATTTTTATAAAATCTCTTTTCTATAATTTTAACCTCAATTAAACAAGGTTTAAAGTTGAGAGAAACAAAATCTAATTAAACCCCGATATAATCTTCCATCGATTAAAATAGGACTCTTAGTTGTGGGTGCCCAAATTTAAAAAATTCTCAAAAGAGCAAGAAGCTAATAATTTTTGTATTTTTTTAAAGCTCTAATCCGATTTTGCTGATGAAATTGAGAGGCAGATCACTTAGTGATAATGCCTCGCCTTCTTTTTCTTTCTCTTTGGTCAGAACCTTGCATGATTTTTATCAAGAGTTTCTTGCCTTCTGTAAGTTATTCTTTATTCAAAATTGAATTTGTTGGAGCCACAAACAAAGAATAAAGAGAATGAAATTTATGTAATAAGAGATTATGGAGCGATCTTATCTAGTTAATTATTCTTTTGAGAAAACTAAGCTAGTGAAAACGTTGCAAACTCCAATAAGAGATTATAGGGTTTTGTTGACAAATAAGAAGGTGAAGGTGTCTGTGAAATTGAAATGGGTGTACTCAAAGCAGCGTAATTTTCAGATATGTTTTTAAAAAGTTGTTTGTGCAAAAGGGGTTCTACAAGTACTTTAAACTGGTGCTAATAGCATCACCCGATGACAGTAGTAGTTGGGCCACCATGAAGACTGAAAAGTAAAAGAGAAAAGCTACACAGAATTACAGATCTCTCTATACATATCTTTGAGTCACGTGGCTACATTAAGTACATGCCATTTGTCTCGAAATGAGAAGACATGCAAATTTAACGCTACATCTTTTCACTCCATTGTCTTGACACATGGCATGGGTGTTGCTACGTGTAGAACCAAGGAGAAGCGAATTTTTGGTAGTATTGTCGTAAGAAGAGGATCAGAAACCAATTGATTTGCTAAATGTAGCCCTTGCAGTGGCATATTTTAACTGGTTTATCTCACAGTTAAATTTATATATATAAATACACGATCTCTAGAAACCGCAAGAATAAAATGAATCACGCAATCAGATCATTTCGGGCAAATCCACCGGCCGTTTTATTGTCTTCATTCCCATCTTGCGCTGCCCACAAAGCTTCAAGCGTTGAACTGAGGCAGGTCACTACTTTGTCTAAGAAACCGACTAATCCCCAGAACATGGAGACGTCCCAGAAGATGGATCCCAATAACCCTCAAGAGAAAACTGGGTTAGTTTTATGCATTATTTTGAATTGTTATCTTATATATATACGTGGATAATTGTATTTATTTATGTAAATTGCTTTCTTTGCTGTGTTCTGGGATAAGGGACGTGATGTCTCATTCATTTGGAGAAGGATATGCCACGAGGTCTGATGAAGAAGGATTTGGTGGCATCTATGGCGGCAACCAATTCTTTCCTAATAAAGATGACAAAGATAAGGACATCAATGAAAATCACCCAGGTGACTGATTAATTAAACTGGTCTTTTCATATCATCTGGATGATTTTATTAAACTAATCAATCTTTATAATTTTTGTAACACGATTACTGTTTTGATTGTGTGGGTGTTTTGTATCTTTGCGAAGCTTTTGACAAGAGCCAAGGCAGCGAAGTGAAGGAGAAAGAAAAAGCTAGGCACCAGACCAATGCATCGAACTAAATGGAAAAAAAAAAAACTTTGCCAACCTGTTGGACGGCGTCTTTATATAAATCTACTAGCAATGCATGTAGTAGTGTTTGCTGAATAGCTTAGCTATTATCTAGATTTTTTGTAATCTTAAAGTTCCGGAGGAACATGTGTGTTGGGTTGTGAATCAACTCTTTGCTATTTTCAGCTGAATAACGAAATATGAAATACGAGAATATTAATTTTTGTTCATGAGATTCCCTTCAAAACCGAAGTAACATAAATACTGCATAAGTTGACTATGAACTCAATGAGCCGATATACAGCTCAAATAGACAATCCAAGAATACGGGCATATATGCCTATATATAAGATGTTGGAGTACACCCTTCCGTTCATAAAGTTTAGCATATGTGCCTTTAAGATATTGCATTACGCACCTCGGAAAGCAATCACAAATTCAGAGAGTTTAGAGAACCCTCTTGGGAATGGGATCATACACCAGCCTACCCAATATCTTAGAGGAATGTTAAGATCTTCTGGACAAAATTTCAATACTCATTCTAGAATTCAATTGGTATCTACTCACTAGCATATCAAATATTGGTTTGTTGCACTATAGTGTAAATAAGACTCTCATTGACAGTAAAATAAGGAACACTAGTCATGTACTATTATTTTATAGGGTCTTTTAGGCACATAAGACTAATAGTTAGTCAACTTCTATAGGAATACCCAATTAGCTTACAATTAGCCACTCAAGATATTTTAAAGAATATCTGTGATATAAATGTTACTCTTATGATAGAACTAAAAATTTTCTTAAAATATCCAATTAAATTAGAAACTCCTAAAATATAGACAATTTTGTCCATATTTCTGAGCTAAAAAAAGCCATTTTTCACGGTATTGACAAACTCTTCATTTTTCCTAACCATCTAAATGTTATCATCATCTTTGATCTTTTTATCATGCAAGTAATGGTTTCTTTAATCATCTAAATCTTGTAATAAATTATAGTTTCATGAAATTTAAGATACAATTTTTCGAGAATTGCTATAAACATTATATATTTAGATCTTTTTAGGGGTGCATACTCTGCCCTTAAGACCTTTAGCAACAATACCAAGTAGTTTCTCTGTCGTCTACAAAATCAGGGCATTACAGTTAAGGAATCATATTATACCATGATCATATTTTTAAATCAATAAAACGTGTTTCCGTGGATTTCAAACGCATTGGAAAAAAAAAAAAAAAAGCACCCTAAGCTGGTTCTGATACCAATGCCAGAATATATAGCATGCTCCATGAATTCAAAAACAATTACCTGAATTCTTATCTGTTGCATGTGAAAGTGGATGCGGAAGTGGAAGAACCAAGGTTGAATCACAGTTCAATTTGATGGGAAATCACAAATTCGGAAAGCTTTCTCAAATTACAATGTTAAGACTTACTTGAAATGAATTATAGAGTTCTCAAAAACTATATAATTATTATTTCTCTTGCATTCCTCTCTGCCTTTACCTATAAGGTTGCATTCTTTATAATCCATGCTCTCTGCATCTTGTTACTCTGCTATGAGAGAAGATGAAAGAGAGGAAGAGAAATTAGCAAAATTCAACATCATTCAACTTCCCCTCAACTTTTCTTTATAACTACGCTACTGGTAGAAATTGCCGAAGTGGTATTTTCTTCAATATAGGTTGGATCGGGGCAGCCCATCATGGGCACCCTATTCGACAACCTGCCCAGATCTAATACAAAGTATGGTTCAGACTCCAGAGTTTTATCAATCACGTAGTACGTGTCAGATCTGAAAATTTCCCATTTCAAATGAATCACCGCTCACTACGCGTCAAAATCCTAGCTTGTGAATCCAGTAACAAAGACAAAACTGTGCCGTTTAGATGTCAGCCTGCAATTGGTATCTGGCTATGTCCGTTTAGATGTCATTGATTGGTTTTATAGTTAACTATTTTCACGAATTTATTTAAATGTATATCAGTTCGGATTATAAATAAACTTTTCCCTTCCTTGTATAAACAGAGCATTACTGTTAGTCTGAATCCTATAATTAGGATTTATACGAACATGTCCATTTAAATCTTAAGCCAAGTTTTCCAATCTAGTTGTTTCTGTTTTATTTTAGAGTTGAAATATTTTTTCTACTTTATCGTAACTGTGTTTAGTGTTTATTAGTGGGTCGTCAGTTCTTTGTAAATTCAATAAATTGTTTTACCCAATATATGTATAGGCCCAACTCATATTTATTTTTAAATTTACTTTTTATAATTTGGGAGAGCTTTGACCACTTCACTCTAGACCGTACCTCAATTATCAAACTGTCAATGCCTCGTAATGAGTTTTCAAAATTTATCATCAAATTAAATCCTAATTTTCATTTATTTATTATTTAATATGAGGGATTGGAACACGAATTGAGTGACATTTTAAAATTGAGATGCTGTTCTGCTTGTACGGGATGGGCTTTACAGTTCCTGCCACAAAAGGCCACAATAAAAAATCTCCTTCCAGTGGCGCTGCAGGCGCGCGCGTTGTGTTTCACATGGTCAGCTCAGCGGCTGATGTGTATCCAGCTCAAACGAGGCGGTCAATCCTAGACAAACACAAACACTTCACCGAACAAGGCACGTTAGATGCATCACATCCGTCGATCTGACATCTACTCTTTCTTTAATCCTGTCCGTCCGTTGCATTCAACAGATCATATATTAAAACAAGGCTCCTCTTCTTTATGTCATTCATTGGACATCGTTCTTTCCGTTTACCTACCGCTATTTTGATCTTCTCTGCTTTCGTTTCATTCAGTTTTATTCTGATCAACCGTCGATGGCTTCTAGTCTGTGCTGCTTGCTCTCGGATTCTGTCCGATCGTCTGGCGATCTATGTTTTGATACCAGAAAAATACTTTGCTCCTCGCTCTCAGATTCTGTCCGATCTTCTGGCGATCTATGTTTTGATACCAGAAAATACGTATTTGAAGGCATGGCCTTGGAATTTATCGAAGGTTTGTAGCCGGATTTGATCTATTTTCGTGTTATGTATGTTTTATATTTTCTGATGATGTTGTTGCATCTGTAGGTTCATAGATCTTATGCGGATCTCTTATCGCGGCTGATAATAATCGTCGTCAGTTTTATTAATGATGGCATATGCCGGTGACAGGTAATTTAAATTTAAATTTTAAGTTACTTTATGTTATGATTAACTTTGAAGTTGATTTTTGCTATTATATATTCATGTGCTTGGTTTTTGCTTGCGTCAGAGCGGGCGCGTTGTGGATGGACGATCTTACTGATAGCTGATTGAAGCTGCTGAAATCTCGTGGAATTGCCATGGCACATAAGAACGATGTCGATCTATGTAAATTGAGTGGAGGAAATCGAAGATCGAAGTTGAATTGTCTTGTACATGGATGTATAAGATGTAGGGGCTAAAAAGGCTCCTGAATTGGTAGAGCTGAGTGAACCCTGGTTAATCTCTGTCATCCGACCTTTGCCATGCAGGTGCGCTTGCATGGCAGGTCACCCCATATTCTTAATAAAAATTCGAAGTTTTCTGGTTTTCGAGGGGAGATCGCACGGGGATTGCCCGGGTTCTCCCCTCCGCTGTGCCTGTGTCTTCCCTTTTTTTGTTCTCTTTCAATTTTTCGTGCTGCCCAATCCACATCATTGGCTATCGTTAGCTCAATTGCAGGTAATATTTACATTTAACAAGTCCGTTGGAGGTATAATGCAGTATATAATGCTTCTGCAATCATTCATCTTCAAGCAGTTGGTACAGAGCTTAAAATTATGGTGTATTAGGTTTTGATTATCAAGTATATCTGACTATGCATGTATGGATATTTCTTATTGACAGTTAAAACACAAAATTTGGCAATGAGGAGTTCATGGCAACATCGTCTGACTTTTGATTTTGAAAGGTACCATGAAATTTGGTTTTACCTATGATGGATGGCCGGTATGGTGTATACATATATACACACACCTACTTTGGTGTAAAAGGCATATATAACCAACATCACATAATTCCCTTTGATCTCATATGTCATAATTACAAATTGCAGAATCATTGGTCTTACTACTCCAACTGTACTGAGATGTGTCAGCAACCAATTACAATGCTAATAGTTTCAGCAAGCAATAGTAGTCCTCTTGCAACTTCAGAACTTTTCCATATTCACATCTCAATTGCACTCACGAAATTTGCATAAAAGTTTTGCATATGAAGCAATGTGTCATTGCATCCTTTGTATTATTTGTGGCATTATTCAGATGATGAATTTGATCACTAGTTCGTTATTCATGATCAATTTTCTAAACTATCTTATCAAGATGTTTAGTTTACGATTTTGGTTGTTTCTTTTGCTTTGTCTATTTCTGTTGAAAATTGAGACTACCTTTCATTTTCAAGTTAGACATTGTGGAGATATCAATTTGTGCCATTTTATTTTTGTTATTGATGGCTGAACAAGATATTTGGTACTCTGTTGGCTTGTGTTGCCGCGTAAATTTTGTCTTGATATGTCATGGAGAGTGAAGAATGTCCTCAAATCCAGAGTTCAAATTTTTTGAAGCTTCCACCAAAATGTATTCCATGTTGAATTCTGACGGATTAATGCTTGGGATAATCTGAAGTTGCAGTAACTGGTCGGCAGGAGTTTTGTAATAATAAATGATCGATGGGAAGCTAAAATTATTCTGTATCAATGAATGATTAGCCTGCAGAGATTCGTCCTTTTTGTTGCAGCAGTCTTTCTCAGTGACTCGTCCATATTTAGTATTACCAGTCCAGCACTTTGAGGCAGTGTGCTTTATTGAGGTGATTTAATCTTATTGGAATCCATTTTCAAGTGTTCTAATTTTAGTTGATCTTTAATTTATGAACATGCAAGTAAATGGTTTGGTTATTGCATTCCTGTAACTCGACCATCTTCTGGTTTTATTTTAGATTTTTTATATGTATTGACGAATTCAAAATTTGGTCCTCTTCCATTTTTGGTTTCATTTTTTCCGTTGATATTCACCGTAGCATGTTGTCGCCTCTTTTAAATCGTTACTCAGCATCATATTTTTTTCAATGTCATTCTGAACTGTTTTATATAGGCCATTAGTTAATTTTCTGTTACAAGTTCCTTTAACTAATATTAATATAGAGTTTCTTTGCTCATTCATTTATTTTAAGTGAGAGCAGAGCAGAAGCTTTTAGTCATGGTGACGTACTTTCTCACATTTTCCATTTAGTTCAGTTGTAATTTGGTGAATCTGGGATTGTTAGGGAGCTGAAGGGGCTCAGAGATACATCTAGTTGTGGGCCCCTTGTTTTCTTCTGAGATTTGGGCATCTTTATATTGTATTTTGATAAAATTGAAATTTCGTGAAAAGACTGTTAAAATATTTTTTGACAACGCTGAATGATTGTTTATGAGCTTTTGGAGAGAAGAGGTAGGATTTGGTTATTGCAAATTTGAACCCCTAAAATATTCAAAATTTGGTCTTGTTCTTTTTTTATTTATTTGAAGATGCCGAGAGACTTTTATTTGATATAATTATATTAAGGCAAATGCTATGTTACAATTAATGTAACATATACACTCAACAACAACCACACAAATTGTGTGGGTCTATTATTTGTGTGGTTGTTGTTGAGTGTGTATGTTACATTAATTGTAACATAGGGGCTCCCGTTATATTAAACCTCATCAAGTCATAATAAGTAGTAAAAAGGTTTGTTAAATGGTTTCAAAGCCGTAACATTTAGGATAAATCCTGGCTAAGTTTACTAATTTACAAAGACGTGGAAATTTCTGTACATTTTGACCATAGTTATTATTCTACGTACAAAACGTTGGGTTGAACTTTTAGCATGTTTAAAATGTTCAAGAATTTTTTTCTAAGGCCAGTATCTCCTGACACCCGACTTGTCCCATTAAAGATCTGTAAGCTCAAAATGGGAAGAGCGCCCAAATCTATACCTTCTTGGTTTGGGAGGGTAGTGGTTCGAATCCACTCAGATCTGCACTTTTCTATTTTTCTTGTGTTTTAATATCCTTAAAATCACATAAGCTTAGAAATAACAATCATAAAATTAGGAAGAAAGTTTTTTTTTATGGAATAATGATATAGTTATTGTATAAATTTATTTTGTACAAATTGATTTGATGTTAATTTATTAATTGAAATAAATATCTCTTGACTTACATAATTTATTTATATTATTTTATATTTTTGAATTAATGTCACATTAGTTTGTATAAGATAAATTTGTACAAGAGGTACCATCATTTTTTTTGCATGCCGCAACTGTCAACTGATACTCCTGTGCTTGACGTTTTATTGTAATTTTTATGAAATTATAACTATTGATCTTAACGTTCAGGGTTTAACAATTTTCAATACTCAATGGGTTATGTTAAAGAAAATGAAATACAAGTAAACGACGCAATTGTGCAGGTCCGCCAGAATTAATTAAGAAGTAACCAGGCCTCTTTGCTGGCGTTGCATGCACTCGATTTTTTCTTTTTTTTTTTATTTTCTTTCTGTGTACCAAAACAATTTATTTAAGCAAATTAAAGCTACCACAAGTTGCAAGTTAATACGCAAATCTCTTGTTTATTTCAAACTTACTCAACCAAAATAAAAAGAAATACAATTGTGTTCTTATGTAAACTCGACTCAAAGATTTGCGAAGATTTTTCATCAGTGGATCCTCTCATATTGCTGCAAACCATCTACGTGTTTACAATTATATGATCACCATATTTTTTTAGAGGTAGAAAGCCAATTAGACTTTCTCTTGATCTTTTTATCTTCTTCAGTGGACGCTGTGACCTCGAGTTTCTCTTTCATGCCATCATCATTAGCATTGGAAACCTTTCTAAAGCTAAATACCTTTTTCATAAACCCCAAACTTGTGCTCCTCTTGCATGATGATCCATTACCATTACCAGTACCATTGCTGCTGATTATATCGCACGCACTCTCATTATTTTTATTTTTATTTCTCACAGACTCTGATAACCTCTTGTAACCTGTAACGCTTGAACGCTCTGTAGATGCAGATTCTGATAAAAGAAGAAAGCTCATTGATTTTGCGATCTTTTTAGAAGAACCCCTACGAAGCTTGAAGCTTCTATTCAACTCCTTCATTGTTTCTCGGTATTCTAATTAAGCTGGTGCAGGTTACAAAAATGAAATCGTTGAACGAGTAATAAGAAAATTTTTCGGGTTCTCTCTTAAGGGGTGGGAGAGTCTATTTAAGTTTAGGTATGAATGTCGTTTCGTTTTCTTAGGAATATTATTAGATTACTGTTGTTTTGACAGATTGTAGGACTTATCAGATGATGCATAGTTTGCCATTTTTGGTCTACATTTTACCAAAGTTAAAGAACGGCCCAATATTTGGGGTTTCTTCAGGATAACTATCAAATGAAGATTAGCATTTTCTTGTTTTTGTTTTTGTTTTTTTGTTTTTACGTTTATTTACCACTTTAACTTTCTTTCCTTGCATTAGGTGTTTATTTTTTGTCTGCAGTCAACAGCCTGTCACTCAGGCTCTAACACAATAAAATTTAGGGTGATCTTTTTCTTTTTAATTAGGCATGCGCTAAGTTACGTTTAACATAACTTACGTCTCTCACAGCAACAGTACCAAGTCCCATCAATGTTATTGTTGCTGTGAGAGGGCGTAAGTTACGTTAAATTTAGACCCTCCCTTTTAATTATTGTCATCCCATATAAATTTGACATAATTACAGCCCAGTACTAATAATGTCTCTATTTGAACTCAAATGATCGTTGGTGTGAAGTACATTTATGGTTAATGAATTTATACTTATGGATATAGTAAAGTGTTTATTATTTGTTTAAAATTAAAATAATTTATTAAAACGGTTTTAATCGAGTAATTGTATAAAAATATCTTTTTGTAAATTAATCAATCAATTAGCGGGGGTGTGAAGTGTGTGTTACATAAAAGATGGGTGTAATCATCATCACATTTTCAACAAATATTCTCACTCCATGAACTGTTTGTTTTTAAACCTACTCTTACATGTATACACACAGAAATTTCTTTTTATTTTCAATATTTTAGTCTCTAACAAGGTCTAAATAATAATTTAAAAAAAAAAAGAGGTTGATTTTCGAGGCTATGATCGTCGTTGCAGCCGTGTTGCGTGGAACACAAAAGAAGCTTGTTTGACAAGCGATGCTTCCCGCCATTAGCTTTTCGTTGGTCAGCCGTACTCTACTCGCTCCCCCAACAAACGAGGCGGTGATTGAATGATATAATTGAAGCATATTAAAGTAGAAAAGGATATAGCATTATGAAGAGCTCGGCCCACCACATTTCATTAGGCCGGCCAGCCACTGGTTTGGAGTTATAATTACATGCCCCACGTAGCCAACTACTTAACTACTTAATTAATTAATTAATTAGAATAATAAATTAACGGCAAATCGAATTCATAACCTGAGCTTTCCTTAACCAGCTGACCAGCAAAAGGTTGGGCCATCAGTGTTGGTTACATTTAAAGTTTGATTTTGTTGGACCAATCATTTATATTTTGGTCGATTACTGAACAGGAAAACAACCAAAAGAATCTGATTTTCCATTAAAATAATGCTAGAAACGTAGACTAGACCCTATTAAAATAATGAAAAGGGCAAAAGCCAGCCAACGTAGACTCTCTTTTTCTAATTCAAATTTTAGTACTAATGAAAAAAAATATAATCTCCTATATATATATATATATATATATATAGATGAAATTAGCACATTGACGTTTGAACAAGCTCTTCCTCCTTCACATTCTGTTTCATGATCTGTTTTGTTGTGTTAATGAACTTATCGTGCAGACAAAGCAGCTTACATAACGCATCTCTGTCATTTTGTTTTGTTCAACAACTACTGAGTTTAGAGCTCTTTCTCACCCTGTCTTGCTTCACCAGGTAAACTCAATTTTCATCTCAAAATCTCGATTTTTTTTTTTTTTTGGGTTTTGTTGGGGGATCAGTGAGCAAATCTTCAGAGGCTCATGCTGCAAGTATCTATTTGTCACTGCAAAAAGTTCGTGGAGCAATTTATGATTCAATTTGGCATTAGTTGCAGCAAGTATGTTTTCTCGGAGAAGGCAGTCTCAGAATCCTCAGGACATTGATTCCACGGAACGGGAAGCAAAGGTAACAAGAAGAATAGATACTTTTAAGGATTTTTTTATTAATTTTAATATTTTGAGCTACTTAATTGTTATTATTATGTTAATTTTATCTATGTCACCTTTTCTCTTCAGAATCCATAAGATTAATTAATGGATATCTCCACTCTCTAGAAGGATCAATTGAAATAACCAGATAATAATGACATTGAATTTTCACTTGGAAGAAGAATGTTATATACATTCACAAAGCAACAGATTAAAACAGACCCTGGTACTTGTGACTAAGCAAATATATGTGAATGCAGGTAAGTGAACTCAGAGCTGAGATTGGACCGCTGTCTGGACGCAGTTCACAGTTCGGCACCGATGCATGCCTGAGGAGATATTTGGTAGCCAGGGACTGGAATGTTGATAAGGCAAAGAAAATGTTGCAAGAGACACTCAAGTGGAGGGCAGCTTATAAACCTGAGGAAATTCGTTGGGTATGCCAATTGGATTATATTAATAATAGTGTATATAATAATATGCCTTTGAATTCGATGTCTATATACTAATTAAAAACCTAAACCTAAACTAACGAATTTGATTCTCCAGAATGAGGTAGCCCATGAAGGTGAGACTGGAAAAGCATCAAGAGCAAACTTTCACGATCTTTGTGGAAGGACCGTGCTTATAATGAGGCCTGGCAAACAGGTTGATTAGTTGTACTTGGACCATTTTTGCTAAGTGTACACACACACACACACACACAAAGCTTTTTTTCTTTTTTTTTAATAAAAAAATAAAATAAAATTGACCTATTAAATTTCTCTTTTATTTTGGACAGAACACATCATCTGGAGAAGGTAATGTCCGTCATCTGGTATATCTCCTAGAAAATTCTATCCTTAACCTTGGCGAAGGTCAAGAACAAATGACTTGGTTGATTGACTTCACTGGGTGGACCTTGAACACCAACATCTCCATCAAGACAATTCGTGATATAATTTACATTTTCCAGAATCACTACCCTGAGAGGCTCGCTATTTCCATTCTGTATAATCCACCCAAGTTTTTCGAATCAATTTGGAAGGTTTGAACTCCTGTCCCTATCTATCTTTGGTTCATTTTTCATTTTGACATATAATAATACCTAAAGTTGAAGAGCAGTAATTTCCTCTTTCAATGAAGTTCAAGTAGTGCAATAAATGCAGTTTGCTCTGTAATGGGCATATGGCAAATAGAGATGTTTCTGATTTCAGATCAATGATTATTCTTAGGTAACATTTCCATTAGTAGTGGATTGTTGAGCTATCTCATGTGTGCGAGATCTTCTTGCTACTTACTCTTTCTACAGGCAATCAGGTACTTTCTGGACCCACGAACAACTCAGAAGTTGAAGTTCATTTACCCAAATAATAAAGAGAGCCTGGAGTTCATGAAGTCATCATTCGATGTTGAAAACCTTCCCACTGAGTTTGGAGGGAAAGCCACACTGCAGTATGACCATGAGGAGTTCTCAAGATTAATGGCTCAGGATGATGTGAAAACTGCTAAATTCTGGGGACTTGATGACCAAAGGCCGCGCAAGATTACTAATGGGGCATTCCAGGGATGAGATGCTAGCTCCACTTGCACCACCGGCTAGTTGAGTTCTACAACGTTATGTCTATTATAGTAGTACGCAGGAATTTAAGAATGGGAAAGGCTGCTCGAAGTTGGACTGATATAAATTTTAGTATCAAATATGCTGATACAACTGGAAACGTTATCCAGTTCCACGCTGAGGTGAATTAACATTTAGATGTTCCAAATATGCTGATAATGAGAAAAAGACTTTCCTTCACAATATATTGTCTTTTCTTTCTGATTTTGTCATCTTAAACACGGTGAAATGTTTATTAAGTTCCCTGCTGCATATATTATGAAAGCTTTCACTGTTCTCGCACAACTTAATAATAGGTAGGGATGGCAATGGGGAGGGGAGGGGAGGGGACCAATCTCCCCGTACTCATCCCCGATATTTTACGTATGTTCTCGTCTCCTCCCCATCCCCGTCAAAATTATTTAAGAGAATCATCATCCTCTTCCCGAATAATAACAGGGGATCCCCGAGGGTCCTCGATCCCCGAATAACTAATACATTTTTTTTTATTTTCGATTTTGAGTTAATCATATTAAAATAAAAAAAATTCAAATAAAAGTAATGTTCGAAATATATCTTACATTAATATTTATTACAAAAGTCACATACATTAAATTAGTAAGTAACGCAACATGCAAGGGATACAAACTATCATGAACAAATTAATAGCCTAATACAAAATTGTTACAAATAAAATCAAATTTAGATTCAAAATTAACTTTTCAATGGTGGCGTGGACACTTTATAAATGTGGACTATTCCCTTTACAGCACAATAGTTAAGTCGAAGCAAATTAAGAGCAAATATTAGATTATATTAGATATTAAAATTGTGATTTGCTGTGGCCAATTATAACATCTAAAAATAAATAAAAAATAGATTTAAGATAAATAAAAAATAGATTTAAGTTTAAAATATTTAATGAATATTAAAATTAAAACAAAAGTTTTGGGCTAATAGAATCTGTCCAGTCTTTTTAATGTCCTAAATAAAAATTTAGGACTTTAATTAGTTAATTAGGCCTAAAAGTTTAATAATATAAATATTTTGATATTTTTTATTTTTACCAATACTTATAATTTTATAATTCAAATTTTATATTTATTTACCAGTAATTTTAAAAAATAAAAATTAAATTAAAAATTAAAATGGGGAAATGGGTAGGGGATGGGGATTCCACCTCATCCCCATCCCCTCTCCGAATAAAAAATTGAGTATGAAATTATCCTTATACCCTCCCCGAATGGGGAAAATCTCCGAGGGTACCCGTTCCCGTGGGGATTTTTACCATCCCTAATAATAGGGCATAAAATAGTTAATGCCCAGGGATTACTTTAAATAGGGTAATTTTTAAAACCTCCCATGAGGTTTGAGGCTGTTGCAAGTAGATGGTGAAAATTAGTTTATTTGTAAAAGGCCCCCTACCGTTAGTTAAAATTTTCATTGACTAACTGTTGACTTTGAAAAGACAATATTACCCATAATATTTACAATTCTAAATATTTACAATTTCATAAGTAATTAAAACAATTATTTTCACCATGATCAAGTTATTGATATTTCCTTAAAATCTTAAAAAAATAAAATTACAAATCTTAAAATAATTTTTTTTAAGTTTTAAATAAAATTACAAATCTTAATTATTTGATATAAAAATGTAATTTTTTAAAGTTTGTAATAAAATTACAAATCTTAATTATTTGATATAAAAATATAATTTTTTTTAAGTTTGTAATTTTAATTTTTTTAAGATTTTAAGGAAATTTTAACTGACGTAAACTTTTTTTTAAGTTTGTAATAAAATTACAAATCTTAATTATTTAATATAAAAATGTAATTTTTTAAAGTTTGTAATAAAATTACAAATCTTAATTATTTGATATAAAATATAATTTTTTTTAAGTTTGTAATTTTATTTTTTTTAAGATTTTAAGGAAATTTTAACTGACATAAACTATTATTGGGGGTAATATTGTCTTTTTAAAGTCAACAATTAGTCAATGAAAATTTTAACTAACGGTAAGGGGTCTTTTATAAATAAAATAATTTTCACCATCTACTTGCAACAGCCTCAAACTTCAGGGGAGGTTTTTAAAAATTACCCCTTTAAATAATAGCTCAATAGAACACGGATCTCTAGTGGTTTGTGGTTTCTTTTCAAACTGCTCGGCATATAATGGCTCAATAGAACACGGATCCGTAGTGGTCTGTGGCTTGTTTCCAAACTGTTTGGCATTGTACACTGAAATGTCCAAAGACTGCAGCATTATATATACACTTAAAAACTCCCACTGAATTGTGACAACAGCAACGTTTTCATGATTGCGGAAACATGTTACAGAGTACTTTTTTTATGATAATAGTATAATAAAATAGTTCAGACTTTTGCAGCGTTTTCATGATAAGGGACTTCCGATTGAAATGGAGAGCGAGCAAGCAATTATCGACCTATTGGACATGGCCAGTGAGACTTACCCAAAGAGTGCAGTTCCCATTAACAAACCATTCCTGCACTTTTTTCACCTCTACCAGTCACAGTTTCCATAGGGCTCAAATCACAAACGAAATTTTAAATTCTTTCACAGCTTATTCAATTGCCGCCTTGAAATAGTTTGCTAAATTGTTAAGCAGCTTGGTGCACCATCTAAGTTTCTAGCGTCTGTAAAAGGATTCATAAATTGATCAATAAAGCCAACAAAAATGGAGGAGGCACACAACAGAGGTACAGTAGAGTCATTACATCAAATTCATTTTACAACAACATTTCTTATTACATACACCCCAATACTGCTGCTGTTTACTCTGTACAGTGATTTTTGCTCAGTTGAGTGCACTTGCTCAAATTTCACAGGAATAGAGACACTCATCAACAAGTTGGCGAAGGTTAGGATTCTCCAAAGCAGCTGCAATTCTTTCTTTATCATTCAACTGCTTATTAACTGCACAGAGAAACATGCTCAACTTAAAGAATAGTTTTGAAACCAAAGGAAGGCCAATGTCAGAGGAGTTCAGCTAATTGAACCAAGTTAGAATGTAAATCCTATTGTAATGACCATGTTATTTCAGAAATGCTCCAGAGATAAATGAGGCAAAATTAATAATATTGCATCATTCTGAATGGAAAAGATCTTCAAGGCAAAATATGAACAGTAAAATGAATTTAACAAAGAAAAAAAACTTTGTATATCTTTTCATAATCAATCTGTAACTTTTACAAAAGAAAAATTGCAAAAAATAAATAATAATGATTTAATAAACCTCCTTCCCTACGATGCACTTTTTCCTAGAGAAAATTATTTAAGATGGCGAAGTAGAAGATAAGGGACTGATATGTTCATGAGAAGTACCCATTCTTCAAGAAGATTCAATCATATTCACAAAGATGCAAAGCAAGTATAAAAAGGAAAAGGCATAATTACCATATAAGTTGAATGGCATTATATGAGTTGAGCAATTTTACCTGATTCTTCATCAGCATGGGATCCAGGAGCAACTTTGATGTCAAGCTGCAAAAGTATATCAGTAAACATAGTAAGAAACTAGGTAAATATCCCTTTCAAGATAAAAAAAGAAAGAAACTACATGAATACCAGTTACTTAATGCATTAAGCACATAAACTATTCCTCTAGAGTTAGTTTGAATATACATGCCGAGGGAAAACGTACTAGCAGATCCCAATTTTTCCGCTCAGGATAGCCATTAACAATTAAGGAATATCACTTCCAGAGAATCTGACGCATGCAGATAATTCCAGATGGCTGAGAAGCCAAAAATAGAAAAGCTGCATTACCAAACTGATTCCCCATCATCTTGCAAACCAACTGATATTGGTACACTCCTAGTGTAGGTGTGGTGACATTTTTAATTTGTAGTATATACTGACAACATACACAATCTAAACAACAATAAACTCTTCTCCTACGAATTAATGTAACATGAAAGTTGTGGACGGGTGAAAATAAAAAAAAAGTTAATATATAGATAGTTGTATTCGTAATATTACTCTAGCCAAAATAAGTAACAGACTTGCATTCACAACTGTCAAACAAGAGATAGGAAACACAAATTCTGATTAAAATTCAGAATAAGTTTATGATGATAAACAAACAAGCAGATAAGACTAAAGAGACAGCATTCACATGAAATAAGCTAGTAAGGAAAACAATTCATGATGTTCATTGCATTCTTTCAGTTTTGGCGTTCGCATTCAATCAGAATAAAGTAAAGGTCAAAACAATTATCGAAAATCACAACTCAAAATCTGACCTTGAAATGCGGAGGGAAAAATTCTTTCAGTTTAACCCTCAAGCAGAGACCAATCACCGCCGCCATACTGCAATGCTGAATAGTGGGAGTGAAAGTTATCCTAAAAATTAAATAAGAAAATGCCTAATAGTTAGCTTGAGTGTGATAAAAATTGATTAATTAAACCAATATACCAACAACAAAATGGAATCTATAGTGAAACACAAGTTGATATTGAGGGCCAAGTAAATCAAGACTTACAAAATACGCCCAAGCTTCTCGTCAACAGTGATCGATTCCTCAGATAGAACGCTCAGCTGCTCTAGAGAATAAGGATGCTCTGGATCTCTTATATCTCTCACAAAATTTACGATTTGAGTCAAGGATCGCCATTTCGTTTTTCAATTCAAATAATCAAAAAAGAATGAGTCAGCGGAAAAAGGATATCATATATCTCGAGGGGATCAACGCAGTCGTCGGAGTGAGAGTGGGACTCTTCGGTGCGGGGCACCCTTGCCTTCTTAGCGTGAACCACCGGGTTCGCATTGATCAGACCAAGAGTCATCTTTTCCTCTCTTTTCTTCCAAGTTTTAATGTTTTGGTTCGCCGGCGCTTAAGATAGGCATAGACGAGACTACTTTGAATTTTATTTTCAATAACATTCTGTGCCACGTCACTTTTAATAATCTCCTCGTTTATTCACCGTGGAAATTGGAAACTATGTATATTTAAAAGAAGAAAAAAGGACACAGAGGCCTCTAATATTTGAATAAAGGATATAAAATTTTTTAATATTTTAAAAAAGATACTCAGACCTTCATTGGTTAACAGAAACCGTTTCTTTTAACAGAATTTATAATTTTAAAATATAATTATCATTATACCCTTATAGCATATTAAAAATTAATTGTTCATTATTTAATTTATCCCTATATTATTAATAAAATTACGAATATACCTTCATTACATAAATTTTTCATTTAATTTTTGTTAAATTTTCTCTTCAAACTAAATAAATTTAATCCATTACTCAAGAATAAAAATAAATTAAATTGATTATTAATATAATAAAAATAACAATTCTTCATATGTCAATCATTTAAACTTATATAATCAACAAAATAAAAAAAAATTAGTTACAACAATAATTACAAAATCTTAATTGTACTAAATAACATATCCAATAGACATTAAAACCATCAATCCAGTAAACATAACATTCATGTACATTATTCAAACTGAGAGGCAATCCATTTATATGATGCCTCTTTGTTCTCTAACACTCCATTACATTCATGTACATTATTCAGCTTCTGAATTCTGAATTTTGTCCCAAATTCTACTAGTGCTGCATAAATAAACCACGGACAGTCCTCATTGGAACACTTTGCTCTAAACCTTCTTTTCTCATTCTTAATTATGTTAAGATCAAACCCATTCTTAATAACGTAGTTTTCAAGTACTCTTCTGAAATGTTGGACATTGTCGAACTCCTGCCCAACACTGATTTCAATCATTTCATTAGGGTTAGATTTTGAACAATGAAATGATTGCTCATCTTCAGAATCAGAAAGCAGGCCATGCTCTCTATCATCTGACTCACAATTAGAAAGAATTCTATCTTCTTCTTCACTATCTTCATAATCCACTTCTTCACAACTTTCAATATGCCCAACATCAACTCCCTCATCATCAGCAGGTGTTATGTCTTCATTGTCATCATTTGACCAATATGCTTCATCATCTTCTTGTTCAAAAGAATAAAGTGAGTGAGTATTCATGTTTTGGGATGACTGATCAACCATCTGCAAACCAATACATTCTTTTCACTAATAAATTAAGCACAAAATTCACATGCTCCAGGACCATTAAAAAAAATGCATAATATCTCACCTAGGTAGAATTCTAGCCCAACTGGTTAGATATAATAAAATAAATTTGATAAAGAAAATTCCATGCACATCTAAAAATTGATAAAGAAAAGAAATAACAAAAGTAATTAGCAAGAATTAAGAACTATGTTCATCAAACAACCATAAACCAAAAAAAAAAAAATTCTCGTAATCATTTATTTATATTCATGCACATACATCACATATGCATCAAACATGCTAGAGAAGTTAATTTAGTAAAAAAAATGAAAATTAAAGAGAAAAAATAAGATTTAAGAGAATTGAACCCTGGATTCCACAAGCAAGAGCAGCAACCAAAAGCGAGCACTTCCAACAGCCAAACGCGAGATTCAACAAGCAAGATCAGCAACCAAACGCGAGCACAAGCAGCAGCCAAACGCGAGCAGTTCCAATAGCCAAACGCGAGATTCCAGCAGTTCCAACAGCACAAGCAGCAGCCAAACGTCGATCGCGAGCAGATCCGGCAACTAGACGCGGTCTCGATCGACGCACGAGCAGTTCCAGCAGCTTTCGGTAGCGTGAGCAGTTCCAGCAACTTCCGGCAGCCCCAGCAGCATTCGGAAGGCAAACCATGAGTGTGTGTTAAAAGATTTGTCTGGAATCAGTGTGTGTGTGGGGTTTGTTTGTGCGTGTGATGTGTGTGTGGGTTTTTAGTCAATTCACTTGTTTTTTATTTGTAATTACAGTATTAACCTTGTAATGATTTAACGAAACGATTTTCGTTAACCAATGGGGGTCTGAGTGTCTTTTTTAAAACATTAGAAAATTTTATGTCCCTTATTCAAACGTTGGGGGTCTCTGTGTCATTTTCCCTTAAAAGAACGAGATTAATAAAAATAAAAATAAATAACTATATTGGAAATACAATTTTAAAAAAGGAGCTTTTTTTTTTGTTCTCCTGCATTTTGCTTTTGTTTATATATCATAATCCATTCACCGTATTCGATGCCCGTATTTTGTACGTTATGTTCCTCCGTCGTAGCATCTTAAAGCAAGAAATATGAAGAATCTCACCGTGCTATTCTGTGCAATTAACCCCGTTTGGGACAGGCTACGTAGCTCTCCCAAATGGCTATTATTCACCATAATATATTTAATTGGAGAATGAATAAATAATTCGAGAAGAAAATGTGTATTATAAAAATAAAGTAGTTAAGTAGTGAAGGAAATTATTTATCAGTTAAAACCACTTTTTTCATCGCCCATAAATAAAGATGGACATATATATATTTTTAATTATAGTGAGAATAAAGAATAGATGTAGTTTATGAGTTATTTTCGTATACTTTTATGTTGTGTTATAATAAACGTATAAATTCAGATTTTTAGAAAATTTTAAATTAATATGTATAGATTGTAAAAACTAAAAAAATAATTACCAATTAAAAAAGATGATATAGGATTAATAAGCAAAAGTTCAATTACAAACACCTATACTCATCGTATCAACATACGTATTTGTATAATATTAAAGTAACGGTTGTTTAATTAACGTTGGTTGTCAACAGTAATAAAGTCATCCAAACCATAGCGAAATAAAGGATAAAATGTTTTAGTATTTAAGGATTAAAGTTTAATACAAGATACTGTTGTTGGTGGCCTCTAGCCTCAATTGTCGTTGGTCTGGAATTTAAAGAAACGCGTCAATACAAATTGCTCCGGCTCCTATGAAACATACTGGTCCCGTAGCTCAGTTGGTTAGAGCGTTGGTCTTATGAGCCGAAGGTCGCGGGTTCGAGCCCCGCCGGGACCAGCTTCTAAATTTCTATTTTTTACCCTCAACTAAATTAACAAGTTATAATGAATTTTATTTCTCTGATCGGTTTTCTGAGAAGTTGTGGAATTATCGCAAATGACAACAAAAGCTGAGGTGTAAATAAATTCCACTCTGGCTCTGCGCTGCTGACGTATGGATTTGACATCCACTACTGGAAAAACAAAAAGATCCGACTGTGCAAGTGCAAAACAGAACACTCCCTTTCCTTTCTTAGTTGGAGGAGAAAAACCAAATTAGTTAATATCACACACCGTACCTGACCTGAAATGTGGCGAAGAAGCTTCACCAGCACCACAAGCGCTTTGAAGGAGAAGAAATGGGACGCTCTGGTGATCGGTGGAGGCCACAACGGCTTAACAGCGGCCGCTTATTTGGCTCGCGCAGGCCTCTCAGTGGCCGTACTCGAGAGACGCCACGTCATTGGCGGGGCAGCCGTGACTGAAGAACTTATCCCTGGCTTCAAGTTCTCTCGCTGCAGTTACCTCCAAAGCCTCCTCCGTCCCTCCCTCATCAAGTGTGTTTGAGTCCCGCGTTTTTCCAAACAAAATACAATGGCCTTCACTTCATTTATTCGATTTTTCTTTTCTTTTAATTTTTAATTAAAACAGGGAACTCGAATTGGCGAGACATGGAATGAAGTTGTTGAAGCGAAATCCATCATCGTTTACGCCATGTTTGGATGGACGTTACCTTTTACTGGGACCTGATAAGCAACTCAATCATTCGGAGATTTCCAAGTTCTCAGAACGAGACGCCGATGCTTATGTCAGGTGCCTTCCCCCCCCCCCCCCCCCCCCCAAAAAAAATTCCTGTTTTTATTTTGTTACATGCTGTGGTTATATGAATATATAATATATGTATGGTTTTAGTTTAACGGTATGTTGAAAAAATTTTTTTTTAAGGAAAATCTAAGATTTAGTTTCTTGAAGATGACCTTAGTTGCGTCCGTTAATGTGATTATCAGATTAACAAACAAGTGGACGGACAAAAAGAAAAATAAAATAGAATGAGGCTAACATATCTGTAAATTTAGTAGGTTTAAATCATGGAATATTAGTGTATTACCTTCAGACAAGTGAATAATTATGTGAAAGTTAACTAAATATTTAAATACAGGTTACTTGTGAGAGCTGACGTGGGTATATTTTTTCATTCCTCTTTTTATTCTAAATGCTTATGTCATGCAATTTTAATTACATTTCACAGATTTGAGGACCAGCTCGATAAATTCAGCCAATTCGTGGATCTACTTTTCGATTCGTCCCCTCCCGAATTGTTGCAAGGTAGCTCATCTTACAGTCATCAATTCAAGAATAAAATACGAAACTCAGCCTTTTGGGCTCATTGCTTACGACGGGCCATCTCACTGGGGCAAAAAGACTTGGTGTAAGGGTTCTTTTTGTTAATCTTGAGTGATTTTTAATGCAATGACACCTAACTAGCCTTGATATGAGTGACATGACATGATTGTCCGGCTTAGCTATCATGAATTGCAGCCTCTTCCTTTCTAAAAATGTATTTACATGTTTTGACAGGGAATTTGTGGACCTTTTACTCTCACCAGCTTCTAAGGTTTTGAACAAGTGGTTTGAGGTTGTCATTTAATCTTGATTTCTTTGTAGTTTATCCTTTGATTTTTTGAACTATGTTTGTTAAGTTTATTTTCTTATTGGAATCTCAGCTGAAAGTGAAACCAACTTTTTAGATTTGAGCTTAATGTTGTTGATATGGATATCTTGATTTCCATGGGTATGTATTCATTGGATTTTTCTCAATTCCTCAGTACTTACCTCTGGCAAACCATTCTGAATTTTCTGATTGTATGCTATTTGGTAATTCATTTGTAGTTAATTTGTATCATCTATCTAATTTTGTGGTATGTTATGCAATATCTCATATGAACTCCTCAAGCTTTTCTTCACCAATGTTGTCTTTTTTCAACACACATCTTTCATTAGTTGTCATATTGCTGTTAGATATTCTTTGTTGAAGGGTTTGCTTATGTCTGCTAATCAATTTTCGTTTGTGGACTTTGATGCATACAGACAGATGTTTTGAAGGCAACCCTTGCCACAGATGCTGTGATAGGGACCATGGTAAGAAACCCTTGTTGATTGGTAAGGAGATGGATTGGTTTCAAATTCGTATTTTCTATGTAATATAGTCCCTAAGAATTACCATCCTTGCGCAATTGGCTTTCTCTAGTGACAACTGAAAATGATGTGATGATGGGTCATTTCATTTCATTAGAAATTAATCAAATATTACTCATTTTTTGCAATTTTACCTGAGCTAAAACTCATTTTTCCATTTCATATTTCTACTGTAGAGTAGCGTCCACACACCTGGGAGTGGATATGTTCTTCTACATCATGTGATGGGAGAAACTGATGGCAATCCTGGAATTTGGTCGTAGGTATTTCTTTTGCTGGGTTGATGTATGTATTGTGCTTCAGGGAAGTACAAAGCCGTAATATGCCAAGTATCCCCTTAAAAAATTCAAAAATCTTCAAATTTACCATGGTACCAGTGGCCCCCTGTTATTTTGCATTCTTGGAATCCTGTGCCGGAGAATATAGAAATGGACTTGTATGTTTCTACTCTATTAAACCCACCAGATTAATTACCTGCATATTGCCATGTATGGGATATGCCATTAAAGTTTGGTCTCATGTGTTTTTCTCAAATTCATATTAGGAAAATTTACAACCGTCCACCTGTTTGTTTTGCCTTTTTCAAAAATACACAAACATTTTTTTTTTTTCAGCGCGCCACCTGAAGTTTGCTTTTTGTTGCATTCGTCCACTTCCGTCTAATTTCCGTTAGCGAATTTAACAGAATGACCTTTTTACCCTTCAAAATTATAATTTAACCCAAAATAAATAGAAATTGGAGATAAATTGGATGGATTTAATTTTTTTCAAAGGTTGATTGGAGGAAAATAGTGTTTGTTGCTTGCTAAATTTAGAAAATTTGTATTTATTTTTTTGGAAGAAAATAGTGTTTGTTGCTTGCTAGATATAGAA